>NW_006294609.1:3105641-3122490 GCF_000327345.1 Myotis davidii | reverse complement strand
CGAGACCCCAAAACCCACCAGCAGCTGCCTCATCTCCCCACAAGCGCGCGCGCACACTCACTTCCTAAGGAGACTCCCCCGCCACTCCCCGCATCCTCTGCCTCCTCCCTCCACCGCCCGGCGCCCGACCCCGCAGCCCCCCAGATTCCAGGCGAACCCCCAAGCCCGCTCAGCCCCCTTCCACGCCTTTCCCCGCTACCACCTCGCCACTTAAGTGTCTGAGACTCTGAGCCTCACAAGGGACTGGAGGAGTAAGCTGCTGGCTTCCTTTTGCATGCAATTTATTATATTTTTTCCGGTCCTCTTGCAAAAAAACAGAAAAGGAAAGAAAAGACAGCAAGAAACAACAACAACAAAAAATAGATCTATCGTATACCAGATACAGATTGGGGGGTGGAGGGGAGCTACACACCAATCTTCTTCCAGAGTCTTTCTCTGCCTCCATTTTTTTAGGAGAGTTCACCAATTAATTGTCAACACTCCTGCCCCCTGCATTTTGGCGGAGGGGGTAAGGAGAGAAGACCAAAGAAAACAAATCAAAAAATAAATAAAGCAAGCCAGAGCCGAGATCTACAAAGTTTTGCACCAACACTTAAGCAGATCCGTTTGCAAAGTCCTAGGAAACCATTTTCAGCAGTTGTAGGGGGGGGAGGCGTCGACGTCATAATCCCCGGAACGTAATGGCATCGCTGTTTTGTTGTTGGGTCACGAGTGTGCCTCTGCACGCAGGCGCCGCCGCCGCCGGGGAGTTGTGTGCAGAGCTGACTTTCGGAGGCTGAGTTGCAGGCGGAGGGCGCATCCCGGAGATGGCGGGGCAGGGAGAGAGGGGGAGGAGGGGGTGGGGGAAGAGGTGCAGATTTGCACGGCTGGCCTCAGTGGGAGGCACGGAAATGCAAGCAGAGCAAGCCGGCGTGAAAGCCCCTGGGGCTTGGCACCCCAAAAGACGACCCCCAGCTCAACTCCTGCCCCCCTTGCCCACGGGCTACCCTTCTTCCTCTTCCTTCAGCCACCCCATCCTATTACCTACCTACGGGGCCGAGCGAAATTCAAAGCATTTTTAATATAATTTTTTTTTCTGCTGCAAGTCTTTTCTTTTTGGGTGGGGACGATCCTCCCAGACCCCCCATGTGCGGACCTACCATCAGGAGGAAGCATTTGGGGGCTCAGAAGAAATTAGCACGGCTCCATACCTGTGCGAACTGCATAACTTTTAAACTCCCGGACTCAAAAGATATGGACATACACACACAGTCACACACACACAAACATGCAGGAAATACAGCCAGACCAGCGCCTTTTCAGATCCGAGCTGACCGGAAGATGTTGCCTTTCATTCATTCATTCTGCCCGCGCCTGTGGAGTCCTTTGCTTTGCTCAGCGATGAGCCCTGGAACAGAAGTTGGACATTTTTTAAAGGTCCCTGCGCTCGCCAACAGGAGGAAATAGAGGCTCAGGAGTGAAATACCAAGAGAATTGGATCTGGCGCCTCCTAACACAGCTGGCAAACAGGCGGAGGGTAAGCCTTTATCGGCCATTTAGAAGAGAAAGTCTGCGGAAAGATGCAAGGCTCTCTGGGATGTGGCACAGGGCGCTCCGGGGCCCCCTTGATTAATCCTAAAAGGCTTCTTGGCGGAGGTGTGGGCACCCTCTATACATATATGGAGTGCCATTAGACCTGGGTAAGCTTCCCTGTCCACGTACCTGGTTCGCTGTGACCACCCCCAAAACTGAAATCCTAAATGAACAGTCGGGTCAACTTTGGTTGTGAGAAAAGCTGGCCCTAAACAGTCCTCTAGGCCACGTAGGCCTGATCTTGGGAGTAAATATCACAATTAGATGACATGGGGCTGGGAAAGAAGTAAAGGGACTTTATAGATGCTTATAGCAGGCGTGGCAAAAAATACTTGCCATTCTTTTAATATTGTATCTTTTCTGCCATTAACCTTGTGTGAGAGCTAGAGCAAGTCATTTTGCAGAAAGAGAAACTGAAGCTCAGGGAAGTTATGATTCTGGAGGTTGCTCTGCCCTCCTGTCATCCCCATGTCAACAGAGCAATCAGACAGACATGTGGAGAGGAAGTGGCTTCCCTCATCGGAGATTGGATGTGAACCATCAGCTCCTATTGGTCACGCTAAGAGACAGCTTCCCCCTCACTCACCTTAAAGTTTCCTGCCCTATCTTTTTGTATTCTCTCCCCACCTCCGCCAAAGACTACTTAGACGTTGTTTTAATCCAAGTCCACTAGCTGGCAAACGTCAAAAATTTGTTTCACGTTGGCTCAGTGGGAGTGAGAAGGGTTTTGCCTTCCGCCTCTATCAAGAACCAGGGACCATTTTGTTTCCTTCTCTCTCACAAGAACCCTTTAAGCCACAGCGGTTCTCAACCTGTGGGTCGCGACCCCTTTGGCGGTCCAACGACCCTTTCACAAGGGTCGCCTAGGACCATCCTGCATATCAGATATTTACATGACGATTCATAACAGTAGCAACATTATAGTAGTGAAGTAGCAACGGAAATAATTTTATGGTTGGGTCACAACATGAGGAACTGTTTTTAAAGGGCCAGAAGGTTGAGAACCACTGCTTTAAGGGAAATAGTCTTGTTATTCCTCATTTTGCAAATGAGGAAACTTCGACTCAGAAAGGCAAAGCCACTTCACCCGAGATCACACAGCTTGTAAGTGGGGTTGCTGGGGCTCACGCCGGGGCCTCGGACATCACATGCTTTTTCAGATACTATCTTTACTGCTCCCACATCATGAAACAAACATGTTCAAAGGAAGGTGCGTGGACTGGAGGGGTCATGGAAAAAAGCAAAACTGAAATAGAAGGCTGGATCTTAATTCTTCTTTCCTCCTAAAGACCTCTCTCCCCATTGTGGCCACATGGTGTCCCCCAAAAAAATGGTGTCAGGAAAAGATGCGATAACAGGCACCATAGGGTAAAAAACAGTTAAGTCCATATATTACCCTGATGAGCAGTTCCTGGCATGGCAGAGTGGGAACAGTAGAGTAGTTACCTAATTTAATCCCCTCCTTTTACAAACCCTGAGGAAACTGAAGACCAGACAGAAGAATGGGCCGGCCGGGGGTTTGTTCCCCTCTGACCCCCCCAGAATGCCTACCCTGCAGCCTGGTCCTAAGTGGTCACTCAATAAATGTTGAGCCCTTGATGGATCACCTTCCCCAGCGATATTTGCATTTTCCCTTTATCAGTAATTGGCAGATGAAAGGCTTTGTCCTCCTGTTGAAAGAATTCCAGGCATTTGCTCAAAGTGGGGGAGGAGGTAATTTTGGGCCAAAGGGGGAAGGGCCAAGACCCTTGAGCTCCTGGTGTTGGCTAATTGTCCCAGAGGAGTGGGCAGTAGGTGAGAGAAGGAAGATTAAGGTAATTCTCCAAGAGAGGTACTTTTTCTTGCAGGAAGGAAAAAAAAAAAAAAAAGACGACCAGGCCAGTTGTATTTGAAACATCATCCTAATGATTTCCTGGACCCTCCTGCTCCTTCTTACAAACAGCCCAGTCAGGTTCTGTGTTGGCCCCATTCATTCATTTCTTCATTCATCAAAGGTTGATTGAGCAGCTCTGTGCTTTAAGACAGGGGGTAGAGAAGAACCAGCTTTGATTATACACATGCTCCAGGCTATGGACCACCAGCTTCCCCAGGGAGTTAGGTAGGTAGGGCTGATATGGGATGGAACCCTCAGAATTCAGGATTTTCAAACTGCTAGAAATGGAAGCGGTTATCATATTTATATGTAATTACAATAGCTCCTGATCTTTGAGAGCTTACTATACCTTTGAGCAACGCCACTCGCCTTTGCCATCTCTCTGAATCCTCATCAAAGTTTTGTGAAGGAGTGTCTGCAGTGCCCCCCTTTTATAGCTGAGGCTCAAAGAGAGGTCAGGCTACTTGCCCAAATTTTACAGCTGTGGAGTAGCAGACAGAACTTGAACCCCGGGCTTGTAGGAATCCAGAGCCCACTTTACCACTCTGCCTCTGCAGGGCTGTCCCTAGGGCACAGTGGACATCTTTTATGTCTGTGATCATACAGAGCCTCCACAAGTGGCTATTGAGCACTTGAAATGTGGGTAGTGGGATTGAGGAACCCAATGTTAAATTTTATCTCATTGTAATTAAATATAAATCGTTATATGTAACTAGTGAACAGTGCAAATTTCGAGTGTTTTCCAGAATTTGTCACAACTCACCTACAAGGCTACCTCCTGGTCTAATTTGGCACTGGGTCCCCTATCAACCTTCTGGAAATATTTGTGGAATGAATGAAGAAAATGAAGTATTGTAATGATGAGTTGGGGGGAGGGGCCCAGGATATCTACAAAGGTTTCCTAGAGCCATCTGGTACAATGTGAATGTTTGCAGTGTTAGCCCTTAAACCACTCACTCTGAGTGCCTGTGGAGAGCATGGCGTTGTAGGCACCTGGGGAGGACAGTTACATACAAGACTGTCCCACCTGCCTGGATCTGACAAACTTCTCAAGGACAGGTAAGTGGTGATGGGGCAGGAAGCCTTAGAATGGGATAACCACTTCCTGATATATTTCCTACTGATAGACTCAAACACAAAGATCCAATCCATTGGAGCCCTGTTCGAAATAGAAAAAGATTGAAAACACCTAAAAGTTGGGGAACTGACTGAATAATTCCTGGACCATTTGTATGCCCAAGGAAATGTTATTAAATCATTAAAAGGAATAACGTAGTTCTATATATACTGATATGGAATGGTCTCATAGCCTTATAACAAAACAAGGTGTAGACTGTAGAATATTAATACTTAATTGTGCTGACCGCTTTCGTTAAGCAAGGGGGTATATCTATAGCTACATGTATTTTATATGCACAGAATTTTCTTTGGAAAGAAATAGGGAAAACACACACACACACACACACACACACACACACACACACGGGAAAAGCCCCGGCCAGTATGGCTCAGTTGATTGGAGTGTCATCTCATACACCAAAAGGTGGCGGGTTCAATTCCCACTCAGGGCACATACCCAGGTTTCTGTTTGATACCTGGTAGGGGCGCATGCAGGAGTCAGCCATTGAATATTTCTTTCTCTCTCTCTCTCTCTCTCTCCCCCTCCCTCTCTAAAATAAATTTAAAAATTTTTTAAATGGGGAAAAGAACAGAAAAGGGAAGAAAACTTATTGTTTGGTACAGCATGAAATTTTTGCCACATGTATGCATTAGTGTTTCCTGATTTTGAACCTTATAGACTTATTTCATTTTATATGCTGTCGTGCCTTTTGAATTTCGTTCTATGTAAATATATTGCATATTCAAAAAGGAATTACATTTTAGTCACCCTTTTGAAGCTCTAGGGTTCAAAATCAGGCAAATTTAAACCAAATAAATCTTGCTTAGCTATATTTAGCTAAGTGGTAAAGCATAAATAAAAGCAAAGGAGAGATCAACCCAAAATGCAGAAAAAGCCTCCACTCTGGGGATAACGTGAACCGCAAGAGGTACTAGTAATTTTCTCTTTCTGAATCTATATGGTGGTCACCCAAATATAATTCTTCCTCTCTCTCTAAAATCAATAAAAGCATAACCTTGGGTGAGTTAAAAAAAAGAAAGAATTCAGAATAATGTGTATGTTATGATCCCATTTATATTAAAACAAACTGCATATAGGCGATGTATAAACACACAGAAAAGAAAAACAGAGAGAGGAAATTTTTGAAGGGGTTATATAAACTATACTTAAATATGACTTGCATTTGTAATTACCATTGTGTCCTTTGAAATCTATCAAATACTTCAAACATAAAGAAAGGGATAGAAAATATCACAAAGAATATAGCAAGGACGAGTGTCTCTAGTACCAGACTTTGCCAAACCTTAGAGTTTTGCCATATTTTGTATTACTTTTTGCAATTAAAAAATATTTGGGGGAGCAACATACCACACTATTTCCATTAAAATGTTTGGAATTCCCAAAGACCTTCTCTGGCTTTTCATTCTTCAGTACCTTGTAGATTGAAGTATCAGAGGAGGAAAGAGCAGAATTACATAGAGCTTTGGTCATTTGGAGAAGACTTAAGTTGATGTCTGGACTTCTGCATTTTTCTAATCTCCCTTCCTGTGTGAGCATTGGAAGGAACGTTGGAAATAACAGGTGAGTTTATTAAGGGGTTAATGCCAGGGAGCTAGTCATAAAAGTTCAAAGATACTTTCAAAACTTGCATCTTTGGATTGATGGACAAGTGTGCTACCCAATGGAAATCAAAACCCAAGCATTACTTCATCGTGCTAAGTGGTCATTGGTTGCCAATCCCCCAAGGGCCGGACAGCAGGGCTGGCAGTTAACCCTCTCAGGGACAGTCACGCCCTTTACATGAATGTTTATTTTGAAAGATGAAGTAGGGACAGAGGAAAAGCCTAGAAAGATCCCCAGACCTTCAGAGTCTCACCCCAAAAGGCAGAGTTTCCCCCCTGCAAAGGGACACCTGGGGACAAATTTCTGGGAGAAAAGTTTTGAACTTTCAAAATAAGAAATCAGTGAACCTCGCTTAGTAAGAGGAAAGCGGGGGCGGTGGGGATTGATTCACTTTTTGTGCTGTCAGAAGAGAGTCCAGGGTTGGGGACAATTCCATTAATCTTGCAGAGCCATCAGTCACTGAGAGGATTGAATTGCATTTCCTGCCCGAAGATGTGGAGACAGATGACCTTTGCCGCAGCCCTCAGACCCCCAGTTCATAGCTGGAGAGAGGATGTGTCAGCATTTACTTTTGGGTCTCACCCTGCCCTTTGTTCAAAATTCAGACTCTTTGTGTTCAGGCTGCTGCGGGAGTTTTTGTAGTTGTTGGTGCTGATTTTTTTTTTTTTTTAATCTCCCACGTCTTGCAACTTCTGAGAAACTTTCTACTTGGCAGAAGATAATATCTGGAGGTGCCCCAAAGAGGGAACTAGAATAGACTTGGGGGAATTTTAAGAGAGGCCCTTGGGCCTTTTGGCTTTCATTACTGCCCCTTCCTGGGCTCCCCGAATGCTGTAGACCGAAAACTAATAATGCCTTGTGTTTACATGGCTCTATTACAAAAAAGCTTTTACATGCATTACCTCATGGAAAAGGAACTGCTACAACAGGAGCATTTGCATAAAACAACATTTAAACTCCCAAACATCGAGAGCTATGTGATCGTAGACCAGGCACCCGAACAGTCTCAGTTGTGGCCTCTGTAAAATGGGAGTCATATTATCAACCGTGTAAGAGCTGCATGAGGATGGAATGACCCAGTGTTCTATAACGTGGGGGTCAGTAAATGATGTCCACCTCCTGGACTTCATAACCCTAACTAGTTGTGGATTGAGGGAATTTAGTTTTCCCCCCAAGGGGAAGGCTGAAAGCGTGGAACAGCCCTGCTTTTCTCTCCAACATCCTTTCTCACCCCAATCAGTCTGAACCCCCAGAGCTACTTTAAGTTCTTTGAATGAAGTTGTTTTCTCTCCCCCAGGCTTTTGCATATGCTGATTCCTCCACCCTGAGCACTTTCTCCTGCCTGCCCTCTTCCTCTCCAAAATTCTCATCTTCCTACAATCAACTGAGCTGTCTTCTCTTTCCTGCCCCCTCATAATGCTTATCACGTTATCTCATTGCTGCCTTTGCTCTCACCAGGCTGTGAGCTGGGGGAGGACAGGGACCCCCCGCTCCCGCCCCCACCTGTCTCATGCATTGATGCATCTCCTACCTTGCACGGTGCCAGCACCTACTCTAAAAGGATGTGTCTAATGGAAGTCCAGCATCGCTATCGTGCCTCCCCTGGTCCCCAAATTCCTCATCCTTCCAGAAATCTGGGAATCACAGCACTGAGATTTCTTCTTTCCCCGCAAGCCATTCACCCCCTGCTAATGGAGTCAGTGGCTTTTTATCCCGCCTTGAAATAACATTAATTCACCAGTTATTTACTGAGTGCCTCCTAGACTCATATACAGAGCAGCATTGATAGGAAACCCTCCTCTTGGCCCCTCAGCACCTATTCATGGCAGAGAAGGAGGCCTTTCGCCCTGGTGAGGTGAAGGTGTTCGTTCTGAAAAGAGACGGAGATTTGGCTCTTATCCCCAGTCGGAAGGGGGAGATCTCTGACGCAGCCCTTAGAAATTCAACAGCCAGCCAGTTGCCCAGTTTACCCAAGCACAAAACCCTTTCTCATTTAGACTATTTCTCACAATGATAATAAAACGTTCATGTGTTAATAGTCTAACGTCTGTCTATTAAACTAAAAGGAAAAGTCCCTTCCCTGGCCGGGTAGCACAGTAGGTTAGAGTGGTTCGCTGGGTTAGAGTATATCATCCGCTTACACCAAGGGTGCGGGCTCCATCCCCTTTCAGGGCACACACAAGAATCAACCAGTGAATGCATACATAAATGGAACAACAAATCTCTCTCGGTCGGTCTCAGATCAATCAATCAATCAATAATTGGGTGGGTGGGGGGAGTAAAGGTCCCTGAGAAGACTGGCCTTGGTCTTGTTCACTGTCTATCCTCAGCCCCTAGGGCTGGGCTCATAAAATATACTCAACAAACGTTTGTTGACTGAATGAATTCCTCAAACTCCAAAATATGTCTATTTTCAGCTTGATCAGCTAAACCTAAAAGTGCTCTTCTTTGGAGAACATGCAAATGTTCTAAGAGGTCCTCTGGAAGTGCAACCAGGTAGCCTGCCTGAGGGAGGTGGTACTCTATACTTTGCATATGCTGATTCCTCCACCCTGAGCACTTTCTCCTGCCTGCCCTCTTCCTCTCCAAAATTCTCATCTTCCTACAATCAACTGAGCTGTCTTCTCTTTCCTGCCCCCTCATAATGCTTATCACGTTATCTCATTGCTGCCTTTGCTCTCACCAGGCTGTGAGCTGGGGGAGGGCAGGGACCCCCCGCTCCCGCCCCCACCTGTCTCATGCATTGATGCATCTCCTACCTTGCACGGTGTCAGCACCTACTCTAAAAGGATGTGTCTAATGGAAGTCCAGCATCGCTATCGTGCCTCCCCTGGTCCCCAAATTCCTCATCCTTCCAGAAATCTGGGAATCACAGCACTGAGATTTCTTCTTTCCCCACAAGCCATTCACCCCCTGCTAATGGAGTCAGTGGCTTTTTATCCCGCCTTGAAATAACATTAATTCACCAGTTATTTACTGAGTGCCTCCTAGACTCATACACAGAGCAGCATTGATAGGAAACCCTCCTCTTGGCCCCTCAGCACCTATTCATGGCAGAGAAGGAGGCCTTTCGCCCTGGTGAGGTGAAGGTGTTCGTTCTGAAAAGAGACGGAGATTTGGCTCTTATCCCCAGTCAGTCGGAAGGGGGAGATCTCTGACGCAGCCCTTAGAAATTCAACAGCCAGCCAGTTGCCCAGTTTACCCAAGCACAAAACCCTTTCTCATTTAGACTATTTCTCACAATGATAATAAAACGTTCATGTGTTAATAGTCTAACGTCTGTCTATTAAACTAAAAGGAAAAGTCCCTTCCCTGGCCGGGTAGCACAGTAGGTTAGAGTGGTTCGCTGGGTTAGAGTATATCATCCTTACACCAAGCCAGTCGGAAGGGGGAGATCTCTGACGCAGCCCTTAGAAATTCAACAGCCAGCCAGTTGCCCAGTTTACCCAAGCACAAAACCCTTTCTCATTTAGACTATTTCTCACAATGATAATAAAACGTTCATGTGTTAATAGTCTAACGTCTGTCTATTAAACTAAAAGGAAAAGTCCCTTCCCTGGCCGGGTAGCACAGTAGGTTAGAGTGGTTCGCTGGGTTAGAGTATATCATCCGCTTACACCAAGGGTGCGGGCTCCATCCCCTTTCAGGGCACACACAAGAATCAACCAGTGAATGCATACATAAATGGAACAACAAATCTCTCTCGGTCGGTCTCAGATCAATCAATCAATCAATAATTGGGTGGGTGGGGGGAGTAAAGGTCCCTGAGAAGACTGGCCTTGGTCTTGTTCACTGTCTATCCTCAGCCCCTAGGGCTGGGCTCATAAAATATACTCAACAAACGTTTGTTGACTGAATGAATTCCTCAAACTCCAAAATATGTCTATTTTCAGCTTGATCAGCTAAACCTAAAAGTGCTCTTCTTTGGAGAACATGCAAATGTTCTAAGAGGTCCTCTGGAAGTGCAACCAGGTAGCCTGCCTGAGGGAGGTGGTACTCTATACCTTTGTAGCTCCAAAACTCAGGCTCCCCTCCCCTGGGTTTCAGGTGGCCTACGGAGTTCATGTGATCTGCTGGACAGAAACTGAGTCCCGGGGCCATGTGGGGGCAAGGGACCAGCTGTCATCACCCCAGAGCCCCCTATCTGGGAGGCCCCTCAAGCAGCTGGTGCAGCATGAGGAGAAGGGGAAGCAGCTATTTGCTTGTGTGTGTGACTTCCCCAGGGTGGGGCCAGAGCTTATCACTTGGTCATGCTTGATGGCCTGGAGGGCTGGAGACCTAGGGTGGAAAGAGGAGGGGCGGTGGAGCTGGCTGTGGGGACAGGGCAGGGACTGGTGCGCCTGAGAATCACCAACATCCAAAGGGCATATGGGTCTTAGTCTTCTGCTCCTGGTCTCTGGAATTGATTTGTCTGCCTGAGCCTGGACTCCAGCCTCAGCATCTCCTGTAGGCAATCACATCTAATGTCTGCCCTGGGCACAGCATGGACACTGCATCCAGCTGTCTGAACCCTCCAGTCATCTGGGTCTACTTACCTGCCTGTCCAATCTTAAGCTCTTGGAAAACTGTGGACATTCCTTTTGTCTCCACCATGATACTAGCCGCTCAGTAGGCACACAACAAAAAGTGATTGGCACGCCCAGCCGTCATGGTTCAGTGATTGAGCATCAACCTATGAACCAGGAGGTCATAGTTCAATTCCCGGTTAAGGCACATAGCCTAGTTGCAGGGTCGATCCCCAGTGAGGGGTATGCAGGAGGCAGCCAATCAATGATTCTCTCATTATTGATGTTTCTATCTCTCCCTCTCCCTTCCTGTAAAATGAGAGGAAGGACGAGGAGTAGAGAGTTAGAAACATGGATGAGAGAGAAACATCTATTAGCTGCCTCCTGCAAGTTCCCTACTGGGGATGGAGCCAGCAACCAAGGTACATACCCTTGTCCAGAATCAAACCCGGGACCATTCAGTCTGCAAGCTGACACTCTATCCCAGTGGTTTTCAACCTTCCTAATGCCACGACCCTTTAATACAGTTCCTCATGTTGTGGTGACCCCCAACCATGAAATTATTTTCGTTGCTATTTCATAACTGTAATTTTGCTACTATTATGAATCGTCATGTACATATCTGATATGCAGGATGTATTTTCATGGTTACAAATTGAACATAATTAAAGCATAGTGATTAATCACAAAAACAATATGTAATTATATATGTGTTTTCTGATGGTCTTAGGCGACCCCTGTGAAAGGGTTGTTCGACCCCCAAAGGGGTCACGACCCATAGGTTGAGAACCGCTGTATCCACTGAGCCAAACTGGCTAGGGGAAAAAATATATTTTTTAAAAAAGTGATTGGCAGTGACGGGATCCTTGGTCCTTCCAGAGTCCTCACTTCTCAGCCTATGAGCTATGTGCCTGTGAGGAGGCGTCTTCACCTCTCTGAATCTCATTATCAATGGGAAAAATAACAGTTTGTTGGTAGAATGAAATGAGATTATGGCAACTCCAGTCATCCCACTCCATAGTTCCTGTTTCTGTTTTCATTTTCTCTTTTTTTTTTTTTTTCCTCCTCACACTAGGATATCAACAACACAAAGCAGGTGTTTTATTCTGTTTTGTTCACCACTATTTCCCCAGCCCCTCACACACAGCATGGCACAGGGTCGGTTCTCAGTAAATATTTGTTGAATAAATGAATGGATGGATGCAAAGTGACTCATATTCAATAAGTGCCCCATAATGGTAGATATCATTAATTTACCATTGTAATTAAGAACTCAGCCTCTGGGATCTGAAAGGAGTGTAGTTGGGGTAGGAGAAAATTAGCACCATGATAGGGGGTTAGGAGCTCTGGCTGAGGAATCCTGCCTGCACTACTTCTAGTTACTTGATTTGGAACAAGTGACTTCATGCTCCTAAGACTCAGTTTCCTAATCTGTAAAATGGAGGTAATAACAGTACCTCCCTGGCAAGATGTGGGATAGGATAAGATCGCAAATGAAAAAAAGCACTGAGTAGAGTGCCAGATACATAGTAAGTGTTTAATAAACAAGAGCCATGGTTACACGTTATAGTAATACTCGGGCTAGAGGTGACTTCTGAGTCAATTCAACAGTTGCTAAGCACTTCAAACATGTCAGGCTCCAGCCAGCTCAACAATGTTTACTGACCTTTATCTGTGAGTTCCTCAAGGAAAGACACTGTGTTTATTTACATTGTCATGATCTTACGAGTAGCTCCCAGTAGATGCTAATTCATGTTAAACATGCTGGAAAAATCACACGCTAAACTCGATTATGAGTAAGAACATAAAAGAGCGAATAGAATAATATCAACTGCCTACTGTGTGCCAGGCATGGTGTTCGGTGCTGGAGAGGTGGCAGTGAGTTTAAACATGGAGGTCCCTACTTTTAGGCTAGTGAACTTAGTGGAGCAACTAGACCTTGTTTCAACAGTTGCACTGATGGGCGAAACATTGCAACCGATAAGTGTATCATAACAGAGAGGTGTATGAGACTATGAGATATATAACATGGGCAGGGGGAGGAGGGGGTTGTCCTGGTCTGGGGCTGAGCAGGAAGGTGGGGAGCTGTTGCAGAGAAGTGAGGCACTGAGCTGGCTGATCTATGTAGAAAGAGGAGGTCTTAGCTAGGCCATGTAGGGTAAGTGTTCTCAGCTGAAAAAAGAGCAGATGCAGAAGCCTCGTGATGGGGGCTGGGGAGAGGGGGTGGAACGGGACGACATGTGCTAAAGGAACTGAAAGAAGACCCAGGTGACAAATCCAGTGAGTTGAAGGCAGGGGTTAAGGTGAAATAAACTGGAAAAATCTAAGTGGTCACTTTGGGAATCAATCGGGTAATATCTGGTGAAGCTAAAGGAGTGTGCAACCTATTATTCAGCAGTTCCATAGCTAGGAACATTCTACAAAAACACAAACCAAGTACACCAGGAAGCGCAAACAAGAATGTTATCCAAGCTGCACCGTGTGCAATCTCAAAAAACTTGAAACCACCTCAATGTTCATCAACAGGAGAGTGGAGAGACTGCAGCATATGTCCTTCTTGGGTTCCTCGAGAAGCAGAAAATGAATCAGAAGTTTGTGTGGTGCGGTGCAACTTTATTGGGGAAGCGAGAGTAAGGAATAGGAGGACTGAAGCAGGGAAAGAAGAATCAATAGGAGGGTACTTGTGGGGGGGACTAGAAACATATGTTATACTTTCAACAATAAAGATTTAATTTTTGAAAGTAAAATGAAGTGGCCCTAGCCGGTTTGGCTCAGTGGATAGAGCGTCGGCCTGCGGACCAAAGGGTCCTGGGTTCAATTCCTGTCAAGGCACATAACCTGGGTTGCAGGCTCTTCTCCCACCCGGGCCCTGGTCAGGGCTCGTGCAGGAGGCAACCAATCAATGTGTTTCTCTCACATTGATATTTCTGTCTTTCCCTCTCTCTTCCATTCTCTCTGAAGATAAACAGGAAAATATTCTTGAGTGAGGATTTTTAAAAACACATACTAAACAAAACAACAACAAACCTGAGGATAGTAGTGACTCTGGGGAAGAAAGGGATTTTTGTTGTTGCTGTTGTTCTTTCTTTTTTATGAAATGCTTCACAAATGTACACGTTGTCCTTGTGCTGGGGCCATGCTAATATTCTATGTATTGTTCTAATTTTAGTAAATGTACTGTTGAATTGAGCACTGTTTTCTTTTATTGTGGCAACATATATATATCCTATCTAATAAAGAGGGAATATGCTAATTGACCCTCACACTGTCGTAAAGATGGCAGCGCTCACAGCCAATAAGGAGGGAATATGCGAATGACTGCCCCACCCTCAAAGATGGCAGCTCCCACAACCACTAGAAGGCAGTGCCCAGTCCCCACAGCCCCACCGGGCCGGCAGGCGCACAGGGCTGGCCCGAGGTGCAGGCAAGCCTCGGATGGCAGCTGCCCAGCTGCCCAGGGCCGCCTGAGGCTCAGGTAACCAGGGCTGGCCACGGCTTGCACTGCTGGCAGTGGCAGCAGCAGAGGTGTGATGGGGCGTTGTCTTCCCCTGATCGCAGGGTCACCTCCCACCCCTGAGGGTTCCTGGACTGTGAGAGGGGGCAGGCAGGGCTGAGGGATCCCCCCTCCAGTGCATGAATTTGAATTTTCATTCACCAGGTCTTTAATATATATCATAGGATTTACCATTTTAACCATTTCAGGTCTACAGTTCAGTGGCATTAAGTACATTCAAATTGTTGTGCGCCACCCAACTCTATAACTTTTTAAAAAATATATTTTTATTCATTTCAGAGAGGAAAGTAGAGGAAAAGAAGAAGCATCAATGATGAGAGAGCATCATTGATCTGCTGCCTCCTGCACACCCCACATTGGGGATCGAGCCTGCAACCTGGGCATGTGTCCTGACTGGGAATTGAACCGTGACCTCCTAGTTCATAGGTTGATGCTCAACCACTGAGCCACATCAGCTGGGCTCATGTACATGTTTATTTCTTATTTTTAAAGCTTACAACTGCATAATATTCTTCTTTCTTTTTTACACGTGCTTACAGTATTAGCCATTTATTACCAAAATAATTTGTATATATATATATTTTTTAAATATATTTTATTGATTTTTTACAGAGAAGAAGGGAGAGGGACAGAAAGTCAGAAACATCGATGAGAGAGAAACATCGATCGGCTGCCTTCTGCACGCCCCGCAGTGGGGATGTGCCCGCAACCAAGGTACATGCCCTTGACCGGAATCGAACCTGGGACCCTTGAGTTCGCAGGCCGATGCTCTATCCACTGAGCCAAACCGGTTCGGCAATTTGTATATATTTAAAGTTATCTTTATGTTTTAAATAAACTGATTATTAAATATAAGATCTCAATATAAGATAATGATAAATGAGTAAATTATCTTGTATTATTAAGAAAGAGGGCCGAAACCGGTTTGGCTCAGTGGATAGAGCGTCAGCCTGTGGACTGAAAGGTCCCAGGTTCGATTCCGATCAAGGGCATGTACCTGGGTTGCAGGCACATCCCCGGTAGGAGATGTGCAGGAGGCAGCTGATCGATGTTTCTCTCTCATTGATGTTTCTAACTCTCTATCTCTCTCCCTTCCTCTCTGTAAAGAATCAATAAAATATATTTTTTTTTTTAAAAAGGGAAAAGATGGTGGTGATGGTTACACCACAAGGTGAATGTACTTAATGCCACTGAACTGTACACTTTAAAATGGTTAAAATGGTAAGTTGTTATGTATATATTACCACAATTTAAAATAGAAGCGGAGGAGGAGGAGGAAGGAAGGAGGGTAGGAAGTGTCAGATCAGGCAAAGCCTTGTGACTATGGTAAGGATTTTAGGCTTTAACAATTTCTATGCATTGTCTGAATTTTTATAAGAGGTCCAGGCAAAGGGTTGTACCAAGAAAGAAGAATCAAATCCTTTTCCAGTTGGAAAGGTAGGCCAAATGGGAGAGTGGGCAGCCTGTCGGAGGTGCCCAGCTCCCTGGCAGCCTCAGAATTAGGACCAGCCTGCTGCCCTCCTGTCTGGTGTATGAATGACAAGCTGCCAGGAGGAGAAGGAGCAAGAATCAGTGCACAGATTGAACCTGTGCTACAGGCAAAGTCCCTCCTGGCTGCCCTGGGGATGGACAGGCAGGTGAGTGAGGGGCAAGTCAACCTGCCCTTCAAAGAGCTGGTCACAGGTGAGGCAGTAAGGCTCTGGGAAAGGTACCTGGCAGTACAAGGTGATAAGGGCCACTCTACACTCTGAACACACCCACATGATGGCCTTACCTTTGAGTGTTAGAGTTATTTATTTATAGGCCATTTTAGAAAGAAGAATGGGAGTCCCTTGAGGGCATTCATTGATTCAGGCATTTATGGAACTACTGTGTACCCAGGCACTGATTTGGGACAGCTGGCATACAGGAGCTGCTTAATAAATGTATAGTATCCAGCATTCAGTAGGCACTCAATAAATGTTCCTTGAATTGAATAAATAACTTGCACCAGGCCTAGCACACAGCTGGTGTTCAATAATAATGTTGACCTTCACGAAGAAAGTACTAGCAGCACAGGGCCTGGCACACAGGGAGTGTTCAGTCAGTGTTGTACCCTCCTGCCTCTCTGACCTACCTCCATCCCGAACCTACATCCTGGAAACTGAATTCCAGAGACCATCACCTATCCATGCATCCATTTAGCAAGGCTGGACTGTGCACCAGTCACTGGGAATGCAAGCAGGGAGCAAAGCAAGGAAGGGTTTTTCTCTCATTTGCCCACCACATTTCAGTGGGAGAGAGAGACACTAAGTAAGTAAACAAGTTTTAAAAACAAGTAGGTAATGTTAAGGGCTTATGTTGACATTAAGCAAACCCTGGTGATGGGAGAGACTGCAGGGAGTGGGGGGTGAGATAGATTAACCAGGGAAAGGCCTCTCTGAGAAGGTGACATTGAGCTACTAGGTGTACCGGTTAATAATTCGGATTTTGTAATCCAAAAAAAACACGATAATTTCAAGAGAAACATCAAAAGTGCTTTATTCAAAGTAATGTCCATCGCTAGCTACCCATTTCTCCCATCTTTCAGGTAATTTGTGGATACCGTCCCAATAGAACTTTTCTTGTTTTGAGGCAAATCATTTAGAGACCCAATTTTCCAC
>NW_006294609.1:3099522-3104751 GCF_000327345.1 Myotis davidii | reverse complement strand
TTTTTCGCACGAAATTCGACATTTTCAAGCGTAAAAATATCTATGATGTTAACACCTTCAGAAAATTTGACATATGAAGTTTTAAGCTTGCTGTCAATACAACAAAATAGCATACATATCAAAGCGCATATATAACAACATTTGTGTAACTCCATCTAGTGAAAAAAATCCGCATTATTAACCAGTACACCTAGTACATTCTAAAGGGAAGAAGCAGCCAGCCATGGGAAGATCTGGGGGAAGAGCTTTTAAACAGTGGGAACAGCATGTACAGAGGCCTTGAGGATTTGGCCTGTGGAAAGAACAATGAAAAGCAAGTAGCTCCAGCCCTAGCTGGTTTGGCTCAGTGGATAGAGCGTCGGTCTGCGGACTGAAAGGTCCCAGGTTCGATTCCGGTCAAGGGCATGTACCTTGGTTGCGGGCACATCCCCAGTAGGGAGTGTGCAAGAGGCAGCTGATTGATGTTTCTCTCCCACTGATGTTTCTAACTCTCTATCCCTCTCCCTTCCTCTGTAAAAAAATCAATAAAATACATTTAAAAAAGAAAAGAAAAGAAAAGCAAGTCGCTCCTATGCAAGTAAGTTGGGGAGAGTGAGTGGGCAGAGTGGTGTTGGAGAGATAGAAAGGGGCTAGATCAGATAAGGCCTTCCCATCACAGGTAAGGAGCTTAGTTTTTTAAAATACATTTTTATTGATTTCAGAGAAGAAAGGGGGGAGTAGAAACATCAATGATGAGAATCATTGATCGGTTGCCTCCTGCATGCTCCACCCTGGGAATGGAGCCCACAACTCAAGCATGTGTCCTGACCAGGAATCTAACTGTGACCTCCTGGTTCATGGATCTACAATCAACCACTGAGCCACACTGGCCTGGCAGGAGCTTGGGTTTTATTCTAACTCAGATGCAAAGTCATTGGCAACAGAGACACCAGGGAGCAGGTTACTACTGCAGATTTTTCTGGGCAAGTGACAACAGCGACCTGGAGAAGATGGAAGAGGATGCTGGGGGAGAAGGTACAGATTTTAAGAAAATGTTAAGGGCTACATTCAACTGGGTCTTTTCATGGATTAGGTGTGGTGGGGGAAGGGCAAGCGGGAAGGAAAGCAAGGATTCAGGGTGGCTCCTAGGGTGATCAGCACCCCAATTTCCCCACCTCCCCAAGGGCCTCATAGAACCGCATTGCACTTGACAGGCGGTTCCTGGGAGGCTGGGCATTTTTGTGTGATTAGTTCTCTGGGAAATAAATGCCTCAGTTAAAAGGCTTTTACAAACCAGGGCAAGGGATTAAAGGAGGCCCAGGGTCAGGAGACAGCTGAGCACGGAGCCTTTTAATCTAAACCATAAACGTTTTTATTTTTCACTTCCTGGACCCAGGGTGTCACTTTAAATACATGTTTGGCAACATCGGCTGTTCTATTTTTCTTTTTAATTATACAAAGAGAGAGTCTGGAGACGGCGCAGCCCCAGGATGGAGGAGGCGAGGAAGGTTTGGCAGCAGTTAGAGGCAGAGACACTAAATAAAAATCCAGTGGATCTGAAACCCTTTTGAAGGAGCGTGAAGACCAAACTCCCAACTGCCCCAAACTTGGTGTGGTCAGCCCTGACTCAGGATGTCTAAAAGGAGACGGACAGAATCACCAGCTCAGAGCAGAGAGAGAACAGATGGGCATGTCTCCGAGATAAAAATACCACCAGCAGCAGCACCGCTTTTGCACCTTGAGTGTATTCCCAGGCCTCTGTCCTCCTCCCTCCTTTCATCCTCTGGGCAGAAAATAGCTAACTAGATCCTTCATTCACATGTACAAGGTGCTCCCTCTTAGGTGCCAGGCACTGGGTTAAGTTGTTTTATACACTCAACTATTCCATGAGTCGATACTCATATACCACGATCCCCATTTTCTAGGTGGGGTACCTGAGGCTCGGAGAGATTAAACGTAACCCCAACTCCCAAATGTTGGGCCTGGGCTTCTTTGTCCTCAAAACCATTCCTTGCCCCCCTCTGCTTTGTATCACAAGGAGGCCAATCCCTACAGGCTGTCAATCAACTAGCTTCCGGCATAGATCCACTAATGGGAGGCAGTGATAGGAGCCTGGTGGGCGGGAGGAAGGGAGAAGCCAGGGTATTTCTCCCTCTCTCTGCTTTGGGTAGAATCTCCGACAGCAGCCATATTTACTGTCTCCAAGTCTCACCACACAGGCCCACGGTGGGTCCAGCTTCTATCGGGGACTCCAGTCCTTCCTGGGTTCCAGAAACACCCCCTCCTTCTGTCCCTCCAACCCAAGAGTGGTGCTTACCCTCTTGCTATTGCGAACCTGTAGGTGAGTCACCCTCCAATTTGCCTTCTTCCATCGTTCTTCCATTACCTACAAAGCAATTCTCTGTGTAAATTCCTCTATTCTGATATGTTTTCCCTAGTTGGATTCTCACTGATATTCTGCCTTTTGTAAATAGCCAATTCATTGGATTTGGAATGAGATACACTCCTTTCACTGAGCACAGAACATCCCACAAGAGGGACAATACTACCCACCATTTACTGGGCATTGTGCTAATTGCCGGACAAATGTGCTTTCACGGGACACTCGTAACAACCCTTTCTGCCAAGTCCCACTACCATTCCCACTTGACAGATGGGGCTCAGAGAGGTTGGGTTGCTTGCCCAAAGTGACACAGTTCTAAATTAACAAAGCTGGGATTCGAACTGAGGTAGGCCTAGTTCCTAAGTCTGTGCCCTTTTCTAATCTCTGTTAACATCCTAAACACACAGCCCCTGATACGCCCATGAGAACTCAACTTCCGTGGCTGACTGAAGATCCCTCCTCAGTTCTCTCCAGGGCACTCATAAGAATCTCCTGGGCTGCTGTAACAAGGTACCACACACTGGGTGGCTGAGAACACCAGAGATGTACTGTCTCACAATTCTGGAGGCCAGAAGTTTGAAATCAAGGCCTCAGCAGGGCCATGTTCCCTCTTTAGACTCTATGAAACGATCTATTGCAGGCCTTTCTCCTAGCTTCTCTAGCCAGAGGCCAGGCATGTGCTCTTGACCAGAATCAAACCTGGGAGCCTTCCATTCACAGGCCGTCGCTCTATCCACTGAGCCAAACCAGCTAGGGCTCCCTTTGTCTCTTCACACTCTCTTCTCTCTGGACAGGTCTGTGTCCAAATTTACATTTTTTATAAGCACTTAGTCATATTGGATTAGGGCTCACTGTAATGACCTCATCTCAATTTGGTTATCTCTATAAAGACCCTGTCTCCAAATAAGATCACATTCTGAAGTGCTGGGAGTTAGGACTTGAACGTCCTAACTTTTGGGGGACACCATTCAACCCCCAACAGTCCTCCCTGATCTCAGGTGCTCAGTCTCTACGATGTGACCCAGTGGTCTTGTTTTGCTAATGGAGGATTAGATCTTCCAGGAAGATATTTAATTCTGCTGACACCCTGCCCCTTTAAAAGATGCGATGACTTCATCTACTTGACTTCAAGAGTTATTTTAAAGCTAGAGTAATCAAGACAATGGATTTGGCAGAAAAATAGACATGTAGAGCAATGGACTAGAATAGAGTCCAGAAATAGTTACTTCTCTTTTTTTTTTTGAGAAAATTTACATTCTTTTTTATTGGTATGAAATTTTCCAAATCCATTATTGAGACACTTCATTTTTTTTTAAAAAAAGTCCAAGCATTTTAATTGAGAAACCTGCTTCACTTAAAAATCAGTTGATGGGCTCATACACCTGAACATACAAGCACAGGTGTTTTTTTAAATCTATGTTTTAAAACATAGGTGAAGACCTTCATGACCTTGAGGTTGGCAAAGATTTCTCAGCCAGGACACAAAAAGCACTAACCATAAAAGGCATGGGCACGAAGCCACAGACCCAGCAATGGCTTCTGACCAGGGGGAAGCATGAGCCTGAGGAGCCCAGGAATGGGGAGTTTTGTTCTATAAAGGCAAGCACTCAAGAAATGGTGGCTCTTTTTATTACTATTAATTTAGGGATTTCGAGACTCAGAGCAGTCAGAGGGGAGGCATGGATGGGGAAGGGAGTAAACAGAGGCAAGCCAAAGGACTATGACTTTTTTAATTGAAGTGCAAGTGATGACTTCTTTGAGGTCTTAATTGGGCAGGAAGGGGGGGAGGGTTCCTCTTCACTTGGGCATCAGATTTACCTCTCCTAAAAATCTGCCTGGGGTGGGCGACTGGGTGTCCAAATTCAGGGTCCAGAAATAAGTATTTGTAAGGTCTCCATTTTTGCTCAAAAGATTGGGGGTTCAGCCAAATCGGTTTGGCTTAGTGGATAGAGCGTCGGCCTGCGGGCTCAAGGGTCCCGGGTTCGATTCCGGTCAAGGGCATGTGCCTTGATTGCGGGTGCATCCCCAGTGGGGGGTGTGCAGGAGGCAGCTGATCGATCTCTCTCGTCAATGTTTCTAGCTCTCTGTCCCTCTCCCTTCTTCTCTGTGAAAAATCAATAAAAATATATTTATAAAAAAAAGATTGGGGTTCAGAGAGGTTAAAGTCACACTGCAGCTGAGTGGCCATGGGAACAACCAACCTGAATCACTGTAAAATACTAAAAATAATTAAAAATGCAAGCTCCTCTAGTTCAGTTTCAGACTTTACTCAAAGACCTTGCTAAAAATAAACTGCTTGGGTGGGTTTTAGTGACTTGCATTTTAACAAACCCTCTGGAGATTCTGATGCAGAGGAGGAGGTGACTCTGGTGGTGGTTAAGCCCAGAAGCTGGATGGTTTAAGGTCCTGTACTACTACTTACTGGCTCTCTGTCCAGTTTTCTCATCTATAATACAGTATCAGCTACACCATGGGTTGTTATAAGGAATTTCCGAGTTCTATGTGATATACTCAATATAATACAATAATAAACAACAAGATAATCTTATATAATAAAAGAGTAATATGCAAATTGACCCCAACGGCGGAATGACCAGAACGACCACTGGACCAGTCACTATGAGGCACACTGACCATCTCTCGGTCCCTTTCTCTGGCAGGCAGGCTCCGATCGCCTGATGGCAAACGGGGAACCGGGGTTGGGTGGCGGGGGATGCAGGCAGCGCCAGGCCAAGGCCTCCGCCCTGCCAGTTGCCTCACACACAGACAGCAACCTGTGGTGGGGGCGGGGTCAGCAAGCAGGTGGGAACAGCAGACCTCTTGGTCCCTTCCTCTGGCTGTCAGAAACCAATCACTGTGAATGGGGA
>NW_006294609.1:3096694-3099511 GCF_000327345.1 Myotis davidii | reverse complement strand
AACAACAAATAGATGTTTCTTCTCTCAAAATAAAAATAAAATAAAAAAAGAATGGAAGGTGGGCATGCTTATGAAAATATATACTTCTATTTAAATACATTTTATATTATATATTTATAATAAATACATAAATTATCTAATAATAAAGGGCTTAAAATAGTGCCTGTCATTGGTAAGTACTACTTAAGTAAGTGTTAACTATTTTTTTTACCCCATATAATGGTGAGCTTGCTACCTGCTAAGGATGATCATGCCATCTCTGACCAGCCCTGGGCTGTGTCCGTGGGCAAAGTGGTGCAGCTGGTTGTACAGCCCTTTCAGTTGGATCTTTACACCCTCATGCACAGTTGATTGAAAAATTTGATTTGGTCTCTTCGGATATAAACTCCAAAAGGCTGAGAGCACACCTCCCTGGCCACAAGGGGGAACCACACAGGATGCTTGGAGGCACTTCTGGGATAGACGCCCTGGGTTCCAAACATGATTCTTCACTGGCTCCTTTGGTGTCCTTTCACAAGGTGCCTTCTCTCTGGAGCCTGTTTCTCCATCTGTTAAATAGGTGTTGCCCATCTCATGGTTGCACCTGGCTCTAATAGGGTGGGGGAAAGCTACTAACCACATAGGCCTTTCAGGACTCTAGGATCCTAAGTTGGGAGACAGGTCCCCTCAAGTCTGGATAGCACTTTTATTATTAATTATTTTTGCTCTGTGCATATGGTGGGATTCAAACCCCAGAGAATTAAAAGGAGGGGGGATGGACATGATATAGGAGCAGGAGAAAGAAAACCTGGTCCCATCCCCCCTAAAACACCCTATTGAATTCCCTCCCACCCTCACCCCCCAAAAAACCCCTACTGAGTTCCCTCCCATCCTTTTGTTCTCCTTAATCAGCAAATCTCTCCCCCAAGCTTCCAGCCTCTTCCCCCTTTTAGACCTACTGGCCTCCCTCAGGCCCCATCAGCCTCCAAATGTTGTGTGTACCCAACTCTGAGTTGGGGTTTCTTCGAACCAAGAACATTTCATTATTTTATTCAGTACACATTTTCTATGGAGGGTCTGTGGTGTGCCAGACCCTGTGAGAGGCCCTTGGGTGGTGGCAAAATTTAAACACTCATCTGTAGGGAAGTGGACGGCACGGACAAACTGGTCAGTACATAAACTACATGATTCCAGATACTGTAGTGATCAGAGCGATAAAGGAAATAGAACACCAGGTGAGGGGATGGAACATGACATAGGGAAGGTCTCTCTTTGGAGATGATCCTGGAGCTGAGACACAGATGGTAAGTGGAGGGAGTAACAAGTACAAAGGCCACCAAAGAAACAAGTCCAGAGGGATGAGGTTTCCAGTTCTCTACCCCAGTGTTCATGAAAAGAGAAAGGCCCCTGGGGGAATCCCATAAGACTTTTTTGGGAAGGGGTGCTTCAGTTTTCTCCCATGATGTAGGTGAGTGGAGGGGCGCTCTCTAGTGGTGACAACAGTTACATTACACTCAGCTGACCTGGAATGCCACTCATTCCTGTCTCTCCTACACGTGCAAGAAATACTAGTATTTACTGAGCACCGTGTATATACCAAGTGCTATTCCAGATGCCGGGGGTAGAATTCAACAAAAGAGGATCCTGCCTTCCTGGAGCTGACATCCTAGGGGACAATTCTCAGCCCAGCGCTCTACTCCCATCTCACCTATGTCCCCCCGACTATTCTGCAGCTAAGTTGGCCTCCTACCGCTCCAGCCACGGAATGCTGATTCGGGGTCTTTGCACTTGCTGTTTCTTTCCCTCTGGAATACAGGTCCCTGGCTCTTTACATTGCTGGTTCAGATCTCAGCTCACATATGACCAAGCAAGAAAAATGTGAACCTATTTTGCTTCTTTACTGCCTGTTCTCCCCACTAAAATATAAGATTCCATGAAAATTACCATTTCCCTGGAATCCTCAGCCTAGCACTTGACAGGTGCTCAATAAACATTCGTTGAATTGGATGTGCTATAGGGTGCCAGCCTGGCCGACTTTGTGTCTTGTGTCTGACACTGGGGAACTGTAAGTGAACGAACTGGACAGAAAAGACTAAAAAAAATCTCTGCCCAGAGCATTCTATAATTTAAAATTGCAGCCCAGTCCATCCCTTTATTCTGCTTTATTTTTTTCTATACATTACCCTCTAAACCAGCGGTTCTCAACCTGTGGGTCGCGGCCCTTTGGGGTCAAACAGGGGTCGCCTAAATACATTCTGCATATCAGATATCTACATTACGATTCATAACTGCAGCAAAATTACAGTTATGAAGTAGCAACGAAAATAATTTTATGGTTGAGGGTCACCACAACATGAGGAACTGTATTAAAGGGTCGCGGCATTAGGAAGGTTGAGAACCACTGCTCTAAACTATTATAATTTATTTCTTGGTGTGTCTCCCCAACTCGTATGAAAGCTGCACGAGGGCAGGGGATCTGGCCCACCCTACCCTCACTCAGAGCCTAGAACAGTGTCGGCGTTCAGTAGGTGCTCAATAAATACAGAATGAACTCTAGGTCTCAGCCTGCTTTTTCCTGCAGACTTGGAGCTACCTTGTTCCAAGGGGGAAACGGGCCTCAGGAACCGCCCAGGGGTGACCTCAGGCGACCCGACCAAGGAGTCCGAAGTCCTGGAGAAGGGCCATCGGAGCAGCTGAGGAGAGCGGAGGCGCCGGCAGCCGAAGCCCGGCGGGGCCGGAGTACCCGCTGCACTTCCAGGAAGAGGCGCGGGCGCCCGTGGCTTCGCTCCAGGGACTGTGGGCGGTGCCGTCGGAGAAGGAGAGTCACATGACTAGCAC
>NW_006294609.1:3089674-3096191 GCF_000327345.1 Myotis davidii | reverse complement strand
GAGAAGGCTATCGTGGACGTGAGGTGAGGTGGCGACAGGTGACCCCTGATGGGGGCGCTTGGGTGCCCTACACTTGTCCAGAGTTGGGGTGGGGGGCCCAGGTGCCTTCAGATGGGCCAGTTTGATGCAGCAAGGAGGGAGAAGCAGCAGGATCCACCAAGTAGATCTGCAAGAACCCCGTCCCACATCTGTCCTGGGGGAGGGAGGAAGGGAAGGGCATCAAGTGGCTGATCTCCTTGGGAGCAGGTGCCTGGAGGTGGGGAGGAGATGACCCCCCGAGTGTTCTCTCTCTCTCTCTCTCTCTCTCTCTCTCTCTCTTTCTCTCTCTCTCTCTCTCTCTCTCTTTCTCTCTCTCTCTCTCTCTCTCTCTCTCTCTCGGCCAGAGGTATTGGCCACGTTCTTTTATCACCTAGTAAAGGGGATTTCCTGACACCCTTTCTCCTGCCGCATTTGCCTAGAGCCTCAGCCCGGGGTTTGACACCCAGCCGCCACTCTCAGTTTCTTCTTCAGCAACTTGCCACTGAGTCACCGGGCGTGTGGGAGGAGGGTGGGAAATGTGCCCGTGAATGGGCTCTTTCTTGACCTCGGGGGTAGGCATCGGTAGGCATCGTTTTCCCCTGCCCGTGCAGGGCGGCGTTGTAGTGAGAAAGGGGTGGGGTAGGTAAGGCTGCTGGCTGGGCAGAGAAGTGGCCCCTGGGATGCCTTCTGGCCTGGAATCTTGGAGTCTCCCAGGACAGGGTGCTGCCCAACACTTCCTGATTATCTGCCTGCATGCATGGGGTCTGCCCCGACCCCCACCCCCACCCCCACCCGCACAGGGCAGGGTCTCTAGCCCAGAGCTCTCCTGCTTGTCAGTGAGTGAGCTCAGCCCTCAGCCCTGAGGGAGGGAGTGGCTGCACCCTTTGTGTTTTCCCGGGAAGGGAGTATGTCTGGTGCGGGGGAGGGGGGGGGTGGGAAGAGCTCTCTGAGCTCTGCCACTTGCAGCCTGTGTGACCTCAGACAGCCCCCTCTGGGCCTTGATTTCCGAATTGGTGCGTGAAGGCGCTACTCAGAAGTTTCTGTGACTTCACTTGATTTTAGCCAAAGGCCAGGAAGCGATGAAGTTTCTCTGACTTCAAGAATTAAATTGAGGGAGAGAGAGAGAGAGAGAGAGAGAGAGAGAGAGAGAGCAAGCGAGAGCGAGCGTGTGTGTGTGTGTGTGTGTGTGTGTGTGTGTGTGTGTGTGTAAGGGAGTGGCATCCATTTTTTAGTTTAGGCTGATGTGATGAAATTCTTTTTTATCAGTGCCAGATCCTGAGACTAGTCTCTGCCTTTGCCTGAAGACTGTGTAAGAAGAGCCGGCATTGGCAGGCGCTCACTATGTCCAAGGCATTGTGTGGGCTTCCCTAACTTCTGCACTAACTCCTTCACCACCCTTTGAGGTGATTTTGTCATGGGACTTCCCAAAGCCATTGAGCTAGTCTGCTGGCATGGGACTTGAACCCAGGTTGGCTGGCACCCGGAACTCTCTCGGGCACTTTTGTCATTTGTGTGTACGGAGCTCTGATTGATGCCCAGTCAGGTATAGAACCAGACCTCCTAGAGCAGTGGTTCTCAACCTTCCTAATGCCGCCACCCTTTAATGCAGTTCCTCATGTTGTGGTGACCCCCAACCATAAAATTATTTTCGTTGCTACTTCATAACTGTAATTTGCTACTGTTATGAGTCGTGATGTAAAATATCTGATATGCAGGATGTATTTTCATTGTTACAAATTGAACATAATTAAAGCATAGTGATGAATCATAAAAACAACATGTAATTATATATGTGTTTTCCAGTGGTCTTAGGCGATCCCTCTGAAAGGGTTGTTCGACCCCCAAAGGGGTCGCGATCCACAGGTTGAGAACCGCTGTCCTAGAGAATGAGAAGTAGAGCAGAACATTTTTGTTTTTAAAGTTTTGTGTGTGTCTGTGTGTTTACTGATTTGAGAAAAGGAGAGACATCAATTTTGTTGTTCCCCCTATTTAGGCTTTTGTTGGTTGTTTCTTGTAAGTGCCCTGGCTGGGGATTGAACCCAAAATATTGGGGTGACGCTCTAACCAACTGAGCTACTTGGCTAGGGCCAGAAAAGGATTTTATAAAGCAAAATAAAATTTTACAGTTTGGGGGAAGGGAGTGACACCAGTGATTATCAACTCTTTAAGATAGTGCTCTGAAGATAGGGGGATTCCTGCTCCCCTTTTTCTTGGGGTCATAAATTCTCAGTTACCCAGGCCCCTTCCCACTCCAGGAAAAGTGAGGATCAGTGGGTGATAACTCTCCTGCCTTCTCTAGTCCTTTCTTCCTCTCGAGGAAGCAGGCCTTCTAAACAAATGTCACCTCCCTCTTCCTCTTACTAAAAACAGTGTGGGGGAAGTAGGAGGCAGGGTCAGGCAGTAGCATTGGGTGGGCCTTGGCTCACCCAACTATCTCTTGGGGACCTTTATTTTCCCTGGTCTGGGAGGCAAAGACTTCCTGGCTCTGTTGATGGAATCCCCCCAAGTTCTCCCAGCAGAAAAGGGCTGAATCCCATGACAGCCTCCATTCTGGGGAAGCAGTGACAAGAGGGTAACTGTGTTTGCCATGTGCCTGGAAATCTATGGCAGAGATGGGATTGGGTGGCGAGAGGCACACAGCAGGGCAAGTCTGCCTGCACCCCAACTCCACCACAGACACCCAGCCTTGTGAGCGAGCCTCTGAGGGGAAGGGGTGTCACACAGCCTAGCACCATGGAAACAGAGTGAGTGAGTTTCCTGGACTACTCCCCCTTGTCCTGTGAGTCAGCACTATCAACTGCCTGTCCCCGAGGGCCCAGGCTTTCCTTCCTAGAGACCTGGGAAAGTAGAGGAGCTAGTGTGACCTTTGATCTCCAGGGATAGAGTTATCAGGGATGCCAGGCTCACCTGGTCTCCAGGTGAGATTGAGGGATTGAGAGACAGCCCGCCCCTCCAATGGGTGGAAGGGCCTGGCCAGGTGTCCTCGTGTGTGGGGGAGATAGGCCAGACAGGCCGTGGGACCTCAGACAAGCGGCTGTCCTCTTTGGGGTGTTTTCTCGTATGTACAGAGGGAGTACATTCCTCTCCCAGGGACTTGCCTGAGGATTCATTACTTGCCAGGCTGAAGAATGTTCAGCATCTGATTATGTGATGTACACCTTAACTGGACCCTCTAGTCTGCAGACAAGATTCCCGCCCCTGATGGCATTTCTAGGAAGAACAGGCCTTGTCTGAGCTCAGCATCCAGTCTCTGAACAGGGGGGCCTGGATGTAGCACATGATCAGCATCCTGCAGGTGCTCTTCGAGCCATAGGTACCCATGAGGGCCATGATTCAGGCCGTCTGTGCCTCAGTTTATCTCTCAGTGACAGGCTGCCAGCCTTGGCCTGACTCTGTTACTTAAAGGATTGTGGCGTGCACACCTGGCAATCTTGGTTTGCTGGGGAGGGCAGGCTGTAACGTTAGCCTAAGCAGAAGATAATTGGGAAGGTCTGCCTGCTGCCGTCAACAAAATGCTTTCCACGACCTGGGATCAATTATTTTTGGATTATCTTCCTCAAGTTCTCTGCCCGCCAGCACCCTTTTGTTCCCAGGTTCCAGAATGGGTTCAAAAGTTGCTTGGAATTTCTGTGAAAATGAGTTGGAAGGTAGGGGTCAAATCATAAGACATTATTGAGCCTCGGCAACATGTTCAGAATCCAGGGGCCATGGAGATGAGTAAGAAATTATTATCACTTCTCATAGTGTTCATTACTAGTAGCGATCATTGCTATTAATGCTTAGGCTCTTGTAAGAGACCTGACCTTGTGCTAAGTATTGTACTTGTACCATGTCTTGTGATCTTCACACAACCTAGGGAAGGTTGAATGACTTGCCTGAGGTTACCTGGCCGGTAAGCTGCAGAACCCTGTGTCCGTGGTGTAGTGCCATTGCTATGGGACTCAAAGTAAGAACAGGGACTCTGGAGCCAGGCATCTTTGGTTTAAATTCCGGCTCTTCCACTTACAAATGTGAGATCCTGGGGAAGTCACTTAAATGTCTCTGGGCCTCAGTTTCCTCATCTGTAAAATGGGGGTAGTGGTAGTACCAGCCTCATGGGGTGGGTGAGGATTCATTGTATTAGTACAGACAGTCTCCAACTTAAAGTAGTTTGATTGAACAGATTTTTCAACTTTACGATGGTGCAAAAGTGATATGGTTAACAAATTACATGAGGTATTCAACACTTTATATTATAACATAGGCAAGTGATGGCGAACCTTTTGAGCTCGGCATGTCAGCATTTTGAAAAACCCTAACTTAACTCTGGTGCCGTGTCACATATAGAAATTTTTTGATATTTGCAACCATAGTAAAACAAAGATTTATACTTTTGATATTTATTTTATATATTTAAATGCCATTTAACAGAGAAAAATCAACCAAAAAATGAGTTCGCGTGTCACCTCTGCCACGCATGTCATAGGTTCGCCATCACTGACATAGGCTTTGCATTATTGTACAACTATAAGCCAATGTAAGTGTTCTGAGCATGTGTAAGGTAGGCTAGTCTAAGCTATGATGTTCGGTAGGTTAAGTGTATTAAATGCAGTTTTTGACTTGTGATATTTTCAACTTAAAATTGATTTATTGGGATGTAATCCCATTGTAAGTTGAGGAGCATCTGTATCTGCCAATCACTTAGAGTATATCTGGCCCGGGTACCCAAGAATCTTGCTCACCCTTGTTCTCCTGGTGTTGGGACTGCCTTTATAAGGATAACTGATTTGGAAGAATGTAATTCCAGCTAAACCTTGAGGGTGGTAGAGGTAGGGCTTGGGGAAGAGCACTCTGATCGGAGGAAGTGTTACAGGGTCTCAGGGCAAGGCAGAGGGGCTGCTTTAGCTGGAATTGGTGTGTGGATAGTAGAGAAAGCCCTAGCTGGTTTGGCTCCGTGGATAGAGCGTCAGCCTGTGGACTAAAAGGTCCCGGGTTTGATTCCGGTCAGGGGCACATGCCTGGGTTGTGGGCTCAATTCCCAGTAGGGGGCATACAGGAGGCAGCCAATCAGTGATTCTCTCTCATCATTTATGTTTCTGTCTCTCCCTCTCCCTTCCTCTCTGAAATCAATAAAAAATATATTTAAGGGGAAAAAAGAAAGAAAATAGTAGAGAAAGGTGAATCTGGCCACGTAAGATCGTGCAGAGTCTTCACTGGCTATTTAGAGAGTTTGAACTCTGGTCTAGGCAATAGGGAACCATGGAAGGTTTTGGAGCAGAAGAGTTACAGGATGAATTCTAGAATAATGTTGATGATATTACTATTTGCTGAACACCAGCCATGTGCCTGGACCTTTTTCTTTGGTCTTATTTAATCCTCAGAACAGCTTTAAATCTATGTACTGTAGATGGGAAAACGAAGGCTCATAGAGCTTATGATCAGCCAGCTAGTAAAGTTCAAACCCTGATCTTTCTGTTCAGCTACAGTCTCTCTACATCTCTCTAGCTGGCTGATAACTGGGCCATTGAAGTCTTCCAGATGTCCAGTTCTGCACTCCGGGCTGTGTATAAATGGAATTTTGCTGAATGCCCCGAGGGGATGATGCTCCCTGCCTAGCTGAGAAGCCTTTTATAAAAGTTCACAAGTGCCTTTGGCACATTTCTGGGATTTTCAGTAGGCATCTGTTTTGACCTCTGCTGGTTCCTGGGTCCAGGCCTGGTGAAGGACTCTAGGGTTCCCAAGGGGGTCCCTATGGGAATCAGTGCGGAAGTAGGAGGAATAAAACTGAGAAAGTTTAAACAAAAGGCAGCTGGTTTCTCTCTGATGGGACTTCTGCTCTCCAGAAGGGATGTCTCAACCTGATAGGAACACCAGCTTTTCTTCAGAGGAGAATCTCCTGGGACCATGATTGGACAGCCCTCTTTGGGATCATTGGTTTAACCCAGGAGTCGGCCAACTTTTTCTATAAAGGGCCAGATAGTAAGTATTTTTGACTTTGCAGGCCATGCAACCTCAGTGGCGCCTACTGAATTCTGCCATTTTAGCTTAGTTGATGTGTAAATGAATGGGTGTGTCTGCCAATAAAACTTTATTTACAAAAATTGTAGTCTACAGGCCACAGATTGCCATCCCCTGGTCTCAGCGGTGGTCTCCAAATTTTTGAGTTCACACCTTGCTCAAAAATTGTTAGTACTCGCCCTGACCAGTTTGGCTCAGTGGATAGAGCATCGGCCTGCGGACTCAAGGGTCCCGGGTTCAATTCCAGTCAGGGGCATGTGCCTTGGTTGCGGGCACATCCCCAGTGGGGGGTGTGCAGGAGGCGGCTGATCGATGTTTCTCTGTCATAGATGTTTCTGGCTCTCTGCCCCTCTCCTTGCCTCTCTGTGAAAAATCAATAAAATATATTTTTAAAAAATTGTTAGTACTAACACTAGCAGGTTTGGCTCAGTGGATAGAGAGACCACCTGTGGACTGAAGGGTTCCAGGTTTGATTCTGGTCACAGGCACAAGCCTGGGTTGC
>NW_006294609.1:3085287-3089615 GCF_000327345.1 Myotis davidii | reverse complement strand
ACATCGATGAGAGAGAAACATCGATCAGCTGCCCTGCACATCTCCTACTGGGGATGTGCCTGCAACCCAGGTACATGCCCTTGACCGCAATCGAACCCCTGGGACCTTTCAGTCCGCAGGCCGACACTCTATCCACTGAGCCAAACCACTGAGCAAATATGTATATTTTTAAAAATTGTTAGTACTAGCTTCAGTATTTGTATGCTTATGTATATACATATATTTATGTGTATTGTACCTTATTTATGATAGGCATTCTAATAAAGCATACATAAAAATACAATATTGACGTTTAAAGTAATGAGCTAAGTAAGAAGTTCATTAGACGTTCTGAGATGGTCTTCTGGTTTCCAGTGGATTACATAGGATAGTCTGTCAGACACTTTAGAGGCACTGGGTTAAAATACCTGAAGATCAGATCTTGCCTCCATTTATTTGTTCACCGTCCTTTTACTGAAGCACCTAGAAGGGCAAGCCCAGTGCTGGGTGCTTGAGGAACATAGATAAATAGAGTGGAGTGGAGGCAACATCTTCAGAACATGCTCAGTAAAGTGTGGTGGTGGAGGCGCATTGATGAAGGATGCTTATCACAGCCTGAAAATACTTATCTGCCCAAATGTTCAGTGCCTGTCTTCCTCCCCGGGCTCTTTGACTTCCTGCTTTCTCTCCAGCAGAGCCATAAGACCTTCCAGGCACATAGTAGGTTCTCAATAAATATTTTCATGAATGAATGAATGGCCCTGTCCTCACCCGGGAGGCTATGGAATAGTGGTGACTTGCAAGGTAAAACCTAAAGAAGTCGGAATTAGCCAGATGGAAGAGAAAGTCTAGGCATCTTCTCTCCCTCTCGTCCCCCCACCCATGGTTTATGGCATAAATTTAGTGAGTTGCAACCAGCATTTTTTTTTTAATGGAATGAAATGGAAAGTAGCAGCATGCATCCTGTGTTGTAAGAATAGACCTTGTTGGTGCTTTTAAGGATAAGTATTGTTTGTTGGAACTTTAGTTTCTGTTATAAATGTGTGTGTTTCTATTTATAGAAACATTTGGAGTACTGGAGGTGGTGTCAAAAGAGTTTGTAAACTGCTGGACTGGACCTCAGCCCTCTCTTGAAAGATGGTTTGCATCTGAGATGGGACGGGCAGGCTCAGACAGCTCAGAGGGAGCCGGGGTGACTGTGGCTTGGCAGCTTTCTTGTTCCAGGCTGCAGCCACCCACCCTCCTCAAAGTGAGAGAAGCCCAGGCTTGGGGAAGCCCAGAGTCCTGTGTCCTGGCTGCAGGCGCTAGGGTCGGCCAGGCGGCGTAGGAGGGCTGCCTTGGAAGGGCCTAGACTTCCAGGCGCCAGGTGGCCAGGGTCTCTATGGAGCCCAGCAGGAGTGAGGAGAGGTGGTTGGCATTCAGGCACAGGGGCAGACTCTGGCAAAGCCAACCAGGCCCTACCTTCCAGAATCACATGACCCTCTTGGCTTGCTTGAAAATTGGCATCTGAGTGTCCCAATCCCACATGTGGGGAATCCGTAGACCACTGTGAGGTGGGGCTGGCAGTGTCTCACCCTTCCTATCCCTTCGGGACCCCTGCGGCCAGGTTCAAACAGGCCCGTGGCTGGATGGGAGCTGTTTATTTTGGGTTAACTCGCCCAGCGCTCCAGCTATAATTACCTTGTGAAGCTGCTTGCAATCTGATCTATCGCTCCGGACTCAGCTGGGGCCCTGGGAGTCGCCTGCCAGGTTCATGAGGCCCCTGTGATTTTACGCTCCCTTCACATGAGGAGATTTCCCAAGCGGGAAGCATCCTGGAAAAAGCAGTGGCTTTATTCCTGTGAACAATTTTCATCAGGATCTGTGATTTGTGCCAAACGTTCCTTTATGCAGCCCCATGGCACAGAACTTGATCCCCACTTGGGGAACCGTGCATACAGCCAGCCTGCATGGTCGAAGTTCCAGGAATTGTAGGGTCCGGCGAGGGTGATGGGGTTTCTTCCGGAGCAGGGCCTTGGGCCCCTTCCTCTTCCTCCGAGGGCCCAGTGTCACAGACTGAGCCGCCCAGCCTCTCCTTGGCCCAAGAGCTGGGGGAGGGCTAGCCAGTTCTGGTGTCCCCAGGCCAGCTGTATCTGCATCCAGCCCTGAGGCCTGTGGTTGTGACAAATGATCTGCAAAGGGTGGTCTCTGTCCTGCTGGTGTGGCCATTTGTCCAGGTGCGGTTTGGGACACACTTTCTGCTGTGCCCAGAGATTGTAACTGGGGCAAACAAGGCCCACAATGGGAGTCCACCCCAAGGGGTAGGACATTGGCATGTGGAGTCAGCTCTCTCGAGCCCGAGCTGAGGGCATCAGGGGCTATTTCTCTTCCACTTCAAGTCCTGCATTTTTCTTTTTAACTTAGATTAATTGAGCACCTCCTGTGGGCCGGCCCTGTGTTAAACACTTACATGTCAAGACCTCATTTAATCCTTAGTCTTAGTCCTTTTGGGCTGTTGTAACAGAATACCACAGGCTGGGTGGCTTATAAACAACCGACATTTATTTCTCACAGCTCTGGAGTCCAAAATCAAGGCACTTGTAGATTCGATGTTCTTGGTTCATGGACACCATCTTCTCACTGTGTCCTCACATGGGGGAAGGCCAGGGAGTCTCCGAAGCCTCTTTTATAAGGGCACTAACCCATCATGGGGCTCCACCCTTGTGATCTAATCACCTCCTAAAGGCCCCACATCCTAACACCATCACATTAGTGGTTTGGGTTGCAAGGTATGAATTTAGAGGAGATGATGTAAACATTCAGTCTATAGCAGCATAACCCTATGAGGGAAATGCTCCTGTTACTCCCTTTCTTTTTTTCTTTTCTTTTTTTATATTTTTACTAGAGGCCTGGTTCATGAAATTCATGCACTTCAGATGGAGGGGGGTGGGTGCCTCAGCCCGACCTGCATCCTCTCACAGTCTGGGAGCCCACAGGGATGTCCAACTGATGGCTTAGGCCCTCTCCCCATGGCAGAAGCTCCCACCACCACAGTTGCACTCGCCAGCCGTGAGCCTGGCTTCTGGCGCATTGACAACCAGGGGGCAGCTCCTGCATTGAGCATCTGCCTCCTGGTGGTCAGTGTGCATCATAGCAACCAGTCATTCTGCCTTTTGGTCGATTTGCATATTAGCCTTTTATTATATAGGATTGATTTCAGAGAGGAAAGGAGAGGGGAAGAGAAAGAAATATCAGTGATGAGAGAGAATCATTGACTGGCTGCCTCCTGCATGCCCCCTGATCGAGCCCACAACCCGGGCATGTGCCCTTGACCAGAATCGAACCCGGGACCTTTCAGTCCATAGGCCGATGCTCTATCCACTGAGCCAAACTGGCTAGGGCCTGTTACTCCCTTTCCACAAGGCTTTAATAATGATGTTGCCAGTAATCATTGACACTTTATTAAGCTTATTATATGCCAGGTCTTCTAAGGACAAGTGGAAGAGCCAATTCACTCGTAATGGCTATATACTGAGGGGGATAGCAAGTAAGGGAGCATGACCTGTATATACCCGCCCCCCTTACGCTCCCAGTGTCCAGCTCAGGGCCTGATGCACCTCCTGGGTGTGGACATTTCCAGTGAGTGAATAAGTAGCCAGTGGACCTGGGGCAGCCAAGCAGCAGGCTCTCCTGCTTGTCCCTTCTCTGGTTTCAGATGCCGGGGCAGCAGGCAAAAAGAGGAAGAGGAAGTGCTGGGGGTGGGGAGGTGGCAAGAGGCACCCTGTGCTGGAGGGTGCATGCCCCCCTTTTCCCATGTGGGCAACCCCTGGGGACAGAGGCCATGGGGCCTCCGGAAGTGGCCTTTAATTCGCCGTGCCCTGGTGGCCTGCTCTGATGCCCCATATCCCTCAACCACATGTGCTAAAATCTCAGGGTTGACATTAGGCCACCAATGGTCTTAAAAACGACTAAAATCCTAATGGCACTGCTTCAGCTTTATAGGAACTTGGAACATTTTATAAATTCCTGCACTGAAAAGTTCATACAGTCCTCCCTTGTGGGAATTACAGGGCGAGGCTCTATGAATCCCATTGAGTGTGTCTGGAAAGTCCTATCTGTCCTATCTACATTAATAAAAGAGAAAAATGGTAATTGGCGTACAACGCTGCCCTTTTCATTGGCTAATCAGGGCTATATGCAAATAAACTGCCAACTCAGATGGCAGTTAACTGACAACAAAGATGGTGGTTAATTTGCATATGTAGGCACAATGCAGGGAGGCGAAAGGGAAAGCAGGAAGAAGCCCCCTGCCACTGACAGTGATCAGAAACCCAGGGGGGAGCTAAGAGCTGGGGGGCAGGGCAAAGGTG
>NW_006294609.1:3074470-3084823 GCF_000327345.1 Myotis davidii | reverse complement strand
ATGGTCCCCTTGCCCAGGCCTGAAGCCTGGGTCAGAGGCGTCAGGCTTGGGCGGGGGGGTGGAGCAAGCGATCAGAGGGAGATGGTGGTCCCCTGCCCAGGCATGATTCCTGGGCCAGAGGCATCAGGCCTGGGCAGGGGTCAGAGCCCATGATGGGGGGAGAGGGGTTCCCCTGCCCAGGCCTGACGCCTGGGCCAGAGGCATCAGGCCTGGGCTGGGGGCAGAACCAGTGATGGGGGGAAATGAGGGTCCCCTGCCCAGGCTTGATGCCTCTGGCAGAGGCGTCAGGCCTGGGCAAGGGGCCGATCCTGCGATTGGAGATTGATGGGGGCCAACGCCTGAGGGCTCCCAGTATGTGAGAGGAGGAAGGCTGGGCTGAGGGACACTCCCCCCAACCCCCCAACCTAGTGCACGCATTTCGTGCACCGGGCCCCTAGTGAATATATAAACCTGGACCTTCTAAGGAGGGTGTCCACTGTTGTCACCAGATTCTTGAAGGCGCTGGACACCAAGTTGGATCTAGATTGTACATCCTCCTAGAACTGGAGGAGAGAAACCTCAGAGGATTTCGTATAGAGCCAGTGGGTTTGGGAGTGACGTTTCTAAACCAAGGACCAGAAAATTGGAGGAACTTGCCAGAGTCACAGCCTAATAAAAGGCAGAGGAGTCGGGGTTCAAAGGCAGGCTGCTTGGCTCCAGAGCCTGTGCCCCTAACCACTGTCCCACTCTGCCTCTCCAGGCCATAGGAAGTTTTAGAGAAGGGGTCCTCAAACTTTTTAAACAGGGGGCCAGTTCACTGTCCCTCAGACCGTTGGAGGGCCAGACTATAGTTTAAAAAAAAAACTATGAACAAATTCCTATGCACACTGCACATATTTTGAAGTAAAAAAACAAAACAGGAACAAATACAATATTTGTATTTGCATGTGGCCCGCGGGCCGTAGTTTGAGGACCCCTGGTTTAGAGGAACGAAAAATGAATGCGAACTAGGCCAGGCATTACAAGCAGAAGGAGAGCTGGTGGGGAAGGAAGAAGCCCACTACCCTCCCCGGGAGTAAGGAAAGGTTAGGGCAGGATGGTGTGGGGCTGGTAGACACATTTCAGCATCAGACCTCCCACTTTCTCTCAGCCTGGTACATACGAAGTGGACACTGCATGAAGGGTCACTGTCCTAATGGTATTGCCATGGGTGCTCACTGCTCCAGGCCCGGCAGGCAGGCCCTGGCAGTGTGCCCAGCACCTGCTGCTCCCGGCTCAGATCTAATGCGCTGGCTCCTTCACTTGGGGGTGATTTGCAAGGTCCAGGTGAGAAGCAGCAGGTGGCAGACCCAGAACATGCCCCTGGTGACCCCGGATCCATAAGTCTCCAGGAACTGGGGAGTAGCTAGTGCGTCAGCCTTGGAGCCCTGAGCCTGAGGTGTAGATGGCCCCAGGGCTGTCCCACTGCACCTGGCTAGAGCCCATCTCTTCTGGGAAGCTGCTCGTGGTTCCTTGTTGGTTGGTGCACTGAATTCTCAGAAAGGGCCTGGGAATGACCTGGGAGGGTGTTCATCTCCATCCTCACCCGTGTTCTTGAGAATTCGGGAGTGTGGGACCAAGAGGGAGGTTGGGGGTGGTTGCTTTTTCTTTGTCTTTTTTTTAATGCAAACTTTTTAACATAGTAAGACATGTATAAAACAATTTTAACCATTTGTGGTGGTTGGTTTTTAATACCTGGCTGGGTGGTAAGAGCAGCGGTTGCCATTTGGGAGGTGTTTGCTACGTGCTAGGAGCTCTTGTTTGTTAAAAATAATCCTGGAATTAATATGATGTTCCTACTGTACAAATGAGAAAGTTGAGTCTCAGAGAGATTCAGGGACTTTTCCAAGAGCATGTAACTATTGGTAGATTCAAATACTGGCAGCCTGGGCTCCAAGCCTGCTTTCTTGACCTGTACTTTCTGCAGCTTCCCAACCCCCAGTGGATGGGTCTTATGATCTCCATTATACATATGTGGAAACTGAGGCTCAGAGAGGCCAAGTGACTTTCCCAGGGTCACAGGGTTTGGCTGGAGGAAAGCCTCTGTGGGCCATGACTGTCCTGGTGCTCAGCCTGCCTCTCCCCTACCTCCAGGTGGCGATGGTGGAGGTGCAGCTGGATGCTGACCATGACTACCCACCGGGACTGCTCATCGCCTTCAGTGCCTGCACGACGGTGCTAGTGGCCGTGCACCTGTTTGCACTAATGATCAGCACCTGCATCCTGCCCAACATCGAAGCAGTGAGCAATGTGCACAACCTCAACTCGGTCAAGGAGTCACCCCATGAGCGCATGCATCGCCATATCGAGCTGGCCTGGGCCTTCTCCACTGTCATCGGCACGCTGCTTTTCCTGGCTGAGGTGGTGCTGCTCTGCTGGGTCAAGTTCTTGCCCCTCAAGAGGCAGCCAGGCCAGCCGCGGCCCACTAGTAAGCCCCCAGCCGCCGGCTCGGTCTCCAATGACAGCAGTGGTGGCACTGGCGGCATCACCCCAGGCCAGGCCGCCGCCATCGCCTCAACCACCATCATGGTCCCCTTTGGCCTGGTCTTCATTGTGTTTGCTGTCCACTTCTACCGCTCACTGGTCAGCCATAAGACGGACCGACAGTTCCAGGAGCTCAACGAGCTGGCTGAGTTCGCCCGCTTGCAGGACCAGCTGGACCACAGAGGAGACCACCCCCTGACACCAGGCAGCCACTATGCTTAAGCCCTCCCGGGCCTGGGCACTTCCTAGCTTTGGCCTTATGCCCTTCCCCATGACCTTGCCCTGCCCCAGCCTCAAGGACAGCCTGCATAGGGTGCGGGCTTTCGTCAGGGGACAGAAATGGAGGGAAGAAGCTCTTTTTAAAGAGAAATTACTGCACTTTGAAACTTTCCTCTAGGAGAATAAGCACTTCCTGTTCTTCCAGCTCCAGGATTCGCCTCCTGCTAGGTGGCCACCAATGGGAGCCAGAGCCAGGACAAATGCTCCCTTTGTCCCTCTTCCCCGCCCATGCCAGTGCCATCTGGATGCTTCCTGTCCTTTCTGTCTTGACCTCCCTTTCCCTGTTCAGCGTCGAGTGTGTGCGCGTGTGTGTGAACACATAAATATACTCATAAGGGATGCCTCCTGTGTCTGTATTTGTTCGGTCTGGGCTGCCTGGTATCATTTCTCTTGGTGCCCCAATCAGGTGAGCCTCTAAGCTGATTGTTTTTCTCAACATTTTGAGAAATTTTAAACCTACCAAAAAGTTGCATGAACAGTAACTGAAATATAAATGCAGTCATTTCTTGTTATTTGCAGTAGTTCTGTTCTGTAAAATCACTGTGAACGCCGAATGAGTGGATACTGAACCACTGCTTCTCTGGGAAATATGGGCTTAGGTTCCTGCGAGCCTCTGGTCACAATATTTTTTGTCAACTGATTTGATGTATGTTTCTATCTAAAGACATCTTATTGAACATATATTGTTGACTTATTGATATTGAATTCAGGCCAACAGAACTATCACTCGTGCATGAATGAAGCTTACGCCTGACACAGGTAGGTAACGCACGTCACAGCCTTCCTGCCCTCAGGTATGCTACTCTTGAGAACCGTTTTAAGTGGTGAAATCAATAAAAAGCACACAACATGAAAAACATGGCACTAAATAGACCGTGAGAGCTGAAACAGGGCAGAGGTCTCCTCATTCCACCTCAGCAAGTAGGCAGATTCACAAATCCAGAAACCATGACTGATGAGGATCGCTGTGTTTTTGCCCTTGAGCCATAGGTGTTGATTGCAGATATGGTGTCCCTTCATGCTTAAATACTTCCTCCTAAAACCAAGGACCTTCTCCTACATAACCACAACTCAGAAAATCTGATGTTGATGCCATACTACCTAATAGAACATTGGTGTTCACTTTCCCACTTGTCTCAATCATGTCCTTTCTGGCAGTGGTTCTTACATCCAGGATCAGGGTGTTACATTTAGTTGGAACGGCCTCTCTTTATCCTGTGACGTTGACATTTTTGAAAAGTCCAGATCTGTGGTTTGTAGGATGTTGCCTCTGTCTGGTTTTCCTGATATTTTTTGTCATTTTTATAATCGGGTTGTGCATTTTGTCAGGAGTATTTGTCTCCATTTTGCAGATGACAAGATTGATGCCCGATGAGGTTAAACAATTGGCCAGAATTCGAACCTGGAAAGTCTTGGGCATTCACAGGGTCGGATTCTGGCTTTGCTTAAGAAATGAGAAGAGCCCTGAGTGGTTTGGCTCAGTGGATAGAGCGTCAGCCTGCGGACTCAAGGGTCCCAGGTTTGATTCCGGTCAAGAGCATGTACCTTGGTTGCAGGCACATCCCCAGTAGGAGGTGTGCAGGAGGCAGCTGATGGATGTTTCTCTCTCATCGATGTTTCTAACTCTCTATCCCTCTCCCTTCTTCTCTGTAAAAAAACAATAAAAATATATTTTAAAAAAATAAAAAAGAAGTGAGAAGATCCAGCAGTAGCACTGGGCCCACCTTTTTGTAGAGCAACAACGAGCAGGATTGAGTTTTAGCCACCCTCTTCCTCAGGACATATGTTAGCCACAGTCCCCACTGCTCCCTCTTCTCACACCAGGCCAGCTTCATCTATGCTACTTGCCTGGCCTCCGTGGGTCTTTGCATTTGAGAGCTCTGTCTGTCTCAGAAAGTGGTTTTATAAATACAAAGTGCTCTGACTAAAGTGAAAGTTGGTTGGGGGGAAGTGTGGCCCTAGTCCTTGTCCTGTGCAGACTTGAACTTGGCCAACAGCAGCTTTGTGGGCTGAATGGGGAAGGAGGCCGTCCTTTCTCCTGTGGCAGTTTCTTGCCTTCCTCGTGCAGCACATGCACCAGGACCCACCCTGGTTGGCCTGGGGATGATTAGGGGCCACTGTTGGAAACCTTCCACTGCTCCCCAGAGCAGACAAAGGCACCTTCCATGCATCTTCCTAAGAGATCCACCTCCCTGCTTCTGCAGAGACCTGGGATCCCGCTGGGATAATTTCTATGCCTGTAGTCTTAAGTTTTTTCCCCTAAACTTGCCTGAACTCAAGAATCACCAGATTGGCTTGTAAAATGCAGATACCCAAGCCCATCCGTAGGTGTGTCTGATACTGTATTTTTAATTCCAGGTACTTTTAAATCCAGGTAATTTATGGAAATGCTAGTAGTTAAGAACACAGTCTCTTTAATTTCAATTTTATTAATATTTTGAATAGATAATACATTCACATGATTCCAGATACACAGTGAAATTTTTCCCTCTCCTACTCCCAGGTTCCTGAGTCTCCCCAGAGACAATGACTTTAAAATATACACAAACAGTCCTAACTGATTTGGCTCAGTGGATAGAGCATCAGCCTGTGGACTCAAGGGTCCCAGGTTCGATTCCGGTCAAGGGCATGTACCTTGGTTGTGGGCACATCCCCAGTAGCAGGTGTGCAGGAGGCAGTTGATAGATGTTTCTCTCTTATCGATGTTTCTAACTATCCCTCTCCCATCCTCTCTGTAAAAACTCAGTAAAATATTTTTTAAAAAAATGCACACAGCCGAAACCGGTCTGGCTCAGTGGATGGAGCGTCGGCCTGCGGACTGAAGGGTCCCGGGTTCGATTCCGGACAAGGGCATGTGCCTGGGTTGCGGGCACATCCCCAGTGGGAGATGTGCAGGAGGTGGCTGATCGATGTTCCTGACTATCTATCTCTCTCCCTTCTTCTCTGTAAAAAATCAATAAAATATATTTTTAAAAAAATGCACACAACACACACACACTGCAGAAGCCCAGTGCATGAAATTCGTGCACTTGGCGGGGGGTCTCTCAGCCCAGTGTGTGCCCAATCGCAGTCTGGGACCCCTCGGGGGATGTCTGAAGCCAGCAGTCAGACATCTCTCTCGCACTCTGGGATCCCTCTCCCAGTCCAGGACCCCTCACTCCTTACCACCCACTTGCTCGCTGCTCCTTACTCCTCGGCTCGCTGCTCCTTAGTGCTGCCTCAGAGGTGGGAGAAGCTCCCGCCACTGTGTTCACCAGTCATGAGCCTGGCTTCTGGCTGAGCTGCGCTCCTGCTGTGGGAGCGCACTGACCACCAGGGGGCAGTTCCTGCGTTGAGCATCTGCCTCCTGGTGGTCAGTGCACATCATAGTGACTGGTCGTTCCAATGTTTGGTCAATTTGCATATTAGGGTTTTATCATATAGCATTTTTTTATTGACTTTAGAGAGGAAGGAAGAGGGGGAGAGGGAAATATCAATGTAAGAGAGAAACACTGATTGGTTACCTCCCTACACACCTCGACTGGGAATTGAACAGGTGATCTTTTGGTACATGGTAGGACACTCAACCAACAGCCACACCAGCAAGGGGGCGAGACAACCATTGTTGCCAATTCACTTTATTTCCCATGTAGAGAGAGTTATACATAAACCAGGACACATCTCTGCTTTTTCTGAAAAAAATGGTAGCCTGCACACACTGCCACTGTTCTGTACCTTAAGAGCAGAGAGGCCTCTGTTTAAGTACTATCGACTTACAACTTGGCAACTAGGAAACCTCCCTGGACCTCAGTTTCCTCTCTAAAATGGCACTAATAGCCCTAGCTGGTTTGGCTCAGTGGATAGAGGTCAGCCTGTGGACCAAAGAGTCCCGGGCTTGAATCCGATAAAGTGTATGTACCTCGGATGCAGGTTCCTCCCCAGCCCAGGCCCTGGTCAGGGCTCGTGCAGGAGGCAACCAATCAATATGCTTGTTTCACATCAATGTTTCTCTCTGTCTTTCCCTCTCTTCCCCTCTCCCTAAAAATCAATGGAAAAATATCCTCAGGTGAGGATTAACAACGATAAAAATGGCACTATAATAGCAGGACACCTCATAGGTTGATGAGGGGTCATGGGAGAGGACACGGGTAAAGCTGTCAGCATAGGGCCTGGCACCCAAGTGGGTGCCCTGTTAATTCTGTGCCCCGAGGATGCCAGGCTCAGCTTCCTGGTGTCAGAGGTACCATGCCTTGGGTCAGACCACCCTGTTTATGACTTAGAGGCAGAGAGAACCTCGACAGTGTCGGTGAACATTTATTGAGTCTTTACTGTGTGCCAGGTGCTTGGCGAGGCCTGTACAAACATCATGGTATTTCAGGGCTACACTGTTGAGGGTGGGCTGAATCATTCTTTTGTAGAGTTTACACTGCAGCATGTTTAGCAGGATCCCCTGTCTCTACCCACTAAGTGCCAATAGAATTCTTGCCAGTTCTCACAACCAACAATGTTTCGGGACATGCCAAATGTGCCCGGGGAGGAGATGGGATGCCTTATTTGATCCTCACAGTAACAACAACAGCCCTGGGTGTTAAGTACCGTTATTCCCATATTAGAGAAGAGGAAACCTAGAGAACAGAGAGATTAGGTGATGTACCCAAGAACACACAGCTAATAAATCACACTGGATTCACACCTAGGCAAACTGGCTGCAGAGCTCATGTTCCTACTCATTATGTAAGAGTCTCTCTTATCGCGCAGGAATGTTGTCTAGATTAGAGTGATGCAAAGCCCTTCCCAGATATCTGCTTCACAACTAACCTCAATACATGTTACTCATATGGTTACATCTGTTAGCAAATCCTCAAGCTACCCCTGTGAGATCTCTTAAGTCCCATTTTGTAGCTGAAGCCCGGGGGTCCCTGGCTAAGGGTTACAAATCCAGTAAGTCGGGAGTTCTTGGCCCCCGCTGTACATTGAAGTCATCTGGGGAAGCTTTTGAAGGCCCAGGCCTCACCCCAGACAGATGAGAAACTTGGGCGTGGAACGTGGGCGTCTGTAGCTTTTAAAGTTCCCACAGGATTCCCAAGTCCAGAGCCCCTGGTTTAACCCCAAATCTTAGTGACTAATGTGAGCAGATGCAGGCTTTCTGCTCTCTGGAGCATCTCAGAACTCAGAGGCTGGGAGATACCTCCTCTCTCTTCCCTGTAGGGTCAAACCATGCAGGCCAGAGCCCTCTTCACTCTTCTCTACCTGAAATCCCTCCTGTGGCTCTCCTGCCCTGCAAACCTCACATCACAGGCCCAGGCGAATGCCACCAGGTTCTCCTTTATTCTCATGCACTCAGGGATAGGGGCCTAGAATAAAAGCTGTAACAAGAGGGCCCCCGAGGCCAACTGGAGAGAGAAGTACTGGCCCCTATTGACAAAGAATGTTCCAGTGCTGGGAGGATGAGGTGCTCTCTGAGGATGCCAAGGGTGTGCCCGGAGTCACCACTCACTCCTCCAGTGGGAGGTCCACCGGTTTGAGCAGTTGGAAGATGCGGACTTGACTTTCTCCTGAAGTTCTGGTAGTCTCTGCAGGGGTGAAGGGGTGGTGTTTCAAAGACACTGTACCAGTGCCCTCTCCTCGAACCTATTACCCACAGCAGGAGGAGCGAGGACTGGACGAGCCCACTGGACAAGTGGAGGGCTGGGGCAAAAAAGTCCTCCAAGCAGCGTTCCTCCCAGTAAGCCCAGGGTACAAATGCTCCGGAGGGTTTGGGCTGGACTGGAATGGACTGGTCTTCAGTGAAATGGGTTTTGAAGGGGAGGAACCAGACAGGACAAGGAAACCCTCCCCCAAAGAAGACTCCAGGAGCTGCCTCACCCACATAGAGGGTGACAGGTGTGCCCACCCCCTCACCTGGTATCAGTCTCCTTGTTTTTCCTCTTCTTTTTTAAAAAAATATGTTTTTATTGATTTCAGAAAGAGGAAGAGAGAGGGAGAGAAATATTAATGATGGGAATCATTGATCAGCTGCCTCCTGCATGCCCCCTACTGGGGATCGAGCCTGCAACCCGGGCATGTGCTTGGACTGGGGAATCTAACCGTGACCTCCTGGCTCCTGTGTCACTGGGCTCCTCTTTCTTCTTGAACATGGCCAAGGCTTCCTCCAGGACACCATCGGGGTCTACAATTTTGACCTGGGGGGAAACAGCAGGGATGGGTTTGAGGAGCATGGAAGTCCCGGGGTGCCAGTTTTATGAGGTGCTGCCTGCTTTGGGGGCTGCTGTCTGCCTTGTGAGGTGCTACCTGCCTCCCTGGAGATACCCAGACTGAAAACAAAACCTTGTCTGTTCCCTGGTTGGATTGGGCTGGATCAGGCCAGGTTGGGTGTGGTTGGGGGGTGGGGGAGCTGTTTTCTGTCTCTTTCTGGGTGTGGCCACAGGGCCCTGGTGAGAGCTGCCCACCTGAGGAATGGGGAACTGGGTAGGCGCAGGAGCCTCATCTCGGCCAAAGTCAATCATTGTGCCACACTTGGCTATGTTGTCCACCCAGAAGCCTTCAAATAGCTGACCGTGGTCCAGATGGAAGAAACGCCCAGGCCCATTCTTCAAGCCGCCCTGCCAGTAGCCCTCATAGCGGTTCCCATTCTCTGGAAGAAAGGGCAGGGAGGTGTGGGTGCTGGGCAGAGCATGCCTGGCTGGCCTTCTGCCACTCCCAGGCTAGGCACCAGGCCCACCAGGAAGCCAGAACAAAACTAAGTTGATTAGAGTGAGCTGGGCTGGTAGATGGGGTGGGGTCTGGGGCAACTGACCTATACACATCAGAGCCCTGGGAGAGGACTTCCAGAATCAGTGACTTCCAGAATCAAACCTATTTCACATCTTGCCTCCACTACTTACGCAAACAAGCCACATGGTTTCCTACTTGTAAGAAAAATATTGCTAGTAACATGAATTGGTAATGTTTGTTTCAGCACTTACTCTGTACCTGGTTCCTTGCCTGTTTCTGACGTCCCTCCTCACAAACACAATTCTATGAAGGATGAAGGCCTCCATTTTACAGATGGAGTTTGCAAAGCTCAAGGAGCTTGATTGACTTGCTCAAGGTCACAGAGCTAGGAAGTGACAGAGGCAAGATTCGAAACCAAGGCCTGTTTATCCCAGGAGTCCATGTTCTTCATTGGGAGTCAGTTCAACTTCTCATCTGATGGCGGTGAATTTAAGGGGAATTCCTTAGCACTCTTTGATGCCACGACTAACAGAGAGTGTGGCCTTGAGCAAGTAACTTAACTTCTCTGATCCTCCTCTTATTGGTAAAGTCAGGATAAGAGTACCTGTATTACAGAATTGCGGTGAAAATTAAGTTATTTCCGTACTGTACAAGTGCAGCTCTGATTGCTTTGACCATAAGAAAACGGCTTCATTGCTCATGTTTATTGTTGGGCCCTCCTTTTAGAGTATAAGCTCCCCGAGGGCAGGGATCTGGTCCTGACTTGCACCTTAACCCACACTGGAGTGGCGCTTTGGGGCTTTGTGGGGCGTGGCCTGATGGGGTCTGGGTTACACAGGGCCCGGAGGAATGCGGCCCTGAGGGCACGGGAGGGGCCTT
>NW_006294609.1:3069822-3074054 GCF_000327345.1 Myotis davidii | reverse complement strand
CGTGGCCAGCAGGCCGGCGGGGCGGGGCGGGGCGGGGCACTCACTCAGGCGCAGCATGCCCTCCCCGTCCGGCTTGTCGTTCCACCATTGGCCCTCGAAGATGTCACCGTTGCTGTAGTACATGCGGCCCCACCCGCTGCGCTGGTCGCTACACCACTCACCTTCGTAATACTCATTCGGTCCGAAAAACTGGATCCCATAGCCCTGAAAGCACGGAGGTGAAGGTGTCCCTGTTCACGACGCCCCCCCACCATCCTCCCTGGCACCCGAACCACGCACCAGGGCTGAGCTTCCTTCCTCGCTGAGCCCCACATCCTGTATTGAAAAATCTCTCCAGGCTGTCCATTTCCCTCTGTCCCTCTGCTACCGCCTTTATGCAACCCACGGTCCTTTCTCCCCTCCTCACTCTCCCCTACCTCCACTCTCCCGTTCTCCCTGCCCTCGTGCATCCAGCATCCAGCAACTAGAAGGATCTTTACATCTCCCATCTGATTATCTTTGCCCAACTCTGACTTGACCCTATTAAAAGTCACAGATGCCTCTGAGCATCAGATCAAAGCTATGGATTTTCCTCCCAGGTAAAATGGCTATCAACACCATACTTAGCACTCAGTCACAGAATCGTGGACATCTAAGGGGGCTGGGTCAAGCCTCCCTCCACATGCCCATTCCCACAGCAAGGCCCACACCTCCCTCCCTCCCCTTACTCCCACCCCTGTGGGCACACACACCTTCTGACATATCCTTCCTTTGGTTACTTCTGCCTCCTTTGCTACTTCCCCTTCTCCTTTATTTTTCCCTGGTTAACTATTTGCTTTTTTTTTTTTTTTTGGTGTCAACTCCTACAGGAAGCCTCCTGTGAATGCTCAATGATGTTCCTCTGGACTCCTTGTGCAAAGCTCTGTCCTAACACTTCTCTTATCACCAGCCAATAAACAATTAGAAAGCAGAGACCATGAAATCCTGGGCTCTATCGCTTGCCAGCAGGCTGACCCCAGCAAGGCACTTCACCTCTGAGCTTGTTTCCTCATCTGTAAAATGGGGCTGATGATGATGATGATGATGATGATGATGTGAGAGTTAGCTCAAGTACCATATCATTTGCCAGGCTTGCAATAGCAGTTGTTCAATAGCAATAATATATTTGTATCTGTTCCCATGGCCTATGGTGAGGATATTGATGTTTATGGGTGAGAACGTGCCTCTGGCTGGCTTCTACCCCTGGGACGTGGGACCTTCCTTTCTTGTCAGATGACTAAGGGTGTGACCTCAGCTTTCTTGCTCCCACTCTTCCTACCCTCCTCTTATCCTGGCCCACCAAAGGGGGATTCTCAGAAAGGGCCGTCCAGGGAGAAGAAAGCCAGGAAATGAATGGGGGAGAAGAAGGAGGAGACTTCTCCCCCACCCACCAGCCCATAGCCTGGCTGGCTTCTTGTAGCCACCGGGTTTCACAGGCTCCTCCCTGGGTCTCTCCTCCGCCTTCCTGTTTCCTGGGTTTTGTTCTGAGAAGCCTTAAGGGTCTCCCCACCCCTTCCTTCTCCTACCCACACAGAAACCCTTTTCCTCCTCAAATCCATCCCCCCACCTTTTCTCCCAGGCCTCTCTGGCTCCTCCCCCTACACACACACACACACACACACACAGTATGCTTTCAGCCTGGCCCACATCTCAGGGCATGATGGGAACCACTCACCGATTTCTTATCGCCTTTCCACCAGCCCGAATATACTCTCCGGTACTTTCCTTTCTCTTGGTCAGGAAGGCTGAGGGTGCCATAGCCATCTCGCTTCCCAAACTTCCAGTCCCCCTCATAGATGGCCCCTTTCTTCTTCCAGATCTGTGTTCCTTTTCCTGATGACATACAGATGGGCCAACACTGCAGACGTGGCCATCATGGGGCTGGAGGGCAGTTGCTGGGTCTGCCTGGGCCTCAGGGGCCCCTAGACTCGGTGATTCTGGGGGACTGGGACAGGGTCTGGGCATCGTCTCTATCCCAGTGGTTGACAAACTCATTAGTCAACAGAGCCAAATATCAACAGTACAACGATTGAAATTTCTTTTGAGAGCCAAATTTTTTAAACTTAAACTATATAAGTAGGTACATTGTTATTAACTTAATTAGGGTACTCCTAAGCTGGCCTTTGCTAAAATAATAATAAAGCCACCAACACAAAATAATTACAATTCTTAAAATGACAAAAATACCTGTAGGATTTGCAGCTGGTTGGAAAAATACAGGTAATTTTATGCTTCGAGTAGGTACTTTTGTCACCCGCGCGCGGTTTGCCACGTGGCCATCATGGGGCTGGAGGGCAGTTGCTGAGTCTGCCTGGGCCTCAGGGGCCCCTAGATTTGGTGATTCTGGGGGACTGGGACAGGATCTGGGCATCGTCTCTATCCCAGTGGTCGGCAAACTCATTAGTCAACAGAGCCAAATATCAACAGTACAACGATTGAAATTTCTTTTGAGAGCCAAATTTTTTAAACTTAAACTATATAAGTAGGTACATTGTTATTAACTTAATTAGGGTACTCCTAAGCTGGCCTTTGCTAAAATAATAATAAAGCCACCAACACAAAATAATTACAATTCTTAAAATGACAAAAATACCTGTAGGATTTGCAGCTGGTTGGAAAAATACAGGTAATTTTATGCTTCGAGTAGGTACTTTTGTCACCCGCGCGCGGTTTGCCGACGCGACTAGCAGTAACCACTGCACATGAGACTGCTGACTGACTGGCTCACTCAACTCGTGCATGAATCGCGCGCCTCCCCCGCTGGGTATCCCGAGGCCCGCCTGCCCCCCATCTCCTGTAGGCCGACCGACCGACCGACCGACCGACACCCCCCACTTCTAACGCCACTTCTTCAAAATAGACTCGCCCCGGCCGAAAACCGACTTCTGCGCATGGGCCACGAAGTTTAAATCACACTGTACGGGCGCCCACACCTGGTATTTTGTGGAAGAGCCACACTCAAGGGGCCAAAGAGCCGCATGTGTCTCTCGAGCCACAGTTTGCCGACCACTGCTCTAGATCACCAGCGCTCAGAAAACTCCCCAGAAAGTTCCATTTCTTTAAACGGTGTTTCCCCAGTCCTTTGCCTTGAAGCCAGATTGACAGCAAACAAACCCCAAGTAACAACTGGCGCCTCCAGGATTTCAGTTTCATCTCTTCAATAATACAGAATGGAGAAGTCAGCTGCCAGGGTTTTGTGAACAAAAAGGGGCTACCTTGGCAAGCCTGGCAAGCTCCCCAACATGCTTCATTGCCCACATACCTCTGTAAATTATGTATGTGAAATATTAACTATTCTGTAACCACCAATGTAAAAAACAGAGTATATATCTCTCTATTTTACTTTTGCCTTGCTTTGTCCTTAATCTGCCACCAATGGATTTCGTGTGCCCACCTTACGTCTTCTCTTTTGATTCTAACATCCTATATAATAAAAGGGTAATATGCAAATTGACCCTAACAGCAGAACGACTGGGAATGACTGGTTACTATGACACACACTGACCACCAGGGGGCAAATGCTCAATGCAGGGGGAGCTCTGCTCAGTCACAAGCCAGGCTGATGGCTGCCAGCACAGCGGTGGTGGTGGGAGCCTCTCCTGTTTCCTCAGCAGTGCTAAGGATGTCTGACTGCATCTTAGGCCTGCTCCCCGCTGGCAAGTGCACATCCCCTGAGCAGTTTCAATCATTAAAAAAAAAAAATCATAACTGAGTAAGTTATGTTGGAAAGTCACGTCGTAAGGTGTATGTGATAGATAATTCTCTACCTTGAACAAGCCCTGTCCATTGTTTTTGTGCATCTAGAAAAGCATATTTAAAATATCAAAATGCTCTTCAGAACCTGGTATGGGGTAAGATAACTCCAACATGCTTCATTGCCCACATACCTCTGTAAACTAAGTATGTGAAATATTAACTATCCTGTAACCACCCATGGAAAAAACAGAGTATGTATCTCTCTATTTTACTTTTTATCCAATTCTAGAGATTTCCCTGCTTTGCTTTGTCCTTAATCTGCCACCCGTGGACTTCATGTGCCCGCCTTAGGTCTTCTCTTTTGATTCTAACATCCTATATAATAAAAGCCTAATATGCAAATCAACTGAACAGTGGAATGACCAGTCGCTATGATGCATACTGACCACCAGGGGGCAGATGCTCAACACAGGAGCTGCCCCCAGCCTGCAGGCCCCAGGCCAGCCAAGGTGGGTGCC
>NW_006294609.1:3067522-3069800 GCF_000327345.1 Myotis davidii | reverse complement strand
TCCTCCTGGCGCATGGTCGATGCTCAACCACTGCACCACACTGGCTGGACAGAATTGGGATTTTTTTCATGGACAGTTTCTGGAAAATGTTCTGCATATTTCTCTAGTTCTCCTGAACACACGTGGAGACCCATCTCCTGCTACTCCAACCCCTTCTATGTCCTCCACTCCCACCTTTCAGGCTGCCCTCCAACTGCGATGGCCTCGACTGTTCCTGGAACCCACCAGGTATACTTCTGTCTCAAGACCTTTGCACCTGCTTGTTCCCTGGCCTGGAATGCTCTTCCCAAATATTCACTCCCTCCTACCTCCTGCAAGTCTTTGCTCAAATCTCATTTTCTCAATGAGGCCTACCCTGACTATCCCATTTAAAATTGCAAGCCTTGCCAGACTGGTGTGGCTCAGTAGTTGAGCATCGACCCATGAACCAAGAGGTCACTGGTTCTATTCCCAGTCAGGGCACATGCCCAGTTGTGGGCTCGATCCCCAATAAGGGGCATGCAGGAGGCAGCGGATGGATGATGTTTCTCATCCATGTCTCTCTCTCTCTCTCTCTTCCTATCTCTGTAAAAATCAATAAAAACTTATTTAAAAAAATAAAATTAGAAGCCTCTTCCATACACCCTTTCCCTATCGCACAGACCCTGGGCTACATGCTTGATAGATGTCATCTCTTATCTTCACAAATAGGTTTTACTCCCATTTTACAGATGGGAGAACTGAGGCCCAGAATGGCATGGTGGTCATTCAAGTCATAGTTGGTGGAGCTAGGATTCTCACCCCGGTTTATGGACTCCACTGCACTCAATGCAGGTAAGCGGGAGAGAAGAGGGGTTAAGAATCTGGAATTGCGAGACTGGAATGAACAGTCATGCCAGTTTTTAAAATGAAAACTTTTTTTTTTTTGCCTTCAGGTCTTCATTTGTATCACAGGACTCCTGTGCCCCCTCCTGCTGGTTAGACCCAGAGCCCAATGCAGTTAAAGCCTGAGCCCCAGCTACTTGAGGGAAGGGAGGGGTCCTCCTCTACCCCCTATTGGTCAGAATCCACATCAGGGCTGAGTTTGAAGACCAGCATCCCAGTTGCAAGCTGATTTCCGGTATCTGCCTTTTCCTCCCGCTAGCCAGGCGAAGGCCTAGCCCAGGTCTCGGAGGGGAGGGTGGGACAGAGCTGGCGTCTCCTGAGTCCCAGCTGTACCTGGGGTTGGTGTCTCGAGACTGCTTTGGGCCCTGCTGGTCCCTGAGACTTTCTCTCAGCTGAAGTCAGGGCTGAGTTCCTTTCCACATGGAGGTCCCTGGCTGGTCCAGGTCAGCATTCACCCCTTGGAGGAGCCTCAGGGAAATATCTTATGTCCCCCATGAGTTCTGTACCCCGTTTCCTTGGCTTAGACCCCACCTGAGCCCCTGAAGATGCCCTACTCACCATGTTTCATGTTGTCCTTCCACTCGCCCACGTAGCGGTCACCATTGACAGCATACACCTGGTGTCTCAGTCCATTTTTCTGGGCCTTTTGGTCCCATTCCTTCCACGGGGGCTGTGACTTGGGGGGGCACTTGAAGATAGGCATGTTGGCTGCTTCAGCGGGGCCAGAGGGTGCTGGCAAGGGTTAGGGACATCAGGGGCTCAGTGTGCCTCGAGCTATGCCAGGGGTCTGGGGCTTCCCCGGGAGGCACTGTCTGAGCTCAAGTGGGGCGAATCATGTGTGCTCTGAGTCCCTGGGGCAGATGAGCTGCCCTCGGAGGGGATTCCTTTGTGCTGGACGGATCCTCAGCTGTCTCCTCCCTTGCTTCTCCAGGTGCCCCCCCCCGGGGGGGGGTAGGGGTCTGATGGCACAATGCCTTGGGAACCCAGGGAAACCAGGAGAACAGTTGGGTTTGTGATGACATCGGAAAGAAGCTGTCCGCGGGCCGGAGGTGAGGGTCACATATTTGATAACCGGTACGACCAATCCAGAGTGGATGCTGGCCCTAAGGCTAGAATTTGGCCTGGGAGGGCTAGGGGACCATTCAGCGACACCGCCCGGTCCCACCTGCGCCCTCTGACCGGGGCTCACCTGCCTGGCGGAGCCTGGATCCGGAGCCCCTGGGCGGGATGAGGTGTCACAGCCTCCGCCTCAATCGCAGCAGCCGGCAGAGCGCGCTCCGGCGTCCTCGGCCCGGCCGGGGTCGCTATGGCAACGTGGGGCTACAGCACAGCCTGCTGGCAGCGCCCGCCTCTTCCTGCCGGGCCGCGCGAGGGGGAACGGTTCAGGTCCTCGGGCGTCGGGGAAGGCGGTCTT
>NW_006294609.1:3060959-3067312 GCF_000327345.1 Myotis davidii | reverse complement strand
AGGTGCACCCGCCAGGTGGCCCAAGGTGTGCAGGGGGCGGGAGGAGGCAGTGCCACGGTGCGCCCCGGCGGGTTACTGCCCTTTCCACGCCTACCCGGCCGCCGCCCCGGCTTCCCGGGGCAGATACAAGGCCGGAAACAGGCAGGAAAGGGTTAAAGGCGGTTCTGCCAACATACAAGTGGCAAAATTACAAAGGGAAAGCCGAGGCCACACGGGTCCTCAGCCTTGTGGGGGTCTGCTAGCCGCCTTTGAGGCCCCGAGGGAGGTTTCACAGCCCCTCCAGCCCTGGAAGATGCGGACATTTTACGGGGACACAGGTAGGCCCCCGGTCCCTCCGCTCACATCCTTTTCCTGGCTCCCCTGGTCACTCAGAGTAAAAGCCACAGTCCTGGCGGCGTTGAAAGCCCTGCTTCATCTGCCCCCTCCCTCCCTGTCCTCTCTGACTTTGTCCCCTGCTCACTGCCCCCTCTCCCTCTGCTCCAGCCCCACACACTTGCTTCCTGGAAAGTCCCTGGCATGTTCCTGCCTCAGGGCCTTTGCCTCTTCTGTGCCTTTTCCTCCAGATAGCGGCCTGGCCGGAGGCCAAGCGGCCTCCTCTTCCATCTGCAGCTCTTCTGAGCTCCTGCAGCCACTGCTCTGTTTGGGCAAAGAACCGGAAGAGACTGGAAACCGACCCCCCTGCAGCATGTCCCATAGAAAGAGGTTGATTGACACATGAGTCTGAAGGCCCTAACTTCAAGCCTGATTGAACTTGGGTGTAATTTTTTTCTTTTTGTGATTTTTTTTTGTTTGTTTATTGTGATGATCCATTTTACCATTTTAATTATGGCGATTATCCATATTATCATTTTAATTATTTCTAAGGGTACAGCTCAGAGGCATTAAGTTCATTCACAAGAGTGTGCTCTCATTCACACTATCCCTTTCCAGAACATTTCATCATCCCAAACTAAAATCCTTTTAAAATATATATATTTTTTTTTATTGATTTCAGAGAGGAAGGGAGAGGGAGATAGAAAGGCTCAGTGGATAGAGCATCGGCCTGCGGACCGAAAGGTCCCAGGCATGTACCTGGGTTGGGGGCACATCCCCAGTGGGAGATGTGCAAGAGGCAGCTGATCGATGTTTCTCTCTCATCGATGTTTCTAGCTCTCTATCTCTCTCCTTTCCTCTCTGTAAAAAATCAATAAAATATATTTAAAAAAAAAATTCTTGTACCCCTTAAACAGCAACTTCCCATTCCTCTCTCCCCCAGCTCCTGGTAACCTCTGTTCTATTTTGTCTTAACAAAAATGCCCATTCTGGGTGCCTGGCTTCACTGATTTAAAATGCAGTCTTCGTTGAAGTGTCATTTTTGCCCCAGTGGGTGCTCCTTCATTGCTTTGCTCTTCACTCCAGTTGGAATGAGGGTTTTGCTCTGGTTTCCACACTCACCACATCATTTATAGTTAATTTGTGGAGTGTGTGCCTCTCTCTCAGTGGATAGTAACTAATGGACACAGAACTTGCACAATGTATCTTCTTGCTTTATCCAAGGGTCTTTTGGTTGCAAGTAGAGACACCATCTCATACTAAGCAATAAAGGAAATTTATTAAGGATACAAGAGTTTGGAAAGCTGTCAACAGCAAAGCAATCCTCTCTCTCTCTCTCTCTCTCTCTCTCTCTATTGTTCTTATATTCATGGTGCAAAACGGCTGCCTCTTATATCACTCACCGAAATTAGTTGGCTCTTTCTGAATTACAATCCCCAATTCCAGAGTAGTCTAGCAAGGGTACAAAGTTGCCCCTGGCCAGTCATGCTGCTGACACTGTGACACTCCTCAAGGCATTTGCCTCTCCTCCTTAGGTACCTGGCCAGCATGCCCAGCCAAGTAGGTCAAACTGTCCCTTGGCTCATGGCTTTGTCCAGAGCTGTCCTGCTGCCTGTTGAATGGCGCCTCGTGGACTAAAATCTTCTCTTTCCTAGGCCAGGCGAAGACACAGTCACAAGCCTCAGTCCCGCTATTGCAAAGAGTCCTTTCACAGCCCCTAGTTAGACCCTGGTTCAGGGGAAGGCAGGACTGTCCCCTAGAGAAGAATTTGGGGCAGGCAAAGGCTTATCTGCAGGCCAGCTGGAAGGGCGGGTCACAAATCTATGAGATTATTTCTCATCTCGAGTCAGAATCTGCTGCCATGATTCACAAACTCCTGAGGAGTTGCTGTGGACTGGCAACTGCCCCATACTGAAGTGTCAGGAACACCAAGCTTGAAGGCTCTTTTGATAATTATTCTTTTGATAATTACTTGCCAGATTTGAATGATTAGAATTTGGCTGGGTTCTTCTCAAAGGCCTTGTTTGCCGGTTGGGTGAAGGGAGTTCTCCTGTGTATCAATCAAACGATGAATGGATAAACAAAAGGTGGTCTATCCATACAACGGAATATTATTCAGTCCTAAAAAGGAATGAAATAGAGACGCATGCTACAACATGAACAAACTGTGGAAGCATGCTAAGTGAAAGAAGCCAGGCACAAAAGGCCACATTTTAGGTGATTACTCTTACAGGAAATATCCAGAAAAGGCAAATCTTTAGAGACAGGAAATAGATTAGTGGTTGCTTGGAGAGGCAGCCAGGGCGGAGTTAGGAAGGTTATAGGCAGAGAGTTTCTTTTTGCAGTGATGAAAAAAATATTTTAAAACTGACGGTGGTGATGGTTGCACAACGCTGTGAACAGACGAGACATTTAATTGTGCACTTTAGAGGAATGAATGTGTGGTATGTGAATTCTCTCTCCCAAGGAAGCCTTCAAGTCTCTGGTGCAGAATGAGCGCCCTCTAGGGGCTCTCAGATGTCCAAAGCTAGTCACAGCCCACTTCTATTCTTGGAGACTTCGTTAAAATAAAAATCGGAAATTTTGCAGTGATGAATCGATTTCAGAGAGGAAGAGGGAGAGAGAGAGAGAGACAGACAGACAGACAGACAGACAAAGAGAATCACTGATCGGCTGTCTCTGCACGGCTCCCACTGGGGATCGAGCCTGCAACCCAGGCATGTGCCCTTGACTGGAATTGAACCTGGGACCCTTCAGTCCCCAGTCCAACGCTCTATCCCTCTATCCCCTGAGACAAAAATGCCTAAAGAGTGTAACACAAAGTGTGGCAAATATAGTTTAAATTTTCATTGAATGTAAAATACACATAGAAAAGTGGAAATATCATCAGTGTATATAGCTTGATAGATGTTTGCAAACTGAACACACCTTGTCTCGGACTGTCTCATTGGGAATCATACCAAAAATCTAAATTTGAGTCCCTTCATATTTATAGGGCCACTTCAGAATGACTAGGCACACCCCTTTTCAACCCAACGTATTCTTCTTTCCTAATCTCTAGGGTTATGCCATCAATAAGGTGGCTATTTAATATTTAAATGTAATAAAACCGCCCAGCCGGCATAGCTCAGTAGTTGAGAGTCAACCTATAAAACCGGGAGGTCGTAGCTCTATTGCAGTCAGGGCACATGCCTGAGTGGATTGTGAGCTCTGTCCCCAGTGGAGGGTGTGCTGAAGGCAGCTGATCAATGATTCTCTCTCATCGTTGATGTTCCTGTCTCTCTCTCCCTCTCCCTTCCTCTCTGAAATCAATTTTTAAAATATTATAAATAAATACATTTAATAAAACCAAAATTCAATCCCTCAGTCACACTAGCCAGGTTCCAAGTATTCAGTAGACACATGTAGCTACTGGTTCCCATAGGGACAGCCGAGATACAAATGATTTCCTTTATCATAGCAAGTTCTACTGGACACATTGCTGCTTTGTTATTTTTTTTACAATATATTTTTTATTTTTCAAAATATATTTTTATTGATTTCAGTCCACAGGCTGATGCTCTGTCCACTGAACCAAACCAGCTAGGGGGACACATTGCTTCTGAGACCTCGGTCCTGTAGTCTCTATCCCTTCCGTCGGAATGTTTCCTCTTAATTGTCTCTCTCCACCCCAATCCTCTTTCTTCTTCTTCTTTTAATTGGTCAGAAAAATGTTATGTCAGAACCTAACATAATGTCTACGGGGATAAGCCAGTGGAAATTACAGTGTTTGAAAATAGTTGTTAGGCAAAGAAATACAGACAAAAAATCCTCCGAAGGAAAAATGCAGAGCCTCACTAGCAATTAAAGGACGTTGAAATAACCCTGCCATACCATTACATACTGTCTAGACAAGGAAAAGTGTGTAAAACGAAGGGCTGTGGTATTGGCAACATTGTGGGGACATAGGCACTGTTTCACACTGCTAGCCACCCTGGTAATTATTTCCTCCTGAAGTATCATCTGGAACTATGTTACAGGAACTATAAACCATGTTTTGATTAAATAATTTCACTTCATGACTGCTTTTTATTTATTTAATAGATAGCTGGTGTGAGGCATAGTATTGGTAATCTACATACTTCAAAAATATATATACTTTTCATAATAATCCTTTGAGGTAGGTAGGAACCTTATCAGCATTTAAAAGATCAGCAAAACTCATAAAACAGCCACAGGATGTAAAGTACAGCCTAGGAAATACAGTCAGTAGTCCTATATAATAAAAGCCTAATATGCTAAGTATCTGGTTGACCAGTGGGCTGTTCAACCAGTCAAAGCATAATGTGCTAATGATATGCTAAGGACACTCAACCGCTCGCTACGATGTGCACTGACCACCAGGGGGCAGATGCTCAGACTGGTAGGTTAGCTTACTGCTGGGGTCTGGCAGATGGGGACTGAGTGAGACTGGCCTGACATGCCTTGGAGCCCTCCTGCGGTCCCTCCCAGGCCCTGATCTTGCACTGGTGGTGTCCCTCGGTCTGGCCCGTGATTCTTGGGGGATGTCAGAGAGCCAGTTTCTGCCCAATCCCACAGGTATCTAGTATTGTAATAACTACATATGATGCCAGGTGGGCACAAGACTTACCGGGGGATCACTTCGTAAATTATATAAATGTCTAACTGCTATGTTGTATACCTGAAAGTAGTATAAAAAATAATTCTGAATGTCAACTGTAACTGAAAATTTTTATTTTAAACAATTAGCAAACTCTTAGGTTCACAGATTAGATAGTACCATATCTGTAGTGAAAGAGCATGGAAGTGGCGGAATCAGGATTCAATTTCAAACCTCTTGACCTAGGAAGACCTGCCCAGAACACCACTTTGCCTCCCATTTCGAATTATTGTCTCCAAGGGAATGGTACAACTGGGGCAAGGGAAGAAATTTATGCAAAAATAATGTAATTATTACAATGATCACAAAAGGAACAATTGGAAAAAGCACACAAGAGACAAGTTGGGCCTGGCACATAGTGGGCTCTCAGGAAATGCTTACTTTTTTTAAAGAAATGGTTAATTTTTAAAAAGTTATTCTTTGAAAAAGGGGTCTGGCCCTTTAAAAGTCGAGGCAGGTGAAGAGAGGAAGGAGGCGGGTTCTGATGCTGACGTAAACGCTTCTTGCTTCATTTACATGAGCATGCGTAAAGTTGCGCCCTTGTTCTCTCGCAGTGTTCCTGTCCTCAGTGCGCATGCGCCGCCTGAACCCTGAGGCGTGTCTGGGCTCCGCCTGCCTGTTTAGGTGGGTGGAGACAGTCGCGTGAGTTTGGTGGACCTGCATTCTCCCGCGCATTACCCAGCCACGCCCTTTTGCGCATGCGCATAGATGGAGCGTTTGATGAAGGGTGCCGGGAGTTGCGCTTGCGCTCTGGGAGGCCGTAGCCGGAAGTGGGCGGAATCGTGTTGCAAAGAGGAAAGGGCGGAGGGAGGAAACCTGGCCAAGGTGAGTAAGTGTACCTGAATGAAAAGCTGAATTTAGGAATTGCCCCAAACACCCTGCCGTAAAATTACTGAAGCTAGAAATGTAAAGACCAGAATACGAACACTGAGAACTTCAACATTTGAAAAGTTTTGCAAGCCTGGCCAGTGTGGCCCGGTGGGTTGAGGGTCATCCCGAGGTCACTGGTTGGGTTCCGGCCAGGGCACATGCTGGGGTTTCAATGGATGTTTCTCCCTCATCGATGATTATTCTCTCTCTCTCAAATAAAAACATTTTAAAAGTTTTACAAGGTTATTCTTGTTTACATATGTGTTAAAGGTTTTGGTGGAGGAAAGCTTTTTCCCCGTGAATTCTTACATTTCTCGAAGACTTCAGTCAATAAAGAGCCCTGGCCGGTTTGGCTCAGTGGATAGAGTGTCAGTCTGTGGACTGAAAGGTCCCGGGTTCCATTCCGGCGCCCAGGTTGCGGGCTTGACCCCCAGTAAGGGGCGTGCAGGAGGCAGCCGATCAATGATTCTCTCCTCATTGATGTTTCTCCCTCCGCCCCTCCTTTCTTCTC
>NW_006294609.1:3057662-3060853 GCF_000327345.1 Myotis davidii | reverse complement strand
AAATATATATATATAAAAACACACTATATAAAAAATATATAGAATATATATGTATATATTATATATATATATATATATATGTATATATATATATATAGACTCAATAAAGAAACATTTGAATGTCTCCTAAGTGCCCAGGTTGAAAACAAATATATAAAAAAAGTAGTAAGAGGACAGATGCTTGCCCACAGAAACATGTAGTCAGAAAACCGTTAGGAAGATCTGTTATGTAAGAGCCAGAAAGAGAAACAAGTCTGCACAGAGTTAAGGGTGATTTTGTGTCATCTATAATAATCTATAATAATAAAAGTATAATATGCTAATTAGACCAGATGTCCTTCCCTTGAAGCCCGGGTCCTGGGTCCCGAGGAAAGCCGGTGCTGGCAGCTGTGGGCAGGAAGGCCTACCTTGCATGAATTTCGTGCATCGGGCCTCTAGTAAATTTATAAATGTTTTAGAAGCCCCTCAGTTCAACTCATCTTTATTCCATAAACATTTGTGGAAAGCATATATATATGTGTGTGTGTGTATACTAGTGTATATTATATAATTCAGCCTCTGCCCTTGAAGAGTTCTCACTGGGTGGAAGGTGTAGGAGTAGCCCAGGCAAGGTCTTGGAGATGGAATGATAGTAAAGTGTATAGACCAGTGGTTCTCAACCTTCTGGCCCTTTAAATACAGTTCCTCATGTGGTGACCCAACCATAAAATTATTTTCGTTGCTACTTCATAACTGTCATATTGCTACTGTTATGAATCGAAATGTAAATATCTCTGATATGCAGGATGGTCTTCGGCGACACCTGAGAAAGGGTCGTTCGACCGCCAAAGGGGTCGCGACCCACAGGTTGAGAACCGCTGGTATAGACTCTGGAGACTGCCTTGACTGAAACAGAAGGATGACCTCAAATAACAAGAAAGCACACCCTAAATTATAGTGTGGTATCCTGGGAGTGCGGAGGTCTCGATGCCAAGCTGAGGGAGTTTGGGCCCAAACCCAGTGACCAGAACCACTGTGTTTTCTTGAACTTGCTTTGATGGCAGGGGATGAGGCAGAGGTGACTCTTTGACCACGGTGATCTGGTTAAACAGGGAGAGGTTGGGGAAACCAAAACAGTCTTAAGCAGGTGGGCACAAAACCTCCATGCCACGAGTTATATCCTAATGAAGGACCTAAAACACTGAAAGGAAAGGAAAGGTGATTCTTGGGCGTCCTGAGAAAGTTGCTTGAACATTCTGTAGGGCTAAGGAGAAAAGCTTTTCTTGTTTGTAGCCACCATCTCCTTGGGCTATTTTCTCCTTGAGAGACAGGCTCTTAGCAGGGTCCTAAGCCAAGAATGAACCTGCTGTTAACACAATGACTGCTTCATAGGTACCTCATAAAGAGCACAGAAAAATAACGAAAAAACAAAAAATGAAATCCTTAAGTGGGCTCAAAATACATTAGTTAGTACAATCCTGTCCATAGGGAAGTCACACAGGGAGCATGGCTCGGTGGTTGAGGGTTGACCTACGAACCAGGAGGTCATGGTTTGATTCCTGATCAGGGCACATGCTCGAGTTGCAGGCTCGATCCCCAGTGGGGGAGCATGCAGGAGGCAGCCGATCAATGATTCTCTCTCATCATGGATGTTTCTATCTCTCTCCCTCTCCCTTCCTCTCTAAAATCAATAAAAATATTTGTTTAAAGAGATTGGAGTGATGCTACCATAAGCCAAGGAACTGTAAAGATTTCAGGCAAACTACTAGAAGCTAGGAGAGAGTCACAGAACACATTCTCCCTCACAGCCTCAAAGGGAACCTCCCCTGCTGACACCTTCATTTCAGATTTCTGGCCTCTGAACTGGGAAACAATATGTTTCTGTTGTTTAAGCCATACAATTTGTGGCACTTTGTTACAGCAGTCCTAGCTAATGACCATTGTCCCCAATAAGTTCTTAACATATAACTTGTTGAATAAAGGGGTGAGTGAATAAAGGACAATTTTATTGTCTATGGCTCTTCAAAAGATGACAAAAGAGGTATCAAGATAATAACTTTGTCTAGCCTTTCAAGCCTGGTGAAGGCCCTTTCTCTAACCTGCTTCATTTTCTCCTGTGACATTGTCACTGTATTTGGTTAATACTGGCTTTGTCCTGTGCCTCACACTAGTGAGCCATGATAATATGGGCTGGTAGAGTGGGTGGCAGTGGTGGTGGGCACCATTGGTTGCTACTGAAATTCAACACCCCACCTCCCCCTTTCCTCCTTGATGGCAGATCTCCAAATGTGTTAGCTTCCCTTTTGCCTGGGAAAAGTGACCCACTCATTCCCCAGAGCCAGGGAGTGAATTATAATTTGGGCAAACCTTTTCTGTAAAGTAGTAAACTTTTCTTTTGCTTTGCAGGCCAAACATTCTCTGTTATTTACATACATACATATATATATATATATATATATATATATATATAGAGAGAGAGAGAGAGAGAGAGAGAGAGAGAGAGAAACAGCTCCTTAACAAGCTCCTTAATGAGTTTGGTCTCGGAACGAAGTAATCTCGAAAGTCAAGGCCCCACTGTATATACAAAAAATATATTTTTATTGATTTCAGAGAAGAAGGGAGGGAGAGAGAGAGAGAGAGAGAGAGAGAGTAACTGCACTTCTGAATGAAATTGAGATTGTGTTGCAAATAATATGGATCTCATCCATTACTCAAAATGTTAGGCCCTGTTTTACTTGGTTCTGGTGGCTTATACACGACAAAAATTTATATCTCAGTTCTGAAGGCGGAAGTCCAAGATCAGGGTGCCAGCATGGTTGGGTGAAGACTGTCTTCCAGGTTGCTGACTTCTCTCGCGTTGTATCTTAATATGATAGAAGAGGGACTAGGGAGCTCTGTGGGGTCTCTCTTTTTTTTGTTTAATCCTCACCTGAAGATACTTTTCCATTGGTTTTTAGGGAGAGTGGAAGTGAAGGGAAGAGACAGTGAGAGAAACATCGATGTGAGAGACACATCAATTGGTTGCCTCCCAATGCGCCTGGACCAGGATTGGAGATGGAGCCTGCAACCAAGGTACATGCTCTTGACTGGAATCGAACCCAGAAACCGTCAGTAGGCAGGCCTATGCTCTATCTATCCACTGAGCCCAACTGGCTAGGGCTGTGAAGTCTCTTTTATTTTTTATATAATTTTTTTTTAATTCTGGTTCTTTA
>NW_006294609.1:3054768-3057463 GCF_000327345.1 Myotis davidii | reverse complement strand
CGCTTTATCCACTGAGCCAAACTGGCTAGGGCACTGGGGTCTCTTTTATAAGAGCACTCATCGCATTCATGAGGGCTCCACCCTCAGGGCCTAATCACTTCCCAAATGCCTCATCTCCTAAAACCATCACATTGGGAATTAGGATTCCAACATGTGAATTTTGGGAGGGACACAAACATTCAGATCATAGCAGACCCTAAAGAGAAATCACCAATAAGGAAATTTCATGGTCCTCGGTGCCATTCCAAGGAAGGGTTCTGAATGACAAATTCATTCCTTATCCCAGATGGTCAGTGAGCTTTTGCAATAAAGTTGACAGCCCCCTATTCTGAAGGCAGGTAGCAGTAAACATTCTTTTAGCTCACTCAGTTGCAGTTTGGCTGATTGCTGCCCTTGGCTGGGGCAGCTCTGTACCAAGTGTCTCTTCCTCCCTCTGGCATCAGCGGGTAACTCAGGAATACTTTCCTCACTGCAATGGCAGCAGTGAGCAAGTCTATTCATGCAATGTTTTCAAAGTCATTGGTAACGTTGGCCCTAACAAGCTACAGGACCAAGTCCCAACTGAAGAGGTAGGAAGTACGCTCTGCCCAGGGTGTATACAATGCTCTATTGATTTGCTTACAATGAGTCTTTTACAACAAAATACCCTGTCGGGTTCCTAGTTATGCTGTGATGACAAGAACTAAATAAGCCGAGGTACAAGCCCCCGCACTGTATTTTACTGGATAAACCAGATAGGTATTACTCTCTGAATCTCAGTCTCCTCATCTCTAAAATATACCATAGTAACATTTACCTTTTGGGATTGTTATGAGGATTAAATGAAATATTCTTTGTGAAAGCATATTGTAAATAGCAACTATTCACAGTGGCAGTGTGTGGAAAATGTATAAATGGTGACATCTGTTCTGTTGTCAGAGTGGAGAGCTGAGAGGCACTGAGCAATTGGTAAATTCTTTTTTTTTTAAATATATTTTATTGATTTTTTACAGAGAGGAAGGGAGAGAGAAACATCGATCAGCCGCCTCCTGCACATCTCCTACTGGGGATGTGCCCGCAACCCAGGTACATGCCCCTGACCAGAATCGAACCTGGGACCCTTCAGTCCGCAGGCCGACGCTCTATCCACTGAGCCAAACCGGTTTCGGCGGTAAATTCTTTAAGTGCCTATTCTGGCAAGTGGCACTTACCTCCCCATTTCAAATAGATCAGTAGCAGCTTTCATGAAAACCTACTTAGACTTTTAAAAAAATCATCAATCATATGAAATATACTTTTCTTTTTAAAAGATGTATTGATTTGAGAGAGAGAGAGAGAGAGGGAGAGAGAAAAAACACTGATTTGTTGTTCCACTTATTTATGCATTCATTGGTTGATTCTTATATATGCCCTGACGGGGGATCGGACCCACAACCTTGGGATATCGGAACAGCTCTCTAACCAATTGAGCTACCAAACCAGGGCCTCAAGAAATATATTTTTCAACCCTGCTGGTGTGGCTAAGTGGTTGAGCGTCAACCTATGAACCAGGAGGTCACGGTTCAATTCCTGGTCAGGGCACATGCCTGGGTTGCAGGCTCCATCCTGAGTATGGGGCATGTAGGAGACAGCCAATCAATGATTCTCTCTCATCACTGATGTTTCTATCTCTCCGTCTCCATTCCTCTCTGAAATCAATAAAAAAATATTTTTTAAAAACCCAAACAAGAAACACCTCGGGTTTTTATCAGTGATAGCCCAGGAATACCATTTGTGTACTGTTCATACAATAGAATGTCACAGCAGTGAAAGCAAACAAATTATAGTCACATGGTTGTGACTTAAAAACATAATACTGAGTGCAAAGAAGACAGGCATGAAAAGCAAGCAACCAACCAAGAAATAAAGTATCATTTCATTTCTAAAAGTTCCAGACTAGGAAAAACAAATCGATGTTATATAGGGATGCAAACGTAAGTGGTAGAACTACAATGAAAAGCAAATACATTACCATAAAAATTAGGATGTGGTTACCTCTAGGGGGGAAGGAAGGATTTCAATTAGGAACTAGCATGTGTGAGTCTTCTGGGGGGCAACCTGGGCATAGTCACATAGGTGTTCACCTCATAATTATTTGTTAAACTGTACATCATGTTTTTGCACTTTTCTGTATGCATATTTCACAAAAATTATCTTCCTTCTTTCCTCCCTTCTTCCCCTTCTTTCTTTTCTTCCGAGATTTCCCGAAAAAAAAAATTAAACATATATGTAACGATATGTTTTCATCTTTTCCATTCTATATTTACTTGTTAGTTACCCTTATGCTGGGGTGCAGGGGCTCCAGCATCAGCCTCTAATTCCTTAAACTAAGAGATGCGATTTGGAGCTGTGTTTCACCATCACAAAATTCTACGAGGTGGAAATAATTGGGAAGTCTTGTGTTATTAGCCAGACATTGTTTTCCCTTTAAAGATTCTTTAATATCTTTTGTGTGATGTGATATTTAACACTACACACACTATATATGAACAGGAGCCCTATTTAGCTTTGCCCATTATCGTAATCCCAGTACCTGGCATGGTGCTTGACACATAGTAACCACTGAAATACATATTATTATTATTATTATTTTTTTCTACAACTCGAAGAGTTAGAAAGAGAGCAACAAAAAAAGCCCACTGTAAGCAGAAGGAAGGAAATAACAAAGATCAGAGCA
>NW_006294609.1:3054070-3054655 GCF_000327345.1 Myotis davidii | reverse complement strand
GACCTCATGCCCCCTGGGGATCCTGCCAGGACACCCCTCACCCCACTCACCTCCTCAGTTTTTTTTACCAAACCGGTTCTGGCTATTATTATTATTTTAAAAAATATTTTTATTGATTTCAGAGAGGAAGGTAGAGAGAGAGAGAGAGATAGAAACATTAATGATGAGAGTGATTGATCGGCTGCCTCCTGCACACCCCTCACTGGGGATTGAGCCCGCAACCCAGGCATGTGCCCTTGATCAGAATTGAAGCTGGGACCCTTCAGACCGCAGGCCGATATCTATTCATTGAGCCAAACTGGCTAGGGCAATATGTATTATTTACAACAAATTTATTAAATAAGATAAGTCACCTACTGCCTCGCTGGTGTTGCTCAGTGGTTGAGCATCGACATAAGAACCTGGAGATCACAGTTTGATTCCTGGTCAGGGCACTAGCCCAAGTTGTGGGCTGGATCCCCAGTAGGGAGCATGCAGGAGGCAGATGATAAATGATTCCCCCTCATCATTGATTTTTATAACTCTTTCTCTCCTTTCCTTTCTGAAATCAATAAAAACATATTATTTTTTAAAAGAAATATATGC
>NW_006294609.1:3052062-3053991 GCF_000327345.1 Myotis davidii | reverse complement strand
TTGCTTCTTTTTGTATATTTGAGAAACAAAAAATTCAACTTGAACTTCCTTGCATCCAAAAGCAACTAACAGCCCTACCCAGTTTGGCTCAGTGGATAGAGCTTTGGGTTCGATTCTGGTCAAGGGCACATACCTTGGTTGCAGGCTTCTCCCTGGTCCGGACCCTAGTCAGGGTTTGTGCAGGAAGCAACCGATTGATGTGTTTCTTTCACATCGATGTTTCTCTCTGTCTTCCCCTCTCTCTTCCACTCTCCCTAAAAATCAATGGAAAAAATATCCATGGGTGAGGATTAACAACAACAACAAAACAAACAAACAAAAAGTTACCTACCATAAAATTCACTCTTTAAAGTGTAAACTTTAGTGGCTTTCAGTATACTATATATTCAGAGTTGTGCAATCATCACTACTATTTAATTACAGAACATTTCCTTCTCCCTCCTCCAAAAGAAACCTTAAACCCATTAGCAGCCACTCTCCCCCTCATCTCCTTCTCCTGGCAACCACTAATCCGCTTTCTGTCTCTATGGGCTTACCTATTCTGGACATCTCATATCAATGGAATCATACAATATGTGGCCTTTTGTGATTGGCTCCTTTCACTCAGCATCATGTTTTCAAGGTTTTCCCATGTGGTAGCAGGTGTCAGAACTTCATGCCATTTTATGGCTTACTAATATTCCACTGGATGATATATTTTGTTGGTCCATTCCTCAGTTTATTCATTTATCCATGGGGGTTGTTTCTACCTTTTGGCTATTATGAGTAATGCCACTGTGAACATTTGTGTACAAGTTTTTGTGTGGACATATGTTTTCTCCTGGATGTGAAGTGGTATTTCATCATGATTTCATTTGTATTTCCCTAATGATGAATGGTGTTGAACTCAATATATATTTGTTAAATGCAGGAATAAGCAAGTTTCCAGATTAAATAGCTACACCAAATTTTTTACATTATTTTTACATATTTTTTCAAATGAATACTTGAGTTGTTTTCTAGTTATAAAAATAGTACATGCTCAAATGATTATCCCCAAAATCAGCATAGTGGTTATGTTAGGGGGAAGGGAGGGAAAAAGTTATGATTAAGGAAGAGGGGTCTAGTGTTATCTAGGGTGATGGTAATGTCTTATTCTTTTTTTTATGTCTTTTTTTTTGTTTGTTAATCCTCACTTGAGGATATTTTTCCATTGATTTTTGGAGAAAGTGGAGGAGAGACACAGAGAGAGAAACATCAAGGTGAGAGAGACACATCAGTTGGTTGCTTCCTGCATGTGCCTCAACCAGGACTAGGATAGAGCTGGCAACTGAAGTATGTGCCCTTGACCAGAATCGAACCCGGGATCCTTCAGTCCTTGGGCCAACATTCTGTCCACTAAGCCACACAGCTCGGGCTGATGTCTTATTCTTGAATTGGGTCTTAGTTACACAGATTCTCTTTATAAATATTATTTAAACCAAATGTTATCTGTCACAATAAAAAGATAATATAGCCCTAGCCAGTTTGGCTCAGTGTACAGAACATCGGCCCGCAGACTGAAGGGTCCCAGGTTCGAGTCCAGTCAAGGGCACATGCCTGGGTTGCAGGCTCGATCCCCAGTAGAGGGCGTGCAGGAGGCAGCCGATCAGTGATTCTCATTGATATTTCTATCTCCCTCTCCCTTCCTCTCTGAAATCAATAAAACATATATATTTTTTAAAAAGTAATGTATTTTGATTGTTGAAAACTTGGAAAGCAAATGTTTTGTTTTATTAAAGATAAAGAGCATTGAAATATTTCTACTACGCAAACTCTGAGTGGTAGTTTTAGGGTGGGAGAAAAAAGGAATAATTGGCCCTCACCGGTTTGGCTCAGTAGATAGAGCAGGGGGCCTCAAACTTTTTAAACAGAGCAGTTCACTGTCCCTCAGACCGTTGGAGGGCCGGA
>NW_006294609.1:3050602-3051947 GCF_000327345.1 Myotis davidii | reverse complement strand
CAGTAGCGGGTGTGCAGGAGGCAGCTGATCAATGATTCTCTCTCATCATGGATGTTTCTCTCTCTCTCCTTCTCCCTTCCTCTCTGAAATGAATAAAAACTTTTTTTTTAAAGAATATTTGTTAAATCTTTTTTGAACAAGCCTTTTTTTTTAACCCTTTGTTGGAAGAAACAGATATTATGAAAAGTTGCCAGCAGGTGGCGCAATGAAACAATATTTAACCTCTTAGTCATTTAAAAAAAAGAAAAAGACAAAACAAAAACATGAAAAGCAGCCAACATTTCATCTGGTCATTGGAAAACATTTTGGTGCATTTCCCACTACCTACAATTTTCCTCCAAAATGAGCCATCATACAAAAGAACCTGGTAAATACGACTATATTGGGGAAACTTGTCAAATCGAATTCTTCAAATGCATGGAACAAAAAGGAAAACATAGACATTGGTGCCTTCTCCCTGTTGTTTGACAGGGGGGCCTTCAAAATAATAGGATGCCAGAACCCAGGATATAGAGCTTTTCTGTGTCTACAAGAAATGAGGACAGCAAAGGTGTCTAGTAATAAATACATTCCTCCAATATTGTTAGATGACTTTGGAGCTGGATTAGGAAGTATTCAATTTCTAAATCTTTATCAAGCACTTCCACTTATGTCTTGTTGATTATGGCCATTGGCGGTTGGGGAAATTTTAATTACTTAAAAAGCCATTTTAGTCTGGACACCAAAGCAAGAAACGGATGCTCATCATCCCTTTCATTATCATTTATTTGGGGCAAGGTGGGCATGAGGACTGGAAGATCAGGATGGTGGTGGCCGTGGGAGATTGGTTATATAGGGGGAGGACTGATCGAATGACTAAATATATAAGCATAATGGGAGCCAGGTTTCTCACTGTTGAAGAAGTGAATTGTGAATATGGGGAAGGGAGGAAACTAGAATGAAATCTGTGGATTGGAATTGTGACATCATGGTTTTAGATATTTATAGATATAAATAAAGGTGTAAATGTGCACAAATATAGGTGTACATATATCCATAAGCATAGTCTCTAGATCTGTCCCCCAAGAGAACCAAGAGTGGTGTCATCCATGGTGGTGAAAACACATCTAGTACCCAGAACTTGATTTCTAAATACCAGTCTTTGCTAAAAGGAACCAAGAATGACAAAGAAATGGCTGATTCCAGAGTTGGAGCAGGGAAGGTGTAAGATGTGCTTGGTGTCAAAAATCAAGAGAACCAAGAGTGGTGTCATCCATGGTGGTAAAAACACACATCTAGTACCCAGAACTTGGTTTCTAATTACCAGCCTTTGCTAAAAGGAATCAAGAATGACAAAGAAATGAGT
>NW_006294609.1:3049861-3050458 GCF_000327345.1 Myotis davidii | reverse complement strand
TTTTTTAAAAATGATGGGGACCTATCAAAAGGACACAGAATCCAGCTTGAAGTGGATCTCAGTGACTAAGTCTATGACCGCTTGAGCATCAAAATAAATAAGCGTAATAATGGATTATAACTCATTGACTAAAATAGAAAAATATGAGTTCTTGCTGATATAAATAAGTGGAAAGTTTGATGAAGAGCAGAATAAAATCTGAATAAAGTCTGGAGCTTAGTTGCTAGGAATACACCTATGTTAATTTCTTCGTTTTGAAGAAATTATGGACACAATCAACATTAGGGGAACTGAGTGAAGAGTAGCTGGGTAGTTTCTATACTATCTAGGCAGGGTTTTGTTTTGTTTTTTGTAAATCTGAAACTATCCCTAGATAAATATATTTTTTAAAAAAAACACCCAAACACATAAAGTCAGTGCTTTCTGGTATAGGCAGGGTTTTGTTTTGTTTTTTGTAAATCTGAAAATATCCCTAAATAAATATATTAAAAAAAACACACCCAAACATATAAAGTCAGTGCTTTCTGGTGCTTACATTTTGCCACTTTACATCATTCATTGCATTTAATACTCACAACAATCCCACCAGAGCGACTT
>NW_006294609.1:3048117-3049807 GCF_000327345.1 Myotis davidii | reverse complement strand
TCCACTGAGCCAAACCGGTTTCGGCCTGGTACTTACATTTTGCCACTTTGCATCATTCATTGCATTTAATCCTCACAACAATCCCACCAGAGCGACTCCCAGTTTACAGAGAAGGTGAGTTAGGTTCTCAGGATCCTGTACTCAGCAGGTGGTAGAACTGAGATTTGAGCTCAGGTCTGTCTGGGCCAAATAAATCGCACAGCCCCATCTAGCCCCAGAGAGGTCCAGTAAGCAAATAACTGTATAAGGACATAAAGGACATCTTGATACCTGAAGCGTAAACAGTAAGCAAATGGAAATTTAATAGATAATGCTTGCTGTTTCCATTACATTCTGCACCCACGAACAGCAAAACAGGTGTTTCAAATTTCTTTCAAACACCTCCACAACATTTCAGGAAATAAAAATTCCATCAATTGACATGATTTACTTTTTCTGTTATACTAAATTCGCCCAATCTTTTTCAGGGTACACCAATGATCGTATAACTTTAACCAGTATACATACTGATTATTTGGGGTTCTGATTTTTTACTTACCATGATTTCATATACCTGTTTACAGGCATGCATTTCGTTCCCATAATGATCATTTAAACAGCCATATAGTATTACACGAAATGGACAGGATGTAGCTTCTTAACCATCTCCCTGTTGTGGGGCACTTGGGATATTTTCAGTGTGTGGCTCATTGGAAAGTGCTGCTATAAACGTCTTTGCCTAAATTGCTTGTTACAATCTTTGGGACTATTTTGAGCAAGGGCATCTGTGGGAAGCAGATGAAGGAAATGCACCTGGAATTTTCTTTTTTGGTTGTTCCACTTATTTATGCATTCATTATTTGATTCTTGTGTATATGTCCTGATCCAGGATGAACCCACATTCTTTGTGTATCTGGATGATGCTCTAACCAACTGAGCTACCTGGCCAGAGCCAAAGACCCTGGAATTTTCACTTCTCCTTGGAAAGGTGCTCTTTTTAGAGACTGGCTCTTGGCATCCAGTAATGCAAAAGCAGGAAGAGAAAAGACAGTGGCTGGAGATGGGGGTGAGATAAGAGATGTGACTGGAAAGCTAGGCAGGGACAGATCTTGAGGGGGAGGGGGATTTGCATTCAGTTAGCTTTGAGGCGGTGGTGTTATTTGAGCGACAGAAACAGCTGTCAAGATAATCACCCAGAGTCTCAGAGGGCAGGAATCTAGGATGTTATTCGTTGCAGTACATGATGACAATGTGAGATGACAGGGCCCTCTCTGTGCTTCCCCGACCTGCTCGGCGACCTTGATGGATAGGCAGTGTCAGTTCTAGTATTCCAGGCTGTTGGCTTTGGCTCAGACCAGGTAATGCTAAGGGATGGCGAGCTTTCACGGTCCCTAAATCGCCTCTCTCCCTCTCGACCCCCAGGCACCCCAAATAAACACAATCTGGTTAATCTAAATAAAATAAGGCCTGCAAATGCAGCCCGCGAACAAGTTCCCCAGCCCCAACTAGAAGAGAGATCCTGGAGGCGCAAACCCATTCCCCAGGGGCCAGAGGCAGACCAGGCTAGAACCCGCAAAGCTCCTGACGTCCCCGGACCAGCGCGCGCCCCGCGGAGGCGGAGCCAGAGCCAGGGGGAGGTGCTTGCGCATGCGCGGAGCCTGCCTCCCGGCGAGGGGGTGGGACGGGCGCCGGGGCGGGGGCTGTGACGTCA
>NW_006294609.1:3039614-3048036 GCF_000327345.1 Myotis davidii | reverse complement strand
TACGCTGCGGGAGCAGCCGCCTCCGCCTCGCGCCGCTGCACCATGTCTGGCCAGCGGGAGCGTTGCGAGCGCGAGTGGCACGAGCTAGAGGGAGAATTTCAGGAACTGCAGGTAAGGCCGGGCCACCTGGTCCCTCGACTCGGCTACCTGAGCTGCAGTACCTTCCCTTTCCTGCTCCCCCAGCCCGGGCGGTGGGCACCATCAGGGCCCAGGGGTGTCCCTGGCCAGGCCCTGGAAGCTGGTGGTCCGCGTGGACCAGCCCCCTCCATCTCCCAGCACTTCAGTTCTTCACCCACTTGGGGCGCCCGCTCGAAGCCCCCATTCCCCCCGCCCTCGCACCGGCTCTTGGCACTGAGCACCTCCTTCGCTGCAGAAAGTTGGTCTGTGGCCTCTGAGGGGAAGTTCCAGGCGTGTCCATGTCGGGGAGGCCTGCGGGGACAGGTCTGTGCTGGGACTCGGAGGGAACAGCCCTGCCCCCACCTCCTCAGGGGTCTCCCCTCACCCCACCCTTCGACTTGTGGCAGCTCAACTGCCCCTCTGTCCTTGGGAGCAGCCCTCCGCTGCGGCTCTGTTGGGAAGATGTGCTTGGGAGACATTCACCTTGAACCCATCGGCTCTGCTTCGGGACTGGGGTTCCCCGTTCTCCGCCTTCGGGGCGCTGCTGCAGGCTGACTTTGGCGTGGCGGATGGCATCTGTCAGTTCTGACAGCTGGGTTGCCTCCCTCGGGAGGGTGAGGGCTGCTTCCTGCCCTCACCCTTCTGGCCCGGAACCTGAGGACGGGTGGGCTGGGGGCGGAGGCAAGGGAGGCCCCTTGAGAGCATGGCTTTGTGGCCCGGAGGTCCGGGCAGGGGGTTTGTTCCTGAGTTCTCAGAGGCCTCAGCTACCTACCCCGGTGACTAAAGACGCCCCGAGAAACCTTGGGGTTGGCCAAGGGGACTCCTGGACCATTTCTGGAGATGGGGCTGCCCCGGCTGCAGCTACCCTCTTGTGTTTGTTTTCTCGGAGTTAGGCTCTGCTTGCCTGAAGTCCGATCACGCATCTCCCCAACTCCTCCTTGTCCTCAGCCTGAGCAATGACATTTGCCCCGAGCGCGTAGCTTTTGTCTGCAGTTGGCTGGCCTCTTACAGTGTCCAGAGGAGGGGAGAAGGGATTGCCAAGGGTATTTGTAAGGAGTCCTCCTAGACCTGAGACAGCAGGTCCGGATGAATAGAGAGAGGGGTGCTGGAGAGACGGGACAGTTTGAGGCATGAGCAGAGGATAAGGTACCCAGAGCCAAAGCGGTATCCCTTTCTGGGCTTGTCCGGCGTGTGTGGGTTGGTGCCCTCTCCTTCAGGTCTGGAGCTTGGGTCCCACCCAGCTCCCTGGGGACCCTGGTGGCTCCACTGCCATTGAGGAAACCCAGCCGCCGCTTCATGCTGTGTCCTACTGGGCTCTCATGTCACGTCCACGGAGGGGGTGTTGGGGTCAGGAGTGGGAGAAGAGGTTTGCGGTGTGGAGCTTTTGTTGTTCATCATCCCTTCCCCTTGTCCTGCCTTAGCCTAGGCCCTAGGTCCTAGGACAGTGATGGCGAACCTATGACACGGGTGTCAGAGGTGACACGCAAACTCATTTTTTTTGGTTGATTTTTCTTTGTTAAGTGGCATTTAAATATATAAAATAAATATCAAAAATATAAGTCTTTGTTTTACTATGGTTGCAAATATCAAATTTCTCTATGTGACACGGCGCCAGAGTTAAGTTAGGGTTTTTCAAAATGCTGACACGCCGAGCTCCAAAGGTTCGCCGTCACTATCCTAGAGAAGGAGGAGTCCTGGCACTTCAGAGCTATGCGATTAATGCAATTAACAGCAATTAGACAGCAGGTCTTGGCAGGCAGAGGTTGCAAAGAGACAGTTTGATTTGTTGTTGTGTTCTTATTTGGTGTCTCCGGGGCTCAGATGGGTGAGGGACAGGAGGGATGGGGCATTAATTCTGGATTTCATCCCCGGGTGCCTAGCAGGGCTTGTAGAAGGGCTCCCCTGGTGGGAACTGTGACGCCCCTGCTTAGTTCTTCAGCAGTAGGGCATGGAGTGGACTTGGGGAAGAGGGAGCATCAATTCCCTACCTGACAGGAGGGCATAACCTTTGCCCTTGCCCCAGCCCAAATGCACACTTAGGCATTTGGGTGACAGGTTGTGCGGCCGCTTTCACCCCTGCTGGCCTCAGGCTCTGGTGGCAGCTTCTAGATCAGAGGCCGGTGATGGATGGAAGGCCGCAGAGTCCCCTGGGGGTGGCGGTGGGGTGAAGGTGAAAAACACTGTGTCTTCAGTTCATAGATGAGGAGACTGAAGCTTGGGCCATGCTAATGTAACCGGGGTCACACAGCTATTTAGTGACAAAGTTGGGGCTAGAGCTTAGTTCTGTAAATGTTTACTTCAGATGGATGTCCTTGTGTTGGGAGGCCCCTGTCTGTCATATTCAATGTGAGAGCTCTGAACTCCTGAGTTGAAAGTCTCTGGAAATACATATATAATAAGTAGGGAGCCCTGACCGGTTTGGCTCAGTGGATAGAGCATCGGCCTGCGGACTCAAGGGTCCCAGGTTCGATTCCGGTCGGGGGCATGTACCTTGGTTGCGGACACATCCCCAGTGGGGAGTGTGCGGGAGGCGACTGGTCGATGTTTCTCTCTCATCGATGTTTCTAACTCTATCCCTCTCCCTTCCTCTCTGTAAAAAAATCAATAATATATATATATATATTTTTTAAAAAATAAGTAGGGTGTACCTTGTCATTGTTTATTGGACAGACTTTCAGATGAGGCATTTATTGGGGAACAAGGGGGTTACAGTAGGGAGGCAAGTGGACAGATGGGAACTAGAAAGTTTCACAATAGGAAGGTTTTTCTTTCTTTTTTTTTTTTTCCACCAGAAAATCTCAGTCTATCTTAATTTTCCTAATCTACCTCGGAATCTGGGATTCATGGATTTCATGCTTGTATCTCTCTGATTTCCTTTCTTGGGGCACTGTGGTATATATCACTGGGTTTTACCTCTCCTTCCCTGTTACACTTGAAGGGAGGAAAGAGGAAACCTAACTCAGACCCTAGAGGATTTGAAAGGTCTTTAGAATTCCTCCCTCCCCATCAAAAGTCATAATCTCTGGGAATTTCCAGAGGAAAAGATCTGATTTCTTTTGATTGTGGGGCCTCACTGGACTCCGGGGGAAGGTCAGGTCGCTATGGTTATTTCGTTTTTAGCTGTTTGGATTTCAGCCTTGATGGTAAATTGAGCGTGGCCCTGTGGCCGGTGGTGTGACCACAGAAGGTCACTCACAGACACGGTGGCAGGTGGTTTAATGAGCCTTTCCCGACTTGCCTTACATCACTGGAAACCTGACCTTGCCCTTGCCACCAAGGAAGGAGATAGCTAGAGTGGGCTTTCCCTAAACTTGACCTCATAATAGGTAGACCATTGTAAAGATTTTGGCTTTTGCCCTAGCCAGTTTGTCTCAGTGGACAGAGCGTCGGCCTGCGGACTGTAGGGTCCCAGGTTTGATTCCAGTCAAGGGCACATGCCTGGGTTGCTATCTCGATCCCTGGTGGGGGGTGTGCAGGAGGCAGCTGATCAATGATTCTCTCTCATCATTGATGTTTCTATCTCTATCTCCCTCTCCCTTCCTCTCTGAAATCAATACAAATATTTTTTAAAAGATACTTTTGCTCTTACTACCAATGAAATGGGCATCCCTCTAGCTGCTGTGTATGGAATAGACATCAGGGTGGGGCAGGCTGCAAGCAGGAAGATAGTATTAAAACCCTAAGAAATAGATCCCATTATCACCAATTTACAGAGGTCAGTAAGTTATACAAAGTTTTATGGCTTGTAAGTGCTGGAGCCAGGATTCAAATCCAAATCGTTGAACACCAGAGTCTGCGTTCTGTGGGTCAGATATTTTCTTGGTTCCTAACATAGTGGACTCTGAACCCTTCTTGAGATGCTTGGCTGTAGAAGAAAACTTTTGAACTTGTGAGGTCTCATTTCATTTGTGTGGTTCTTTAAAAGAATAGCATTTAGTCAGAACTTTTTTTAAAATATATTTTTATTGATTTTTGACAGAGAGGAAGGTGGAGGGACAGAGAGCTAGAAACACCGATGAGAGAGAAGCATCGACCAACTGTCTCCCGCACACCCTCACTGGGGATGTGCCCGCAACCAAGGTACATGCCCTTGACCGGAATCGAACCTGGGACCGCTGAGTCCGCAGGCCGATGCTCTATCCACGGAGCCAAACCGGTTTTGGCAAGTCAGAACTTTTAGTTGCAAGTGACAGAAACCCAATTCTGCTGGTTTAAGCCAAAAAAGGGGGTTTATTGGTGATGTATTGGAAAGTCCAGTGACAAACGGCTTCAGGTAAGGCTGGATCCAGGGGCTCCAATGATGTCTCTGTGGGTGTGTCTCTCTGTCTCCTCTTTGTCACCTTTATTCTTAGGCGATTTGGGTCTCCCTTGTTATAGTAAAGATGACCACTGGCGGCTCCAGGCTGACATCTACCATCTACTTAGCAAACTGGAAAAAAAAACAACAGTGCATCTTATTCCCAGTAATTCCAGTAAGAGTCCCAGGGCTGATTCTCACTGGCTGGACTTGAGTCATGTGATTATCCCTTACCAGTCACTGGGGCACTGATTGGCAGTGCCTTGGTTACATGTCTACCCCTGGAGCTCACACTGGAATCAGTGCTACTTTAAACCACATGAAATAAGAATAGGGGAGGGGTGGTTTCATGAAGGAAAATAAAAATGCTGGTAGTGAAAACAAACAGACAAGGGTTGCTAGATAGGCATCGTTGGGGGCTAATAGAAACAGCCTGTCCTTGTGATTCCCAAACCGTGTCAAGGCTTCCCCATGAAACTGCAGAAAAGCCACAGGGGTTCTATGGTCTGATTGAATTTTCAAGGGAAACACAATGACATGTGTCCCACACCACTGACGCTGCTAGCTTGGGGCAGTTCACAGTTGTACATTAGGTCATGTTACATTCTTTTCGATGGTGTCATATCTTTGTAAAGTTGGATTTTCTGTGGTCTCTGATTAAAATCAAGTGCTCGGTGAGAATCAGCATGGAACAGGAAATGATGGCGGCCATGTCTAATTTGATGCCAAGGTTTGAGAATTTGTGGGGAGCCAACAGGCACACGCATTCCCATTAGTAAATAACTTTGTTTTGTTTGTTTGTTTTCAGAATGAAAATAAATATATTTTTTGTCAATTTCAAAGTGTTTTTTCCCCCCTCCAAAAGTCTACTAGGTTGTTAGGACCTAAATACTTTTTAGTTATTTGGCCCGAGGACTCTGTGAAAAGTTTACTTAGATACTAAGGGTGTGGTAAACCAGAAAAATTTAGGAACCTTTGTTTTGTTTTTTGTTTTGTTTTAAATATATTTTATTGATTTTTTACAGAGAGGAAGGGAGAGAGATAGAGAGTTAGAAACATCGATGAGAGAGAAACATCGATCAGCTGCCTCCTGCACATCTCCTACTGGGGATGTGCCTGCAACCCAGGTACATGCCCTTGACCGGAATCGAACCTGGGACCTTTCAGTCCGCAGGCCAATGCTCTATCCACTGAGCCAAACCGGTTTTGGCTGTTTTGTTTGTTTTTTAATCCTCACCCGAGGATAATTTTCCATTGATTTTTTTTTTTTTTTTTTTAGAGAGAGTGGGAAGAATGGGGGGAGAGAGAGAAAAAGAGAAACATTGATGTGAGAGAGACACATCGATTGTTGCCTTCTGCATATGTCTCGACTGGGGCTGGAGATTGAACCTGCAACCCAGATACATGTCCTTGACTGGGAATTGAACCCGAGACCCTTTGGTTTGCGGGCCAGTGCTCTGACCACTGAGCAACATCAGCCTGAACAGAACCTTTGTTTTATGTGCTGATGGTGGTGGTGGTTACACAATTGTATATATTTGCCAAAATTCATTGAATTGTACAACTGAAAACTGGCAAATTGATATGTAAGTTATACCTCAATAAAGCTGATTTTTAAAAACCAGCAGGTAGCCTGTTACATAGACCTCATCTTCTAGTCCTTTCTCAGCTGAGTAAACTGAGGTACAAACAGATTACATAACTCAGCTAACAAGAGGCAGACTCCTGAATGTGAAGTCAGTCTAACTACATAATGTAATCATTTAGCTCTTTACGTTATCCTGCCTTCCAAGTGCCTGATATGCATGCTGACACTTTCAGTTACTGCTCACATAACAGACATTACTAATCGATCCTTGCACATGACTCAGCATCTTTCTCTGTATAAAGTTGATACAGTTGAGGTGAAGTCAACTTGCCAACCTTGGTAGTGTTTCCATGGTGACGAGTCTTAGGTATACTCAGCATCCAGAAATCTTTATCTGACATTGATATCTTGGAAAGAGAACTATATAAATGTCATCTTTTAAAAACTTACCACCAGAGAAGGACACAGCTCTCAGGCACCACATTTTATTGGTGACCATGGCTCTGTTGAAATTTACTAGGTTGCCCATCAACTCCTGATGCTCCTGGGCCAGAGCTCACTCTGAAAATGCCACGAGATTCCATTGCTGGCAATTCTTGCATTACATGTTGACTCATTTCAAGTGCCTTGTGTTAGGAACGCATCTCCAAGTGTCTCACAGCCATGCTGGGGCCTGGAGTCATTAACCTCTTCTTCCCACTGGAGCAGAGCTTGGGGCCTCAGAGGACAGGAGAGGTGGCAGATCTGAGTCCTCCAACAGAAACTCGCTTATTTGTGTCATCAGTACATGGTATGAAAGGAGGGAAATCAGATGTGCAGGAAGGACACTGGGCATCTCAGCTCAGAGCTAATGTTAGTGCTTCTCTGTCTTTTTTTTTTAAATATATTTTTATTGATTTTTTTACAGAGAGGAATAGAGAGTTAGAAACATCGATGATGAGAGAAACATCAATCAGCTGCCTTCTGCACAACCCCTACTGGGGATGTGCCCGCAACCAAGGTACATGCCCTTGACCGGAATCAAACCTGGGACCCTTGAGTCCGCAGGCTGACGCGCTATCCACTGAGCCACACCAGTCAGGGCAGTGCTTCTCTCTCTCTTTTTTTAATCCATTATACATTTTTATAAGTAATACATATCCACATAGTTAAAAATTCAAATAGGAGATATGTCCAAGAATTTTCATACCACTTGTTTATAACAACTAAAAAATGGATAATTCCACTGAGCCATGGAGTGGGGTATGAAGAGCAGAATGGAGAAACTTAGAGCTACGTGTATCAATACGGATACATCTTTTAAATAGAAAAGCAACACTGAAATGAAAAGTTGCAGAGAGGTATATACAGTGTGACAAGTATAATAAAGCAGAACATTCAGAACAACACCATGTATTACTGATACATATCTTTTTTTTTAATTAAAATATATATATATATATTTGTATTGATTTCAGAGGAAGATTAACTAGTCCAGTGGTCGGCAAACTCATTAGTCAACAGAGCCAAATAGCAACAGTACAATGATTGAAATTTCTTTTGAGAGCCAAATTTTTTAAACTTAAACTATATAGGCAGGTACATTGTTATTAACTTAATTAGGGTACTCCTAAGGCTTAGGGAGAGTCACACTCAAGGGGCCAAAGAGCCACATGTGGCTCGCGAGCCGCAGTTTGCTGACCATGGGGCTAGGGTGATACATACCTTTTTTAAAAGTTGGTTTTGAGAGAGACATCAATTTGTTTCCCATTTTTTTATGCATTCATTGGTTGCTTCCTGACTGGAGATTGAACCTGCAACCTTGGTGTACCCGGATGACACTGTAACTTACTGAACTACCTGGCCAGGGCCCTGATACATATCTTTATAGCACAAATACAAATACAAACACTTGCAAGGGAGTGAGATGGGCCAGATGCCGTGTAGAGAAGACTCAGGCAGGGCTCTGGCAAGAAACGTCTCTCCCTAAAGGATCTCAGTGAAGAGTTTAAGGAAAGGGTAGTACTGAGGTGTGGCAGTTTAAGTGTGAGGCCACTGGAGCCTAAAGGGACAGAGGACGGGGTCAGTCACCAGAGGTTGGTCAAAGCTTGTTGCTGGGAAGGGGAGCTACAGGGCTGGAGCAGTAGTAGTTGAAGGCTGCAGCCAAGCAGGGAGGAGACGGGAGGAACAACATCCCCACCTCTCCCTCCTCCCGCCTTCCAGCCTTCTGTCCTGGCCCCCCATGGGCCAAACCTAAGTGGGAGGCAGAGTAAGGGAGCCTAGGAAATAGAGTCCGGAAGGGTTAGCATCGGCACAGAGAAAGACTAAAGTGTCTGGGGTGGGCGTGGGGGGCGAAAATAACAGCACAGGGTTTGCCCTCTCTGGGGAATTTTAAAAAAATTGTTGTGTAGTTTTCCATTGTATGACTATATTTATTTACC
>NW_006294609.1:3031175-3039501 GCF_000327345.1 Myotis davidii | reverse complement strand
CAAGGGCTTTCAACCTTATGTGCACTATGATTTCTTACAATGAGAGTGAGAATATGAGTGCTAATGTGTTTATTTTCTAGCCTATGATTTTTCTGTCCTTTTTTATGTGCCTGAAATATTTCATAAAACGAGCAGGAAACTGGAAGGTAATCCATCAGTACCAAAAGACGTGCAAAGGAGAACATCTCTCTAGGCTCAGTGTCAGCCATCTGATGTGATTATGACCATGCAAATATCATTTACAGCAGAACTGAGTAGTGTGCCGTGGTTGTATTTTCTCTCTTGGAGAAATAAGTGTCTTAGCATTTGATTCTTACTGGCAACGTTTGCCTTATACTTTCCTCTGTTCTCCCCCAACGTTTTGTCAGCACATATTCTATCTAGCATGTTTCTTTTCTTGGATTGGTCTTGAACTAGACACTTGGTGGTGGTGGTGGTGGTGGTGGTGTGGGGGGTTGGGACCTGCTTTGTGCTGCAGCACCGCTCCACCTTCTTCCACAGCTGCTGGTCCGCTCTGGTGCCCCAGCCCTCTGGGCTATTTTTAGGGGCAGTGACTTGATGTGAGAGTCAGTCACACAGTTAATAAGCTGGAGTTCCCTGCGCCGTGTGCAGAGAACTGACTCCTCGTTTTTGGTGTGTGTCTCCCATCTTCCAATCCACTGCTGCCAAGTTTAGAAATAAGAGTAAGTAGTGGTGTGGCAGTTGGGCGTGTTCTTTAAACGTGAAGCATACATTTACCATGTGACCCAGCAATTCCATTCCTAGGTATCTACCCAAGAGAAATGAAAATATATGTCAACACAAACACTTGTATGTAATACTCATGGCGACATTATTCATCAGAGGCCCAAAAAAAAGTGGAAATAACCCAATGTCCAGGAATTGGTGACTAGGGAAACAAAATGTGGTCAATCTATACAAAATCTGTATTGCTGAGTAGCACATGCTACAATGTAAATAGACCTCAAAAAGTTATGCGAGCCGAACCGGTTTGGCTCAGTGGATGGAGCGTTGGTTGGCTCAGTGGATAGAGCGTCGGCCTGCGGACTGAAAGGTCCCAGGTTAGATTCCCGTCAAGGGCATGTACCTGGGTTGCGCGCAATTCCCCAGTGGGGGATGTGCAGGGAGCAGCTGATCAGTGTTTCTCTCTCATTGATGTTTCTGGCTCTCTGTCTCTCTCCCTTCCTCTCTGTAAAAAAATCAATAAAATATATTTTTTTAAAAAAGTTATGCTAACTAAAAGAAGCCAGACACAAAAACCATATGTTGTAGGATTCCATTTATATGAAATATCCAGAAAACACAGCTCTATAGGGATAGAAGGCAGGTTAGAAGTTGCTAGGAACTGGTGGGAGGGGAGAGTGGAGAGAGAGAGTGCTGATAGATCCTAGGATCTTATTGGATGATGAAATGTTCTAAAACTGGATGTGGTGTCTGGTGGGCATGGCTCAGCAGTTGAGCATCGACCTAAGAACCAGGGGGTCACGGTTTGATTCTCGGTCAGGGCACTGCCCAGATTGCGGGTGTGCAGGAGGCAGCCGATCAATAATTCTCTCTCATCAGTGATGTTTTTTATCTCTCGTTCTCCCTTCCTCTTGGAAATCAATAAAAAATAAAAACCGGATGTGGTAATGGTTGCACAACTTGGTAAATGTATAACAATCACTGAATTGTGCACTTAAAATGAGTGAATTTTATGGTATATAAATTACACCTCAATAAAGTTGTTGAAAAAATAGTAGTTTAGGCTCTTAGTTTGGTAGAAGACTACCCAATATATTGTTCAGTGGTCTGCATTTTTGGGGTGACTAGTTACTGGCTTAATGAAGGATTCATCCAGCCAGGCTCCAAGTCCTTGCTTTTGGCATCTTTAAGATGACAGTGTCCTGGGCAAGAGCTTGGTAATAATGAGTCCAAGATTTGTGGCTACTCCTCTTACCTTGTGAGAGTAACTTTGCCCAGAGGGAAAGCTGGGTTCTTTGTCATCTTAATCTAGATTGTCACACTTGCCTCTGAAATGAAGACACTCAAACCAATTGGCAAAGCCACACAGAACAAAACAGGAGATGTTTATTTATATAATTGGAAAGTCAAAGATGAGCTGCCTTCAGGTACAGTCCGATCCAGGGGATCAAGTAAAATCATCAGGACTCAGCCTTTATCTATCTACCTTTCTATCCTGTTTTCCTCTCTGTTGGGTTCATTCTCAGCCGGACAACCCCATTAACTTTGGGCTTACATCCTACTGCCTTCAAAACTAGTAAAAAATGAGTCTCTTTTTTTCAGCAGTTCTGATAAAAGCCCCACGACTGAGTTTCATTGGTTCTAAATACCCCTCCCCGAGTCAACCAGCTGGATTGGGAGGCTGATGATCTGACATGCGAGGCCTACATTATATTCTCTGGAGCCCGGGGGCAGGGTCAACCCCAAACCTAAGCAGATCTCATGGACTGAGTCTCCAAAGAAACTCAGAAATGAGTCTCCAAGAAACTATGGGGACATTAACCAGAAGGGGGACTAGCTGCCCAGTTGGCAAACACAACAGAAGGTCTCTTCTGGCAACTAGTTCCATTTGAGGCCACAGGCCAGGATTGGATTGCCTCAGTGCGGTTCATCTGCCCCTGGAAAAAGCATCCCAAAGCACAGGTCCAATCCAGGGCCCGTTGGAGATACCATCACGTGCGAGGGTAGCTAGGGACTCCAAGGGAAGGCAGGAATTGTATTGCCCCCACGTGCCAGAAGCACCCATGGACAGTGCATCAAGAGACAGCTGTTGTGTCCTGGCCAATGTGGCATATTTGGTTGAGCCATGTCCAGTGCACCCAGAGGTCATCGGTTCGATTCCCCGTCACAGCACATGCCCAGGTTTCAGGCTCAATCCCCAGTACGGGGCCTGCAGGAGGAAGCTGAATGATGTTTTTCTCTCTCATCAGTGTTTTTTTTCTCTCTCCCTTTCCCTTCCTGTCTCTCTCAATTCAATAAAAACATGTTTAATTTTAAAAAGTAAATGTTGCCATGACTGGTTTAGCTCAGTGGGTAGAGCATCATCCTGCAGACTCAAGGGTCCCAGGTTCGATTCCAGTCAAGGGCATGTACCTTGGTTGCGGGCACATATCCAGTGGGGAGTGTGCAGGAGGCAGCTGATCGATGTTTCTCTCTCATTGATGTTTCTAGCTCTCTATTCCTCTCCCTTCCTCTCTGTAAAAAAATCAATAAAATATATTTTAAAAAAAGTAAATGTTGATAGCATTGAGAGTTGGTAAGATGTGAACAACTGTCATATGCTGTGGGTGGGACTGTAAATTGGTACAGCCACTCTGTGGGCGGTTTGCTAAGATCTATTAAAACTGAAAACAAGCCTGTACCCTCTGACTCAGCAATTCCATTTCTTTCCCCAGAAAGAATCTTCCCCAGAGAGATACTAGCCTGTGTGCCCAGGGAGGCAGTGCAATGGTGCATTGTTAGGTATAGTCAGAGACTGGAAACAACCTAAATATCCAGTAATAGAGGAATGGCTTAACTAAACTGCAGCGTGTCCACAGCATGAAAAACTGCACAGCACTAAAGAAAAGAAAAATGAAGTAAATGTATTCTTACATGGGTAGATTTTCAAGGCATATTATTGAGTAAGGAAAGAAAGTTGTGGAATCATATGTATGTTCTGATACTGTTATATAGTTTTCAAAATCAAAAGTATGTTCTTGATGTATGTTCTGATACTGTTATATAATTTTCAAAATCAAAAGTATATGCTTGACCTAGCCAGTTTGGCTCAGTGGATAGAGCATTCGGCCTGTGGACTGAAGGGTCCCAGGTTCGATTCTGGCCAAGGGCACATGCCTGGGTTGTGGACTCGATCCCCAGTGTGATGGGGCGTGCAGGAGGCAGCCGTCACTGATTCTCTCTCATCATGGATGTTTCTCTCTCTCTCTCCCTCTCTGAAATCAATAAAGAAATATATATATGTTTTAAAAAAGTATGTGCTTTAGGGTATAAGCTGTGCTGTTATAACAGAGAGAGATTCCCCAAATAAGAAAAGGCTGAAATGAGGTATCGCCTTTCTTTCTCTCAGAACAGTGCAGAGGGAGGTGTGGTCCAGGGTGAGTGGTATTCCAGTTACCTGTCACTGCATAAAACGGCAATCACTCCTTTTTTGCTCATGGATCCTGTGGGTCAGGAATTTAGACAGGGCATAGTCTGGATAACTTGACTGTGCTCTGTGATGCCAAGAGCCCGTGGCTGGGAAGACTTGAATAGCTGGCAGTAACTCCCGTGGCGGGGGCTGGAGTCATCTGGAGGTTCCTGTGCCTCTGTGCCTGAGCTGGAATGACAAGAAGGTTTGTCATTCCGGTGAGGACTGTTTATCAGAATGTCTACCTGTGCCTTCTCCATGTGATTAGGGTTTCTGTACAGCATGGTAGCCTCAGGGTAGTTGAACTTTTTGCTCTAAGTGTGAGTGTTTCCGTACGTAAGGCCAAAGCATATGTCTTTCTACGACATGTTCTCAGAAAGTATAGTGTCACTTTTGCTCTATCTATGTATCTATCATCTATCTTTCTATCTAGCTATGTGGTCAAACCAGCCACAAGCCTACGTATATTTAAGGGGAGAGAACAGAGACCCCCACCTCTCGATGTGAGGATTGCTGAAGGATGGGCGATCAAGTTTTTAAACCATTACAGGTTGGAAGCTCCGCCATATGAGGTCACGTGGGATCCTTGTTGGTTTGGTGAGGGAAGGCACAGTGGGCTTTGCTGTTTGTATCATGTAGCTTTCATCTCTGGTTTCAATGTAACGGGACCCGTAGCTGCCATATGCCAACCAGGGGAAGGGAGAGTGGAGGCCAAGCAGTCCCTTATAAAAATGTAATTCAGAACTACTACACATCACTTCTGTCCACCTCCCTCTTAGTCAGACTGCTACCTCTAGCTGCAAGGAAGACTGAGAAATGTAGTCTGTAGGCCACATGTCTACCTATAAGTCTGTGGGGTCCTGTTGCTAAAACGTAGCAAAGGAGAATAAATATTAGGGACAATTAGTGTTTGCAAGTGTGTTTTTCACATATATGTCTATATATTTATGTGTATATATAGAAATAGGTCTATATAAAATATAGAAATAGGTAGATACATAGAACAGTCTGGAAGAATACATAGGAAAAGGTCTAGAAGCAACTGGCAACTGTGGTTACTTCTGGGGATGGGGGAGAAGGACAGGGATGTATTCAAAGCTGACTCCAGCCATAACTGTTGTGTTTTAATGTTTTATAAGGATAACGTCTTCCCATTTTACTTTGAAATTAAATATTAATTCAAGCTGAAGAGGGCCTGGTAAGCATCTGGCTGCTGATGTTGCAGTCTTGGTCTTATCTCCCCGTGGTGGCACCCAACCCCAAAGAGTGCCAAGGAGGTCCCATGGCTCCTATCTTCCAGGAGCCGCAGCTGGTGTTGCCCGGACACTCAGTCCAACGGCCCCACCTTCTTGAGGACCGTAGTCAGGGGGTCTCTGCCCCCGTCTTCCCCATGGAGACCCCCTGACTAGACTGCAGTAGATATTGGTTGTAAGTGGATGGCTGTTTTGGGACTGAAGAATTCAAAAGTGATTAAAACAGCCTGTCGTCTCTCTACAGATCGCTTATTATTAACTACAGATAGAAAGCTGGTCGCTGTGCAACGGGGAAAGCAGGTGGCACCGCCTCCTCTAAGCAGTTAGCATTAACATCACGGACACTGTGTCCCTCCGGATGGGAGACGCTGAGGACACAGTGTCACTTTAGTGGCATTCTTGCTCCAACAGCATAACCCAGGTCCAACCATGAAGAAACAACAGACCAACGCAGGCGGAGGGACACGCCCCAGTTCTAGACTCAATTCCTTAAAAAACGTGGATGTCACGAAAGACAGAGAAAGGTTGAGGAGCTGTGCTAGACTAAAGGAGGCTAATGATGCAAGCAGTAGGACAAGGCAGGAGACTGAGTCGGGTCCGGGATCTGGGGGGACATTGCCATCAATGAACAGTTAGCAAGATGTGAGGTCATGGCATTGTGTGGGATCAAGGTTGCATTGTCTGTATTTGATGATTGTACTGTGGATGTAAGAGAATGTCATCATTCTTAGGAAATGCACAATGAAGGATTGCGGAGTAAAGAAGCATGTTGTCTATCTATAGCTAACTCCCAAATGGTTTAGAAAAGGAGGAGGCAGACTTTTTTTTTGGCACAAAAGCCAAATAGTGAGGACTCTAGGCTCTGCAGGCCATATGGTCTTTGTCATAACTACTCACTCTGCTGTTGTAGTTTCCAGAGAGGCCCCAGACAATATGCAAATGAACGGGTGTGGCTGGGCTCTATTACGGCTACTGAAATTTCACATTTCGTATACTTTCATGTCACGAACTATTCTTCTGATTTGTTTCAACCAAGGAAAAACCATTAACTTACTGCCCGCACAAAAATCTGGATTTGGCTGGATTTGGCCCGTGGGCTATAAATTCCTATTGCCTGATAATCGAAAAAGAACACACACACACACACACACACACACACACACACACACACACACACGAGGGTGGTGGTGGTGGTGGTGGTGGTGCGGAAAGCAAATAAGGAAAGACGGTGTAATGCTAACAGTTGGTGAATCTGGGTGAAGGGTAGAGGGGAGTTCTTTCTACTCTTCTTTAGAATTCTTCTGCAAGTGTGAAATTATTGAAAGATACAAAGTTAAATGAAATAGAGATAAGATTTTCCTCTCTGGGGGGCCAGCAAGGAGCAACTGTATGATACTGTTTGAATCCGAGGGACTGAGCCCTCCCGTCTGGGAGTCAAAGGAGACTTGCTCACCGCGTGCTTCAGTGTTGCCCCTAATTGCTATCTACTCACTTCATTTTCTTCACTTCTCCCTTACCTTCTGGCTTTCCCTGCATATTTAGGGACCTTGCTTGGCCGGCATGAATGGGAATTTAGGCTCTGGCCTCACTGTTGGACCATCTCCTTTTCCTCTCCCTCTCCCAAATGCAGTTCTCCTCCAGCCACTTACATGTGTTCATTGGATTACTGTATTTAATTTCATGGCTCCCGTCCCTCACACTGGTTTCTCCAAATGGTTAGTATTTGTCTTAGACGATCAGATCAGAGGCAAGGGCTTGTTTCCCGGCACGTGGCATTATCTGGGGGAGGTGCATTGTTGGGGCAGCAATGCCGAGAAGTTACTGTGTTCCTTTCTCCCAGTTTTGGGGCAAAGTCTCTTGTATTTCTTGTGGCCCTGACTGGTTATTTCCAGGAATGAGGTATTGAGTTCATTGGAGCGACTGTGCCAGGGGTAGGCAGGGTTGGCTGTAAGGGAAAGGGGGGTATGACCTTTCCTTAGCTGATGTGGTAAGAACTCTCTTCATTGCCAGGATCAGAAACCTAACTCAGACCGGCCTCACTGAAAAGGAATTTATGAATTCATATAACCAAGAGTATTGAATAGCATGACACTCAGACCTGGTTAGATCCAAGGGCTGAAATGAGGCTCTGAGAACTCTGTCTCTCACCATGTCTCAGGTCTGTTTTCCTGTTTGGCTTTATGCGTAGACAGGCCCTCCCCACCCAGCAAGCCCATGTGTACATGCTATCAGATGAGCAAACTCAGGAGAAAGAGGGCATCTCTACACCAGTTCTTCCAGCAGGGTCCCAGGACTTACTCTCATTGGCCCATTTAAGCCTTGTGTCCATGTCTGAACCAGTCAGTTGCCAAGGGATTGGAAGATACTGATTGGTTAGGCCTAGATCGCATGACCACTCTTGGCCTGGGGATTGCCAGCTCTACTGGAACCATCTGGACGAAGAATTGACAAGAAGTGGCCCTTCAAAGTCAGACCTAGTTGCTGTTACCATTAGGAAGGAAGGGACTTGGGTAAGAAAGAAAACAGTAATTCCTTATTACACAAGGGCTGTGCTGTGCCGCCTTCCCCGATTCCAGACCCACTTTTCTAAGCCACAGATTTGATAGTCGTACTTGTATCGTCCTAGCTGTCAAATTGTGAGCTCTGCAATCATGTCCCCTGACACAAACAAACTATGACAAATGACCTGTTTGTGTTCTCTCCTACGCCCTGCCCGGGCTGCTCCATCCCTCAGGAAACTCACAGGATCTACAGGCAGAAGCTGGAGGAGCTGACTGCGCTCCAGACTTTGTGTAGCAGCTCCATCCGCAAGCATAAGACGAGACTGAAGGACCTGAAGCGCACGCTCCAGAGGTAGGCGGGGCTGCAATTCAAAGCTCCCCAGGTTCTAAGGGTCAGAAACCAGCTCAACACTGGCTTGAGCAGAGAATGGAAAATTTTA
>NW_006294609.1:3024769-3031034 GCF_000327345.1 Myotis davidii | reverse complement strand
ATGCCCCACACTGGGGATCAAGCCCACAGCTGGGTCATGTGCCTTGACCAGGAATTGAACTGTGACTTCCTGGTTCATAGGTTGACGCTCAATCACTGAGCCATGCCAGCGAGGCAGAGAATGGAAATTTTAATGGAAAAAACCCAGAAGTGGCTTTAGGATCCAGGGGTCAAAGGATGTTTTTAGGAATCTGTTTTTCCCCTCTAAATTCTGCATTTCCCTAGATTGGCTTCACTCTATGGCTAACCATCCTCTCATGGGCACTGAGATGGCCACCAGCAGTGCCAGGCTTATATCCTGCAGCCTTTCTTCCTACTGGCTTGGGCACCCCAGCCTAAGGAGAACTTGTCTTTCAGCACAAGTTCTGGGAGCAGTTCTCATTGGCTGGAATTGGTCACGTGCCCATCTTTGAACCAATCAAATCACCAAGACTGGTTAGAAAAGACTAGGTCATATGCTCAGTTTATGGACCTTGGGAATGGGACAGCCCTACTTAAACCACATGGATGGGGAAGAGGATGACATGTAGTTCCCCAGAAGAAAATTGTTATAAGAAGCCCTGCTGGACAGGTAAACATTAACTACACTTCTCAGGCGCGAGGGGGCTCCCTCCACCAGGCTGTCTGATGTAGGGGGTAAGAGGTCTGGCACCCCTGGTGGAGATGATACACTTGAGCTCATCACTGAGGTCAGTTCCTGAGGCCAGGATTACACGTTCCGTTTCCAGCCCTTGTGCCTTTCCGGTTTCGGAAGTGCTCTCATCGCCCCTGTAGGCGAACAGGTCCAGTGGATGCTGTCATCCCTCAGTCGGGCAGACATCTGGGCTCTGAGTGGCTTGTCCCCGGTCACGTACATGGGCTTCTATTCCAGAGTGTGTGGCTCCGGGTCACTTTTTCCCTTCCCTCGTGGACAATTTTTGGGAAGGTTATTGATTGTACCCCTAGCCTTAGCTGACCATCTGAGAAACGGAGGCCCATTAGTCGTGGGGTAAAGTGTAAATGGTTCAATGCAGCGGCATCGCCTCTCTTGGAAAAGCACATCTTTTATATCCGTTGAGGGTTTTTCATCCTTGGCACGAACGGTAATTCTTGGCTGTCGGGGGCTGCCCTGTGCGTTGGAGAATGTTTAGCGGCATTGCTGGCCCCTGCCCACAGATGCCAGTAACACCCTCCACTCGGTCTTGACAACCAAGAAGTTCCCAGACATCGCCACTGAGCACCACTGGGTAGAAGGTTGGCCCCTGACCTAGGTTCTTACACTGAAGACAACCCCTGCTCCAAGGATGTCTGTGACCTGTTTTTCTAGTCTTGAAAGACTAACCATTAGACCTTGATTCGTTTACTGTTTATGCTGTTTTCTTTTTTTTACTTTATTTTTATTGTTGACACTACTACAGATGTCCCCATTCCCGCCCTACCCTTTGTCTACCTCTACCCAGCCCCCTGACTGCTTATACTTTTATTTTTATTATTTTTTATTTATTTATTTTTAAAAATATTTTTATTGCTTTCAGAGAGGAAGGGAAAGGGAGAGAGAGTTAGAAACATCAGTGATGAGAGAGAATCATTAATCGGCTGCTTCCTGCACGTGCCCCACTGGGGGTCGAGCCCGAAACCGGGCATGTGCCCTGACCGGGAATCGAACCATGACCTCCTGGTTCATAGGTTGAAGCTCAACCATTGAACCACACTAGCCAGGCTGCTTATTCTTTTAAAGTGCCATCCTGTCTCCCTCTTAGTAATCTTCAGCTTATTCCTGTAGAATAGCGAGCAGAGCCCCAGTCCCTTTGTGTCCCAGCTTAGTTTGCAAAAGACATTGACATATAATAATTCTTCTCTATTGTAAGCGTTCCTTTTAGTTTACTTCCCATGATTAAATCAAAGTCATTTGGAAAAAAAGAATAGTGAGAGGAATAATATTGCTAGTAGTTTTCACTGCGCTAAATACTTTAAATTGCATTTCCTCATTTACTTGTCACAGCGGTATTTCCAGAAGGTGGGCTTGACATTATTCCTGTTTTTTTAGATAAGGAAAATAAGGCAGAGAGGTTAAAAGACATTCCCAAGGTCACAAGGCTTAGCAGGGAGCTTGCATCAAACCCAGGGAATACAGGTGGAGACTGAGGTTGCGAGAAACATTGAGAGGGAAGAGTGGGAGGGCAGTGGCCAGAGCTTCCAGGTTCTTCCTCCAGGCCGGTAACGCCCCTGCTTCTCCTATGCCCACACCTCTGACCGCAGGTACAAGCGCCGGGCCAGTCTGGAGGAGGCGGAGCTGGTCCAGCAGATAGATGTCACCATCAAGGAGCGACAGAACACCTTCTTTGACATGGAGGCCTACCTGCCCAAGAAGAACGGGTAGGAGCTGGGAACTTACACACCCCGCTCCCCACCCCCTGCTGGGGCAGGCACCCAGGTCGAGGACACCTGGTCTGCATAATTCTCACCTTCCCATTAGGGCTTGAGGTTGAGGGGGAAAGACAGAAGTGAGGGCAGGAAAGAGAAGGAGGCTTCTTCACATGTTTCTCCATGGACCCTGTGGGTCAGGCACTGACTGGGCGGGGCTGGGAGGGAGCCTCCTGGGGCTGGAAGTGTTTTATTCTTTGATCTGGGTGTTGGTTGCAGGGATGCATAAATATGTACAAATCCATCACATTGTATACTTAAGACTTGTGTACTTTTTTTAAAAATTGAGTTTTAGAAAAAGAGAAGAAGGGAGAGGGAGAAAGAAGCACCAGTTTGCTGTTCCACTTATTTATGCATTCACTGGGTGATTCTTATAAAAAATGCGCCCTGATGGGTTTTGAACCTGCAACCTTGGTGTGTCTGGTCAATGCTCTAACCAATGGAGCTACTCAGCCAGAGCAAGACTTATGTACTTTTGAAGGTTATGCCTTCATTTAAAAAAAAAACCTGCTTTAAATTGACCTAGATATTGTACATATACCTTCACCTCATTGGTTGGCGCTTAGTCACATGCTCACATTAGCTGCAAGGGAAGCTGGGATAAATATGGGGAGGAAAACGGGTCAGTCATGACTGTCATGTGTCACAGTCCTCCCGTTCTCTAGTTCATCGTTATTCGCACTCGATGTGAGGCCCATTGTTGCTGAGTTTAGCATCGTATGTTCTGTGCTGGCTTTTCAATGCATGCCTGTTACGTTTGAATATTTGTGGTTGGGGCTGCCCCCCGGGCTGTTAGGGACGTGGCGACTTCACCGGTCTTTCCTTCCAGGCTCTACTTGAATCTGGTCCTCGGCAACGTGAGCGTGACCCTCCTCAGCAACCAGGCCAAGTAAGTGTCCCCGGCGCCCTCTGGCTCTGCAGAACCCAGGCATTGTGCTTCTGACGCAGGGAGAGGGGCCCACGCTAGAACTTCTGCGTAAAGGAAGACACTTTAGCAGGTGGTGCCCTGGCTCTTGGTCTCTCTGACTAACCCCCTGGGAAAGGCTTCCTTCATGGTTTCCATATGTTGGGGGGACAGGACTGCGCTTCCGACCTCCAATGGCTCTGCTCCATTCCTCGTCTCGTCTCGTCTCATACACTTTTCTCCTGGGAAACAGACAGTTGTGTCCAGCCACAATCTGTCAAGTTACTAGGGAGGTGGAGCCGTGGCGTTTTGGGGGAGGGGATCCCGTCTCGCTCCCTAATTGACGTCACCATTCATTTAAGGTCCAGTCTCTCCTTTAGTGGGATCACAAGGTCCTAATGGGGTGTGGTTGGCAGTATGTCAAGGATCCAATGGGGCCAGGGTCCTGCCCCCAGTGGGATGTAGTTATACTACCATAAATGTAGTAACAGTCACGTGACCTTTCCTGGGCATGTCTGTTGCCATAGATTTGCCTACAAGGACGAGTATGAGAAGTTCAAGCTCTACCTGACCATCATCCTGCTCCTGGGGGCTGTGGCCTGTCAGTTTGTCCTTCACTACAGGTAAGGCAACGTGGCAGTGGGGACATGCTGGGGCGAGAGGGGATCGTGAGAGAGGGATCCAGGGTCCCTCCTGCATCCACCATGTTTGTGTGGTGAGGTGTCGATAGAGAAGGGCCATTTCTCATGAGAAATAGCAGTCCTGTTCGCCATAATACCTCCAATAATATCTACTAAAGGGCTGCTGCAGAGGCCTCGAGTGCAGTCAGGAAAAAGCCCAGTTTGGCCATGTTCGCACAATGGAATAGTATTTGGCCGTAAAAGGAAATGACATTCTGACACAGGCTACAGCACAGATGAATCTGGGAAACATTACAGGGTCAGGCAAAAGTGGGTTTACAGTTGTGAGTATGTGAAACACAGAGTTTATTCTTGTGTTGTTATTAATGATGGTGTTATTTTCCATAAGAAAACTGTAAACCTCCGTTTGTATGTTAAGTGAAAGAAGCTGGTCATAAAAGGTCACATAGCGTATGATTCCATTTATGTGAAATGTTGAGAACAGGTAAATCCATAGAGACTGACAATAGATTAGTGGATGCCAGGGGTTGGTGGGGGCAGCGAATGGGAAGGGACTGCAGATGGGTATGGGTTTCTTTGGGAGTGATGAGAATGTTCTGGAATTAGGTAGTAGTGATGGATGCACAACATTGTGAATACACACACACACAAAAACACACCAAATGTATACTTTAAAAGGGTGAATTTTATGGTATGTGAGTTATATATCTCAGTTACAAAAAGAAAGAGGGAGGAAGGGAACAAAAAGCAAGGAAAGAAAGAGAGAGGGAATAGGTCACAGAGAACCTTGGTTTGCTCGTGGCTTTGAGACTAATTGGCTATTACCGTAGGCAGGTTCCCTTTGGGGGCCTCCATGTCCCCGTCTGTAAAATGAGGGTGACACCATTGCCCACCTCACAGGGTACTCGTGTGTTAACACTGTACGTGGAGGGCTCTGTCCAGCATGTGCCACCCAGCAGTGCATTGAGGACAAGGCCAGGGGCTGAAGCCACATTGCCCCAGGGGGTTTCATGTCTCCATGTGGTTTTCTGCCCCAGGGGAGGCGGCCAAGCACAGCTTGGGCATTTGGCCCAGGTGTTAAGGGTTTATTTCCTAGCAGACGCTTGGCCGGGAGTCCACTTGCTGGTCTGGCCACTTGAATGTCCAAAACAAAGGCTCATTTAGGCCCTGGACCCCTGCCTGCCTGCTGCCTTGGGCCTGGCCCGCTTCCCTGGAGGGCAAAGGCTGCACCCATCAGTAATGCCAGCTCACATGCCCCTCTGGACGGGGGTGAAAGTTCTCAGTGAGTAACCAGATTCCTGTGCTGGGACCTCTGGGCCCTCGGAGGGCAGACCTGTGGTGTGTTGTGCAGTTAGTTCCAGGGCTCACTGAGGGCCTGGATGTTCCCACTGCTCCCCACCCCGTTCTGTCTTCCTTTCCAAGGGGTGTCGTAACAAGCACCACAAGCTGGTGCCTCGAAACAACAGAAACAGATCCTCTCCCGTCTGGAGGCCACAAGTCTGAAATGAGGGGTGGGCGGGACCGTGCTCCCTCTGCAGCCTGAGTGCTTCCTTGCTTGTCCACCTCCTGGTGGTCGCTGGCCACCTTTCGTGTTCCGTGGCTTAAAGCTGTTTCACTCCGGTCTCTGCCTCACGTGCCTCAGTCTTGCCAGGTGGCCTCCTTCCCTGTGTTTTTCTGAGTCTCTCTCATGACCTTCTTAGGAGGATACCAGTCCTTGGATTTAGGACCCACCCTAATCCAGTGTGACCTCCTCTTTTAAAAAAAAATATTTTATTGATGTTTTACAGAGCGGAAGGGAGAGGGATAAAGAGTTAGAAACATCGATGAGAGAGAAACACCGACCAGCTGCCTCCTGCACACCCCCAACTGGGGATGTGCTCGCAACCAAGGTACATGCCCTTGACTGGAATCGAACCCGGGACTCCCCAGTCCTCAGGCCGATGCTCTATCCACTGAGCCAGATCGGTCAGGGCTGACCTCTTAACTAATTACATTTACAAGGACCCAATTTCCAAATAAGGTCATATTTTGAGGTCCTTATGCTTAACCTTTGACAAATAACTTAACCTTGCCCTGCTTTGGTTTCTTCATAGAGAGTGAGGGTAACAGGCTTGGCTGGCGTGGCTCAGTGGTTGAGCATTGACCTATGAACCGGGAGGTCACAGTTTGATTCCCGGTCAGGACATATGCCCTGGTTACAGGCTCGATCCCCAGTGTGGGGCGTGCAGGAGGCAGCCAATCAATGATTCTCTCTCATCATTGATGTTTCTATTTCTCTCTCCCTCTCCCCTGCTCTCTGAAATCAATAAAAATATATT
>NW_006294609.1:3022627-3024748 GCF_000327345.1 Myotis davidii | reverse complement strand
AGAGCAACCTAAGGACGTGTATGCATGCATATGACTGGGGGAGGGGTGTCAATTGGGGAAAAAGGAGACATATATAAACCTAGACAATAAAAAACATTTTTTTAAAAAAGTGAGGAAAAGGGGAGCTACCCAGCAGCACCGTGGTGAGGCTGAGATAAGGTACACCTATGGCATTCAGATGTGACCTGGCACACAAGCAGTCATTGCCACTGTTATTTCCCGCTGCGCTGGGCAGGCAGGGAAAAGATCACAGCCTAAAGTCCTGAGCCTCCTGGGAGCAGGAGTTTCTTTCCTTACTCTGCCCCCTTCGGATCATTTCCTTGCTGGGTGCCCCACCCACAGGCCCTTCGGTGGGAGGAAGACAGGTTGTTGTGGGCTGGATGGTCAGGGAAGGAGGGAAACCTCAGCTAGAGCCTTAAGGACAGGTAGGATTCAGGTGGAAAGGTGAGGAGGGGGCATGCGCATTCTAGGGGGAAAGACACCTAAGGGGCAGACCCCCTCTGCCTTCCCGGACATCAGGGGGTTCCGGAGGCCCCCTGTGTGAGCGGCCCTTGGCCTGGTTCTCTGTCCTGTTGCAGTGGGGCTGGGACAACCGTCCCTGGTTCTCATGCCTGCTCCCCTCCGGGGGCTGTTTCTCCCCACAGGGTAACGGACGAAATCTTTAACTTCCTACTGGTGTGGTATTACTGCACCCTGACGATTCGGGAGAGTATTCTTATCAGCAACGGCTCGAGGTAATTGGGGGCCCGGCTTTATGGGGGGCATAGGGGCAGCCAAAGGGAACTCTGTCATGGAAGAGGCAGGTGAGGTCTGCTACCCTCAGCTGCATTCCCTTCCTCCTTGGGGATCCGTGACATTTCACACGCAGGGAGGAGGAAAACCGTGCCTGCTACTGCAGCAGCTTGCTTGCTTGCTTGGTCAGTCTCGTGTTTACAAGAAACCCTAACTCAATATAACAGGACATTATTTTCTCATATTAAGAAACAGGTCCTTGGGGGCTGACTCAGGTAAGGCTTAATCCAGGTGCTCAGTGTCATCAGGACCCGCTTGCTCTCTGTCTCTCACCTCTGCCTTCTTGTGTTGTCTATTCTCAGGTTCTAGGTAGAGTTTCAGTTCCCAGCTCACGTCTTTATTTTTAGCATTCCCAGCAAAATAGGGCACATTCCTCTCTTGCAAGGTGTCTCACTGGGTCCTCTTGGTGTTCATTAGATCATGTGCCAATCACTGTAGCCAGAGAATGCACTTCTCTGATTGGCTGGGCTTGAGCCTCCTGCCCACCCCTCTAGCTGTCATTGGAAATCTAGAAGCTGAGTGTCAGGAGGGCCTGGTTCCCCACAGGAAAATTGGGCTGAGGTCACTAGATGAGTGGATGAGTGGATTCTGGTGACAAGAGTGATGGTCCCCCACAGGGAGAGGAGCCTCAGGACTCTGTTGAGATCCATGGCTTGCCTTCCCCCTTCAGGACCTACTTTCCACAGTTCTGATTCCTCTTTGGGGTGGCCACTTGAACCTCTGCACACCATTCTTGTCCCTGTCGTTTCCCAAAACACGAAGGAACAACTTTCCAAACCCTTCCTCCTTCCTCCCTCCCAGGGGCTATAAAGAACAACCAGGAGCATGTATTTAATCCAAACCCTCAAATAATTTGCCACCTTCTCACTTTTCTCCCCAGTGGTCTCTAAGCAGGGCCTTACTCTGAACGTAGAGCCATGAGGTAAGGACAGAGGAACGGCGGTTCCTAAGTACGCAGCCCTGTAGCATGTAGCCTGTTAGAAAAGATCAGTGTTTCTCAAACTGCATTCATTCCTGTCCCATCCACGCCATTTTTGCCATGTCCTTGTATCACCTAGATGGTCATTTTCCCACATTATATTTTTTATTACATTTTTAAATTTTAAAAAATTGCTTTTTAGAGAGAGAGGAAGGGAGAGGGAGAGAGAGAAGCAACAATTTGAGAGTGAAACATCCATCAGCTGCCTCCTGCACACCCCCCACCAGGGATTGAGCGCAGATCCCAGCATGTGCCCTGACCAGGAATCGAACCTGCAACCTTTCGTGCGCTAGACGACACCCAACCAACTGAACCACACCGGTCAGGGCATCATTTTTCCCCCATTCTAA
>NW_006294609.1:2991339-3012764 GCF_000327345.1 Myotis davidii | reverse complement strand
TAAAAGATCAGTGTTTCTCAAACTGCATTCATTCCTGTCCCATCCACGCCATTTTTGCCATGTCCTTGTATCACCTAGATGGTCATTTTCACACATTATATTTTTTATTACATTTTTAAATTTTAAAAAATTGCTTTTTAGAGAGAGAGGAAGGGAGAGGGAGAGAGAGAAGCAACAATTTGAGAGTGAAACATCCATCAGCTGCCTCCTGCACACCCCCCACCAGGGATTGAGCGCAGATCCCAGCATGTGCCCTGACCAGGAATCGAACCTGCAACCTTTCATGCGCTAGACGACACCCAACCAACTGAACCACACCGGTCAGGGCATCATTTTTCCCACATTCTAAATCAGCCATCTCCTTTTTTTTTTTTTTTTCACTTAAATAAATATTTGTTTTAAAAGGAAGCTTTATTTCACCACTTTACATGGAAAACCAGCATCAATTACAGGAAAGAGGAAGTAGTATAAAAATATCTTTTTGTTTTCATTGTCTAATTTATTGAAGGCTCTGGGCTTGTGTTTTTCCTTATGTGTGTTTGTTCATGTGTAGAAAGGGAGACGAACGGATGTAGAGACGCATTCAAGATATACTAGCATCTAACCAAGACCATCTCCTCGACCTAATCAGGAGAACGGAAAGAGATATAATTCAGTATCATCTGGTGCAAGCATGCGTTTGACATGCTTGATCTAGTGTTACACTCAAATGTCATCTAAAACTCAGTGATACACACCCCATGCTTTGGGAAACACCGAAGTAGAAAATCTTACCCAATAAATAACATTCATTGTTTGCCTGAATTTTAGTGAATAGCGGCTTTCTGCTTTTAGGGCTGGTTGGAGGGGAGCCAGGGTAGCATTTAGTGGGGAAACGGACCAGGGCATTTGGCAGGGCTTCCTGGTCACTAATGCTCTTCCTGTGCCTTCAGTCTTGGAGTCTCACCCGCCTGATGCTCTCACAGTAAGAGTGTTCGGGGCATGCTGCGTCTCTGATGTCACTAACACTTTAGTAAGTTACTCTGGTCAGCTCTTTTTCTAGTGTGGTAAGCCATGGGTGGGAGCAGGACTGAGCGGAGGTCCCTGCACGTGTGGGGCACACCAGGAAAATCGGAGGGGACAAAAGGAGGAAGTGGGGTTCCAAAGCCAAGCCTAAATATTTGCCTAACGCTTTTAGCTGGGGCTTTTCCAGGGCTTCTCTGGAATGCGTGCTCTGATGGGACAGCAGGAAGTGTTGTCTCTGAGCTTGTGATGCAAAGCTTTGCATGTGGAACCACTCTGCCCCCTCACACTTGGCCCTTACGAGGGAATAGCTAAGAAACCAGTAGCTAAGAGAGCACAGTGAGGAGGAGGGAGGGGTGAGCTCTACCTTTCTCACCTCTGAAGCATCCCAGGGTCAGCTCAGGCGCTCAGCGTTGCTGCCCCATAAATGCCCTGTTTTGGTGTGAAATGAATTCAACCCCAGCTCTGTGATGAGGCAGGGCCCGTGGGGCCTTACCGTGTTCTGAGGACAGATGGAGCTGAGCCATACGGCTTCCTGGAGACTTGGGGCCCAGTTTTGGTGTGACAGCCTCTGTCATCCTGTTCCCTGTTGCACTTGGGACCTGAATTGGAGGTGCGGTCAGGGAAGCAGGCCTGGAGAGGTGGGGGACTCCCCCTCGTGGGACGGAGCCACCCTTGCTTTGTGTCTGATGCCTCCCAGGTGAGAAGTAGCTCATTAGCTTAGTTAGTGCGATAAGCAAGTCAGCCTCCCTTGCAGATTTGCAAATGATTGAAAACCACCTGATAGGAGTAACATGAAGGGGATTTATGGGAGCATATAAATAGTTCAAGGAGGTAAAAAGGGTTCAGTGTTAACAGTCCCTCCTCCTTCTCCTTATTCTGTTGTCCCCTGCTCTGGCTCCCAGCAGCCGGGGTCAGCATCCTACTGGATCAGCAACCCCAGAGTCCTTTTCCTTCGTAGATTTAGCTGTAATCTTGAGACAGACTCCTGATTGGCTAGACACAGGTCACATGCTCATCCCTGAGCCAATCGCTGTGGCTGGCTCTGGGTCATGTGCCCAGTTATATTATTCAGCAGCACCCAAGCATCCTGACTGGGAGTGGCCGTGAATAGGTTCCCTGAAAGAAAGCTGAAGCCTGGACCGGAATGGGGGTGATTGACAGACAGGCAAAACAGCAGATGTCTCCTCAGTTAGTTCTGGGCCAGAACAAATAATGAGTCGGGGATCATATTCATTTTTCTGGCTAGCCAGCCTTGGGCACCTGGCTCTAACAAGCTTTTAAGGCATAGTGGTAGCTGGCAACGGAGGGAGCCTCAGTGTAGAAGCCATTCCACCAACTGCCCAGATTACAGGAATGGCCTTCAGATGAATAGTGGCTGGTGCGGTATCCTCCACACACATCCAGATGTGGCCAAGGTGTCCTGTAGGGGGCTGTGGTCATCCTGGGCACAGGCCGCAGACACCAGGACTTGATGTCCCTACATTCCGGCAGGAGTGCTCCATGCTTCCCGGGGCACCTACTGTCTGCTCATGAAAAAGCCCGCCCGCCCTGCAAGCATCCTTTCTGTCCAAATCAGGCTCGGAGAGAGACTGCTACTGGGTGCAGGTTTCTTCCTGGGGTGACAAGCATGTCCTAAAACTGATTGTGGTGCCGTAGCACAACTCTGAATCTATATTTTAAATGGGTGAATTGTATGGGTCTGAACTGTATCACAATAAAAATGTTATATAAACATACACACGTGCACAAAACCTGCCCAGAGGCCTGGGCTGTGTAGATGGACGATGGGGCCGGGGACGAAGCGACGTGTAGCCTCTCCCAGTGCCATTGAGTGGCAGCTGTCATCGCTGGGCTCCGGGCACAGCAAGCTGTGAAATGAAAAGCTGCTGCTCAACCAAGCTCGTTGCCCAGAGCCTGTGTCTGGCTCAGGCCTTTCCCAGGGGGAGAGAGGACGTTTGTCCGGAGAGTTTGGAGACTAGGACAGAGGAGCACGGGACTCGCCAGGACCCGAGGACGTGTGTGTGGCTTCGCAGAGAGCTGGGGAGGTTCCAGAGAGGTTTCCTGGGTGCTCTTCAAGCTAAAAGTCTGAGGTGGCCAACTGCCTTTTCTATCAGAAAACCAGTGCCAGGGGCCTCCTAGACTCCGACAGGCAAGACAGGGACACGAAGAGGGAGAGGCGGAACTGGGAAGTGAGTGGACGTCTTATCTTGTCCCATGAACTCCCGTGGCACCTGCAGCTGTCTCCTGTCCCCTCTGTGCTGGTGGCATCCAGACCAGCTGTGGCTTTCCCCAGATGCACCTCCTGGGCATTTCAACATTAATTTACTTCCTTCTGTTTACCTAGTGCTGGTCATGCTAGGAATAAAGAAAAAAGCTTTGTCCTTCACCATAACCTTTGAGGGACCCACAGGCCATTGACTGAACCTGGTTTGCACCCAGAACTGTAATGGGGCTGCAAAGAGAAGAAGGGATGAGGACGAGCCAGTCCCTGCTCTTATGATGTCTATATTCTGGTCGGAAGGTTTTTTTTTTTTTTTTAAATATATATTTTATTGATTTTAGAGAGGAAAGGAGCGGGGAAGAGAGAAACATCAATGATGAGAGAGAATCATTGATGGCCTGCCTCCTTCATGCCCCCCACTGGGGATCAAGCCTGCAACTCAGGCATGTGCCCTTGGCCGGAATCGAACCCAGGACCCCTCAATCTGCAGGCCGAGGCTCTGTCCATTGAGCCAAACCAGCTAGGGCTGGTCGGAAGGTTTTGAGGCCACTTAAACCCCCGTTAGGACAATGCAAATGGAAATCTCAATGACACACCCATTTTTACCTAATAAGTTGGGCAGAAATTTTAAAATTTGGTTTCAGTCGTTGGTGAGGGTTTGGGGAATCAAATTGTCTTCCCTGCTGCCGATGGGAGTATAAATTGGGGTTGAGATTTTGGGGGGCAACTTCTGAGCCAGTCATCCCACTTCTTGGAGAAACAGTGTCATCACACCAGGGGCTTCCATGGGGGTGTCTTGGCAGCACCGAGAATGGTAGTGACCGTTGAGGCGCAACCACGTGGACTGTGGCAGAGCCACATCCTGAAATGCCATGTGACAGGTCCATGGGTACCAGCCTGGGAATCCAGATGAGAAAACCAGTTGCAGGATGATTTAGTTAAAAAGGAAGTCTAATCCAGCAGCTCACCCCCCAAGCCAGCAGGTCCTCCGGCTCCTCCTCCTTGTGAGCAGTGGTGCCCCCGACCCCATCTCCTCGCTTGGCCCCCACCCCAGTGAGAGAGAGAGAGAGAGAGAGAGAGAGAGAGAGAGAGAGAAATGGTGTGATACCTCCTATAGATGCCTCTGGTGTCCCAATCACTACAGCCCCATCCTTGGGAGGAGGGAGCCCTCCTGCTCCCAGGCTGTGTTTGGCAAAGCATATCTCTGCCGCCCTGTGTTCCGTTATCTGAGCTCCCAGAGAGGGACCAGGAAGGGCCAGCAAAGATCCAAGACAATCTCAGGGACTTTAAAGGGCGAAGGTGTTGGGTCCAGCATCCCTCCCCGGCTGTGGAGTGAGAACCCTGAGCTGGGGGGGGGGAGGCACTGGGCTCTGACAACAGGGTCCCCACAGCTTCTGGACTGGGTGGGGTGAAGTCCAGGGCTGGATGTGGGCTTGCAGTGGACGGAGGAGCAGACTCGCCCAGGGTGTGGGCTCCCGGGAGCAGCTGCGGCTGGGGTGGTGTGAGGTGCTGCAGCTCTCTGTCAAAGTGTGTGTGTTCTGTGTTGATTCAGCAAATTTACTGAGCACCTGCTCTGAGCAGGTGCATCAACGAACCAGAAAGACAGGAATCTTGCGCTTCTGGAGTTGACATCTGAGTGGGGAAGGGGGTTCAGGAAACAAAGGAGAACGCAGTAAGGATTCCAGACAGCGGTGAGCACCTCGAGGAAGAGGCAGCAGGACCGTGTGATCCAGGGCGGGGCTGTCTGGCTGACTTGGATAAGCAGGTCGGGGAAGGTCTTGGAGGAGGTGACAGACAGAACTTGAACTTGGACCAGGAGGCCTGTAGGCCAAGGCCCGGGAGCAGAGAGAAAGTACAAAAGGCCCTCCCCGTTGGTCAGCGCGGCTTCCTTGACAAAGTACACAGACCGGCAGCTCCAAGAGCAGAAATCCATTTTCTCTCAGTCCTGGAAGCTCCGCAACCGAGACCAGGGGGCCAGCCGGGCTGGTGTCTCCCAAGGCCTGTCCTTGGCTGGCGGACGGTCCCTGTGCCCTCCCGTGGCCTTCGCTCTGTGAGCACGCACACTCCTCGTGCGTCTCCTCTTCTTCTGAGGACACCAGTGCCATTGGATGGGGGCCCATCCTTATGACCTCAGTCAGCCTCAGTGACCTCTTAAAAGACTCCCTCTGCTAATGTGGTCACACTGGGGGCTAGCGAGGGCTTCAATCTGTGAGTTCTGGGGACACACAATTGAGTCCATAACAGGTCCTGAGGTATCAGCGGTTTGAGGAGGAAGGGACAGGGAGGTGGTTATAGCCGCGCTGAGGTTAGGGCTGCGTTCTCAGGGTACCTGGAAGCCTCTGTGGGTCTCCTGGCTCATCGATGGGTGGCCTAGTGTGGTTGTGCGTCTTCGTAGGACAGGGAGGAGGACAAAGTCCCCGCCCACCACACACACAGAGGCTGGGAAGCTGGGCGATGCCTGCCTTCCTCTCCCTGCCTGAGCTTTCCCTTCTCTTGTTCTCTCCGAGAATTAAAGGCTGGTGGGTGTCGCACCACTACGTGTCCACCTTCCTGTCTGGAGTGATGCTGACCTGGTGAGTGTCTCCTGCCCCGCCCCCCACGCCTCCCCTTGCCCTCCCCAGGGGGCTGTGAACAGGGACTAGTTGCGTGGGTGAGGGGCCCAGATGGCTTTCCAAGGCCCTGGCCCGGGCGGGGCTGACTTTGGGGCCAAGGAGAGTGTGAGATTACAGCAGAGCCCCAGGGAGTTTTCCTGGAAATGTACCCTCTTCCTGCTGGCTGGGGCAGTGGGGACAGGGAGCAAGGCTGGGGCAGAGGGGACAGGGAGCAAGGCTGTGGCACAGGGGACAGGGAGCAAGGCTTGGGCACAGGGGACAGGGAGCAATGCTGGGGCACGGGACAGGGAGCAAGGCTGGGGCACAGGGGACAGGGAGCAAGGCTGGGGCCCAGGGGACAGGGAGCAAGGCTGGGGCACAGGGGACAGGGAGCAAGGCTGGGGCACAGGGGACAGGGAGCAAGGCTGGACAGCAGCACAAGGACAGGCTGTGGCACCGAGGCGTCAGGCCCAGAGGGAGGGGGGACCTGTGGGAACTTAGACTTCAAAACTGCATGCGCCCCCAGGGACACGGGTGGTAGAGAAGGTAGACACTGGGATTTGGGTTTAAATGTAAAACCCTTTCCTCTCTCCCAGTGGGAACAGGATGGGCGGGATGGATGTCTGATTCCCCAGGACCCCTCACCTTTTCCCTCTCTGCAGGCCCAACGGACTAATCTATCAGAAGTTTCGCAGTCAGTTTTTAGCGTTTTCCATATTTCAGAGTGAGTCTCTTGCCTACATTCAGGGGAGGGGGCACGGGGTTCCCTGTGGAGGCCCTGTCCCTCGGAGGGGTATGTCTTTCCTGGAGGGGAGAGGGCACTGGCGGAGGTCCCTGGAAATCCAAAGAGCTACCTGCCCCCCAGGTCAACTCCATCCTACTCCTCCACCCCCAGCCTCTAGCGATGGCCTGCCCCATTGCCCCCCTGGAGCCCCAGTCACCGCCTCTTTCTTCTCCCAACCAATCGCCACCTCTGAGAACCCACTGGTGTTGGGGCACTAACTTTGTTTTCCTGAAAATGGAAATATATGTTCTTTTTTTCTCATTTAGGAACAGCCCTGGATTTATATACAATGCACTGCCCCAGGGGTCGGGGAGCTTGAATGGTTGGCGACAGGGAGAGCGAGTTTTACTTTTCACCATAGACCTGTTTCTTCCCTTTGAATTTTATACCGTGTGCATATTGCCCACTCAAAAAAAATACAACTTAATTTTTAAATAAAACCCTGCTTACGAACAAGTCCAAATATATAAAGCTGAGGATGAAAATTATGTACAGTCTCGCCCTTGGGGTGACCACTGGTAATAGGTGTATGTCCTTCCTAACATTTTACTCCCAAATACGTATATGCATATATACTGCATTACGTATAGTCCCCAAACACGGGATCCCTCTGTACATACAGCTTTGCATGTAACCCGGGAAACAATTACCATGGGCTTTTTTCACCCTCAGTACAAGTATCCCATTGTACGGAACTATCCCATTGCACACAGCTCCTAGCCCGGTGCAAGCCTCTTTTGCGTGCCTACTGCATGCCTAGGGAAGCTCTAGAAGTTTCTATTTGAGAGAGAGGGAGGGGTGTGGGTGGGAGAGGGCTGTACCCTCTGGGCTGTGAAGACCCACCCCTTTGCGGTGGAAGTGTCACTCAGTCCTCCGCGTGCTGCGCGCCCCCTGCAGGCTGTGTCCAGTTCCTGCAATATTATTACCAGCGGGGCTGCCTCTACCGGCTGCGGGCTCTGGGGGAAAGGAATCATCTGGACCTCACTGTGGGTGAGTAGCCGACCTGGGGGGGTGGGGGCGGGCACTAGTACTGGCCCCTGCCTGCTCCCCCAGATCTGACTCCTAACTCCCCACAGCGGGAGCATGTGCCGGTGAGGACATAACAGAACCTCCCACACGTGAAGGCAGGGCTGCTGGCCTCCACCCAAGTTGCTTTTCATAATTCATTGTGGATTCTGTTTTAGTGACGTGTGAGACCAGCTGTGCACCCTCCGTGCTGGCTTCTCTCTTATCCTTTCAAAATGTCTATTTTTTGTCTGTGATTTATAATAAAAATATACTATATATATATATATGTGTGTGTGTGTGTGTGTGTGTGTATGTGTGTGTTAGCCCACTGCTGTTGTACATATATAACCGATGTGTAGTATGTCTACATATAAATATATATCAACATTTACATATATACACATTGGGAATGTGTGTGAACTTTTAAAAATATATTTTTTTATTTATTAAATTTTTTTAAAAATTTATTTCAGAGAGGAAGGGAAAGGGAGAGAATAGAAACATCAATGATGAGAATCATTGATTGGCTGCCTCCTGCACGCCCCCTACTGGGGATCGAGCCCTCAGGATGTGCCCTGGCCAAGAATTGAACCGTGACCACCTGGTTCATAGGTCAGCACTCAGTCACCGAGCCATCCCGGCCGGCGGTGTGTGTGTAACTTTTTATCTCATAGGGTTGGGTGCCCAATCAGAAAAGCTTGGAGACCTTTCATCTAAGCTCTCAGGGGAAACTATTTTTAATAAAACTCTGCTATCTCTTAGGATGGTCATTTCTATTGCTCCACAAAGTAGGCCTTGCTTTGACAAGACTCGGTTGAAATGATGTATTTGAAAGTTCACTATAAAGTGCAAACTAAAGAAAATTTTAAACAGTCCCTGGCACATCAGCATTCCATAAGTGTTGTCCAGCCTACTTGTCCTTGGTGACTTCAGGCTGAGCTGTCAGGCCTGGTGACGGGCGTTCTGCATGCTCTCTGGGTGGTTCTCAAGGTGAGTTCTCCCGCACCTGTAAGAGCTGAGGGCTGTCCCCCCGCGCTGTGTCTGTCTGTGCCTAGCTAATCTAGGGGTGACTGGCACGGCCAAGCAGTGGGCGCTTGGTGGGGCCGTGGGGCAGCCGGGTCCCTCACACAGGCCTTCGCCCTCTCCCTCCTCCACAGAGGGATTCCAGTCCTGGATGTGGCGGGGCCTCACCTTCCTCCTGCCTTTCCTGTTCTTTGGCCACGTGAGTACCCTGGAGTCTGTGGGTGTCCCCTACTCTGGGGTAACCTCCAGGAACACAGTGTCTGTAGCCTCTCCCTCATTTCCCCATTCACCAGCCATCCCCGGGCTGGGCCTCATGGGTTCCCAGGCGATGGCAGGCCCTGGGTCCACGGAGCCCAAAGGCAGGGCCCAGAACTGGCCCTCAGGCTACTCTGGCCTAGGGTGCCCCAGTTTCATTTGGGGGGTTTCGGTGTCTCAGGGCAGTGGCTACCAGAAGCTGGGGTCCTGGTGCCTCACCCGGGGGTTTCCCATATGGTGTGAGAGAGGGTGGTCCTGGGGAACAGTGTGTATGTGGAGGGGCAGGGGAGGTCCTGGGGAAGGCTGGGCCGACTTGGGGGAAATTACTTCCGTAGCCGCCTGCCCCCTTTGCTCTCCTCCATGGGGCCCAGACTCTGCTGCTGGGCCTGGGAGCCCCTCAGGGGTGGCCCCCGTTGAACACTCCCCAGGGCCCGGCCTGACCCCAGGACTCAGTCCTTCACCCAGCTGGCCCGGATGTCTGCCTTCCGCCTGCGAAACCTTGCAGTTGGTGGGTGGCCTGTGCGAAGGGTTCTGAGGTCTGGGGTGGGGTGGCACCCCAGCAGGAGGAGCTGGTCGGAGCTGGCACGGCCTGTTCCTCCTTCCCCGCTGCCCTGTCCCGCCAGGTGTTCGTGTTGGCCATCACCTTCCTGGTCCTCTTCCTGGGCAACTTCCTGACCACCCTCAAAGTGGTGCACACCAAACTCCAGAAGAACAGGAACAAGGCGAAGATGCCGTGAGCCACGGGGCGGCGCCCCCGAGCCCGGGACTTTGAGACTGCGGGGGGTCTCAGTCGGCACCCTCGCTGCCGATTCCTCCTCAGCAGCGCCAGTGGCCACTGGCGCAGTGACCTCAGGGGCCAGTGGCCTCCCCGGGAGCAGGGCCAAGGCCCGAGCCCCCGACTGGACAAGAGAAATGTGACCCCGCCTGTCCGAGCAGTATTAGCCACCCTTCCTATTTATGACGTATTTAATGCCGCACCCTCCCCACCTCCCTAGAATCGTAGCCCCCGCTGCTCTTGGCCGGACTGTCTCCCTGGGGGAGGCACCGCCTCAGGGAGCCCCTCTGTCCCCCGTCCTGGCACTTGAAGCCCTCAGGGCAGGGTGTGGGCATGCCTTCTGAGGTTGGATGTGTGACCTGTTACTTACAGAGTCCCCGGCGGAGGCGGGAGGGGGGCCCTGGGAGTCCTGTGGGGACTCCCTCCCCAGGCCACGCTTCTGCTGTCAGCTCCCTCCTCCTCCCGCCTCCGTCTCTCTGTGGGCGGGCACCTACCTTCTCAGAGAACCGCTGTTGTGCCTTGTGCTCTTTGTGCTTCCTGAGTCCCCTGACCGCCGATCACCTGGGGTCCCCTGACCGCCGATCACCTGGGGTCCCCTGACCGCCGATCACCTGGGGTCCCCTGACCGCCGATCACCTGGGGTCCCCTGACCGCCGATCACCTGGGGTCCCCTGACCGCCGATCACCTGGGGTCCCCTGACCGCCGATCACCTGGGGTCCCCTGACCGCCGATCACCTGGGGTCCCCTGACCGCCGATCACCTGGGGTCCCCTGACCGCCGATCACCTGGGGTCCCCTGACCGCCGATCACCTGGGGTCCCCTGACCGCCGATCACCTGGGGTCCCCTGACCGCCGATCACCTGGGGTCCCCTGACCGCCGATCACCTGGGGTCCCCTGACCGCCGATCACCTGGGGTCCCCTGACCGCCGATCACCTGGGGTCCCCTGACCGCCGATCACCTGGGGTCCCCTGACCGCCTGTCACCTGGGGAAAGTGGCGGGCCGGCCTGAGTGAGGCCTGGGGATCTTGGCCCCTGGAGCAGCGGGGCCCAAGGCAGGCAGGGTTTCTGAGTCACCACCAGAGGGCGCCCCAGCCTCGGCACCATGTGGGTGGTTGGAGGGCGTTACTTGATACTTCCTGACCCTCAATCCTCAGCCCATCTTCCTGAATCCTTGCGGCGGGAACTCGGAGGGAGACCCAGACCCTCAGCGCCGGCCGGGACTTCAGCCAGCACCAATGTCACCCAGCCCTCCATCACCTCCCTTACTCAGAGGTTCCAGAAATGGGGGTGGGGGGTGTCTGGGCAACCTCACTTTCAGGAGGTCACACAGGGCAAGGCTGCTGGTCGCCTCACGATAGATTCTGAATTGGAGGGTGAAGAAGCCAATTTTCTGCCCCTTCTCCCACACCTGAGCTTCATCTGCCCTTAACGACTTCCCTACAAATCCTCTTGGACCAGAGGTCATAGCTGGTGTCCACAGCCATGCTGTGGCCCTCAAAGGGGTTTAAAAAATTTTTAAATTAGTTACATTTTTAAAATACGGAATCCACCCCCAGTAAGATTCCACATAAAAATCCATGTCTTGACTTTCCCCAGAGAAGTGGAAAGCCCTGGCCGCATTCCCACAGACCAGCGCTCACCTGGGCTGGCTGCCTGCCCGCAGTGGCGCGCTTTCTGGTTTGCGGAGACCCCGCCACTCCCTCCTCTCCCTGCCCTCCTTCACTCTCCACACCGCCCATCTGGCCCTTTAAGAACTTGGGTTTGCCCTAGACTCGCGTTGGCAACCTTTTCCTGTGACGGGCCAGATGGTCAGTCACAATGACTTTAGCCTGCAGTTATGGGGCAAAAGCAGCCCACGCATAAATGAATGGGCATGACTGTGTTCCAATAAAACTTTATTTACAAAAACACACAGCGGCCGGATTTGGCTCACAGGCCATAGTTTGCTGACCTCTGTTCTAGACCCTCATTTGTCCACGAGGCCCTGGACTCTGCTGGAACCAGAGGTCCTTGGTCTGAACGTTCTGGTGAGTCCCCATGGAGAGGCGTCCGGGAACCTAGGTGGGGTGCAGTGGGCTTAGAGGTCTTGCCCTAGCAGGTGACTTCAGAGAAGCTCAGGCTTAGGCACAGCACTGGGCACAGGGTACGGAGGCAGAGATACCTGGGAAGCAGGAGCCACCTGGAGCCATCACCCCACCTTCGGTAGCGCCGACTCCAGAGTGAGCTCAGGACTAAGCAGCTGTCAGTCTCTGGGGTACTGGAATCCCCTGGGGCACTTTAAAGAAATTCCTGGGTCCCTGAACCCAGACCTTCCAGAAGGAAGTTCCATGAATCTGTGGCTGGGGGGTCGGTCAGTCAAGTCCGATCTTGAAGGAGCCAGGGTGGCCTCGGCTCTGGAACACATCCCCCAGCAGTGGGGGCTGTGAGGGGCAGGGGTGCTAGACGACTCCTTTGCAGACAGGGACACAGTCTCAGGACTGGCCTGCCCACGGTCAGGAGCTGCTGTCACTTCATCTGAGTTTCCGGCAGTGGGGGCTGCAGGTGAGGAGACCCCGGGCAGGGGTCGGATGGGTGGTCCACGGAGTTTGCTCTGCTTTCTGAGTCTCTTCTCCCCCTGGTCATGTGCACCCGGATCTGGGCAGATGTCGGCCACGCGAAAGGCTACCACTGAAGTCCTCTGCGTAGGGTGGGTGGGGGCGACGCAATTCCTGTGTCCGTGTCCGGGGCTGCGTTCTCCTGATAGGCCTGGTCCCATCGTGGCTCGGCGCTCCCGGGGGAAGGAAGCGAGACCGGAGGATGCAGCCCTGCCTATCTCCCCAGCCCAGGGCCGCGGGGTCATAGGCTTGGGGGCCATGGGGCGCTGCCAGACCCACAGTGGCCCACGGACCAGTGTAGTTGGTTGTTTCAAGCACAGGCTTTGAGGACCTACTGGGTGTTTGAAGGGGGACACGTGGCTGGGGGGAGAGTGCAAAGAGGGCACGCCAGAGTCCTGGGGACAAATGCCAGTTCCAGGGCACAGAGGCCCCGCGTCGGCACCCTCGCCCACCACCACACAGGCCACAGCCTGAGCTCCTGGCCAGAGCCCAGCTGGGAAAGGAGAAAGTTCCAGACCGTCTAAAGAGTCTTGCCACAGGCTCCAGACACAACTCCGAGTGCCTTCGTGAGCTGGGGTGGGCAGGGTCCCGGGGAGCAGCCGGCCGGCCCTGTCAGTCCTGTTCTGAGGGCTGAGTGCCCCCCGCGGGGTCAGAGCAGCAGGCACCGCCGCTGGTGTTTCTGCCGCTGCGCCTTCTTCAGGGCGCTGAGGGCCACCTTGGCGGCCTCTCGGAAGACGTCCTCCACGTTCTCCCGAAACTTGGCCGAACATTCCAGGTAGAGGGCGGCTTGCATCTGCTGGCAGGTGTTCAGGCCCTGGGGGAGGAGGGGACAGCATTCGATGCGGGGCCTGGGCCTGGGGCGCCTCCCGACACCCCCCGGTGGGTTTGGGGCTGGCTTTAGGGGCTGCGGGGCCTTGGTGTGGGGCCCCTCTTGCTCCCTCCCAACCTCTCCCCACCCTCCTTCCCAACTCAGGCAGAAATGGGGGGGGGGGTGAGTTCTGAGAACGCGGTTGTCCTTCGTGTCTGCCAGGCCTGTGAGGAGAGGTGGGCTTCCTCCCCAGACCTCTCTCCCTTCTGGAAAGCACCGTTTAGGCAATGGAGCTTGTCATTAGAATTAAAAATATCTATTTCTAAAACAGATTTACTTTTATTTATGCTTATTCCCTGTTATTAAACCTTATTGGATTTGCTTCGTGTTCCCTTCATCCTCCCACGCCCCAGGAAGCCACGGGACTTGCACGGTTGGGGGAAGGCTGCTTTTGAACAAGGGCCCACCCCGGGGTCCCCTCGGGAGACAGGACAGGATGATGGCTAAGGACCCAGACTCTGGAGCCATGGTGATTGGGACGGCATCCTCGCTTCACTTCAGGTTAGCTGTGTGACCCTGGGCAAGCTCCTTAACCTCTCTGGGTCTCAGTTTATCTCCCCATAAAATGGGGAGCACTAATAGTATCTGCCTCGGGGTCATAGAATTAAATAAAGTGCTCAGATATGTGGGCTCTCAATATTCTACAGCTATTATTCTCAGAATCCTGTTTGCTTCCACTGTGCGAAAGGCCAGAGGCACCCCGTTGCAGAAGCCAAAGGCCTGGGCGTCTTCTTAGCCACAGCTGTGCCGCGGACCTGGGCTCCTGGTGGGGAGGGGAGGAAGGGGAGGGAGGGGCCCCAAGCCCACCTGCGTGTAGGTGATGGGCTCCAGCTGGGCCGCCCGCAGCTTCCGCAGCTGCTCCTTGTCTTTCCTCAGGTCCGTCTTGCAGCCAATGAGCACCATGGGGGTCCCACGGCAGAAATGCGTGACCTCAGGGAACCACTGTGGAGGGAGAGGCTGGGCATCAGGGCTGGGGCTGGGGCTGGATCCCAGGCCCCCACCCCGGGGGGCAGGCCTCACCTTGATGAGGACGTTGTCATAGCTGGTGGGGTTCATGACGTCATAGCAGATGAGCACCAGGTGGGTGTTCTGGTAGGACAGGGGCCGCAGCCGGTCGTAGTCTTCCTGCCCTGAAACCAACCGGAGAGCAGGTGGGGGTCAGGGAGGCGCCCCTCCTTGTCCACCCGAGTCCCTGCTCTGGGCTCAGAAGGGTCACGGGTTTGGGGGTCTGCCGGACAAGTGACACCGGCTTGGGCTTCAGTTTTGTCCTGTGGAAAACGGGTGGCCGCCCACTGTCCTGGACGGCAGCGAGGATGGCATGAGAGAAAACCCAGCAGTAAGTGCTGAAACGCCGCGAGCAATGACTCTGGAGACCGTCACCCCGCCCCCAACCCTCTTACCCCCTACCCTGTGCTCAGGCTGAAGTCACATCACCCTCCCCCAAAACAAAGTGAGAGGAGGGTGCCCCCCAAGCCCAGAGGTGCGTGGCCTCAGGTGAAGTTCATCCTGCCGTTCTGGCCACTGCTACGAAGAGGGGACTAGGAAGAGTGGGGACTAGGAGGAATGGGGGCCGCTGGAAATAATAGCAAGTTTCTCACCTGAACCCTCTCCCCCTCCCCACAGGGCACATCAGACTCACCCCCAGGCTGGGCTGGAGCACTGGTGGGTTTTTTAGTTTATTTTATTATATATATGTGTGTGTGTGTGTGTGTATTTAAATATATCCGACCACGGCCCTAGACCAGTGGTTCTCAGCCTTGGCTGCACAGTAGAATCACCTGGGAATCTGTTTAAAATCCTGATTTCTGGGCCTCATCCTCCAAAAATTCTTTCTTTGTGGGGCCACATTAGTAACAAAGAAACAGAATTCCCGGAGGAGGAGGCCCAGAAACCAGGATTTTAAAAAGATTCCCCCGTGATTCTAATGTGCGGCCAAGGTTGAGAACCACTGTTCTAGGGAAGGGAGAGAGAAACATCAATGAAGAGTCATTGATCGGCTGCCTCCTGCATACTCCACACTGGGGATCTAGCCGGCAACCTGGGCATGTGCCCCAACCCAGCATTGAACTGTGACCTCCTGGCCAACCACGCCAGTTGGGCGGGTTTGGTTTTTTATTTTTTTTAATCTTATTTATATTTAAAACTTACAGAAAAATGGCAGAAAACAGCGCCAAGAACGCCCTTACTCAGATGCACTGTTTACGTTTGGCCCCACTTCATATCTACAGGGAAACACCTTGAACCACGTGAGGGGCAGGTGCGCACACATTGGGCTCCTGCGCCCGGGAATAGTTAGTTCCCTGCGGATTTTCTAAGGACATTCAGAGAACACGGGACGAGCTCTCACCGGCCACAGTGCGTCTACCAAGCTTGGGAAAGCCGCGGCGAAGCTGTGCTCCAGCCGATCCACTGGCCGCGCTCAGCTTTTCCCACAGGTCCTCCAGGACTTGCCCTAGTCCAGAGGCAGGTGGTGCCTGTACGTCCTGCACGTAGCTGTTACACCGGCATCTTGGGAAAACTCCCACAGCGAGGGCTGGGAGCCTTTCAGACTCATTGGCAACCCCCCAGCCACCCTGCAGTAAGGCAAGGTGACTTCCTTCCAATGAACAGGACAGGAGGCCAGGCCCGGGAATCCCCCGCCGGCCCCTCCCTCCAGCCAGGGGGGGGGGGAGGGGGGAGCGACCCCCAGCTCCCTCCCTGCCAAAGGCCTCTCAAGACAAGTGGCCTCTTCACCGAGCACAGACCACGTCCTGCCTCTGGCCTCCTACTGATGACAGGGCACAGCCACCCTCTTCCCACCGACTCCCTCCACTGTGCAGTGAATGGTTGCCACAGTTACGACAACGGCTGGGCCAGGAGGACTGTCCGTGCCGTCACTCAGCCGAAGTCCCCCAACACTGGAGAAGGGGGGAGGGGTAGGCAGGGCCCAGCGCACTCAGACCCCCCTATGCTCACCACAAAGCTGGATAAATCTGCGTCAGATGACGGAGAACTGGCCCAGCGTGCTCTCCAGCCCATGTCTTCCCCTTGCTGTCCCAAACTGTCCCCCTTCCTCACCTCTGTGCGAGTCTTACTAGACCTCTGCTGTCCGATAGGGTAGCCTCTAGCCCCAGGTGGCTATTTAAATTAACATTAAAAATGCAGGTTCTCCATTACACTGGCTACAATTCAAGTGATTAACTGCCACACAGGGCCAGTGGCTTCTGTAACAGACAGCGTAGGTACAGAACATTTCCATCACCACAGAACGTTCCAGTGCACAGCATGGCACTGTCCTCATCCAGGCCGCCTCCCCCTGCTCCCCTGCTGCCCATCCAGGCCACCTCCCCCTGCTCCCCTGCTGCCCCTCAGTGAATCCCATTCTCCATGCAGCAGTTATGTGGATCTTAAAACACAAAGACCTGCCCTCTCCTCCCAACTGAAACACCTTCAATGGCTCCCTATTGCCCTTTACTAAAACCCAAACATCTCCTGTGGTCCACATGACCTGCAGCCACTAGTCCTGACCTCATCTCCCTCCTCCACACCCCTCACTCACTGAGGGTCCAGCCAAGGGGGCCTCCTCTCAAACCCACCAAGCTCTTGGGCCTCAGAGCCTCGACACTTGCTGTTCCCCATACCCGGAATGCTTTTCCCCACGTTCTCCCCGTCTTTCTAGCGTTTTCTTTTCAAGCATTCAGACTGACTGTCCACATTATTTCCTTTGCCTTCTCTCTACTTCTACGTAATAACACCACCACCCTATACCTTAGGTACTTTTCTGGGTGCTTCTGCCTGTAAATTATTAAGACACACCCTGACAGCAACCCTCTGAGGAGCTAGTCAGGGAACTTAGGAACATTCCACTGATACAGAAAAAAACTGAGTTTCAGAGAAGTGGAGTAACCTACCCCTGGTCACTGCATCAGTGACCGAGCCAGGACTCCGCCCGGCTCCTTAAATCCCAAGTCCCGTGTTCCTTCTGCAAAAACGCAGCGACACGCTTTCTTGCTTCTGTGCAAACATCGGTTCTGGGCCTCAACGGTGCACGACACGGTTCATAATTGTGGCGTGACACGTGCTCTCATTCCCTTCCAGACACGTGGCTGGAATGGCCACGTCGTAAACAGGGCCTACTGTTCCCACGTCTCTTCATCTCGCCTGGTGCAAAGTCCACCGCCCTGTGTGTCCACAGCCTGTCCTCATCGGTGTGCTGTTTACTGCCTGTGTCCCTGTGGACTGGAGGCACCCTGAGGGCAGGGCCCACGTCTGTCCTTAAATACTAACTCCTGGTGCCCGGCAGGCGTCCAGTCGGTATTGGCTGGTTGAAGCTGTTCACCTCTTGGCACGCCGTGGAGACCAGGGCTGAGGTGCGCCGGAAGGTTTGCCAAGTACGTGATGGTTCCAGCAGTTGGTGAGGGCAGAAGTCAGACGGCCCCGGGTTGGAGGAAGTCAGGCCAAGCTGGCGCCCCCCGAGACTCTGCCCTCGTTGTCACCGCTTCTAGAGGCTCTTGCCCAGGTAGCAGCATGGCTCGGTCCCTCCTTTCCGTCAGGTCTCTGCAGAAACAGCCTCCTTCCCAGTGGGTCCCACGAAAAAAGCTGTGGCTTTTTCTTCTGGGTTTTTGTTTGTTTGTTTGGTCTCCCCGTGAGGACTGGGGCCATCTCTGCTACACTGGCGAGCTCAGCTCCGTTGGTGAATGAATGAACAAATGGATGAGTGAGTGAAGGAAGTGCAGTGATGGTCCCCGAGGCTTTAGGCGTCTGCACGGGCACCGCACTTGCATCACCTCTGCTCGTTTAAGCAGCCGCCCCTGGAAGTAAGCCTGGCGGGGAGGGTTCTTCCTGTTAGGAGACCACGTGGCTGAGGGGGCATTTTTCAAGGTCAGAGACAGGCTTCCTGGGAGGTGGAGCACCAACTTAGTCCCCACGCTCAAGGTCAGCTGCCTGCCAAGCCACTCTAAAGGCACCAATTCTCCCAGGAAGCCTTCTCCAGCCTTCCCAATTGGGAATTAACCTCTGGGCCTCAGTTTCCTCATCTGTGAAGTGGACATGTGAGAAGCAAGTGAGCCTTGTTGACAATAACAATAAAAATGGTCGTCATATGCCAGGCCCCATTCAGAGCCCTTTACCTGCATTGACTCATCATCGTTCCTCACCATGATCCTGTAAGACAGGGCTGTTGTTATCACATTTTACGGACGCAGAAACTGAAACACCGAGAGGCGAAGGGACTTGTCCACGGTCACAGAGCTCACAGGAAGCTTTGTAAATGACAGAAGACCATGGGAGGACTACTGCGGTGCCTCCCTCTCGCTCCATCCCAAAGGATAGAGAGCTGGCCCGACAAACGCCAGCCCTGACCAGGTGAGGTAAAAGCTCCCAACACAGGAATCTCAAGAAGAGAGGGATTCTGGGAGGAGATGGGCAGCCAGCCCAGATCCCAGCTCCTCCTCCAGGCTGCCTTCCTGGCTTGACTGTGCCTGGCTCGGCTTTCCCCAGGCCTCAGAGTGGGCCTCCACTCTGCAGGTGATAGACTTCCGGGTGCTGTTGACCTCACGTCTCCTTGGGAGGGGCAGGGTGTCCTGAACGCCTCCCGTATGAGTCAGGAGGCCAGGCTGCCCGCAGACTCATGTTCCATGACTTTGGTACCTTCCCTCTCTTAGCCTCAGTTTCCTTATCTGGTGATAACCCTGCTCCTGGTAGGCTGGGCAATGCTGGGCAAAAGGTGAGGGACTGGTACTATGGTCACTCCTGAAACAGAAACAGGGTCGCGGGGGCGGGAAGAGCAGGTTCTAACCCTGGCTCTTTAGACCCACAGCTTTATGGGGCCCTCCACCCACAACATGGTATTACCATCCCCATTTACCCCTGGTAATGCCAAGGCTTAAAGGGGCCAAGTCCCCTGTCTACGGGCATACAGGTGTCCCACTCTGGCTTCCGCAGATGGGCCTCAGATGTTAAAAAAAGAAAAAGAAAAAAAAAAAGCCCTGAGTTATGTGCAAAAGGAGACATTTGTTTCAGGCGAGGAAAGGTCTGTGGGGCAGGGAGGAAGTGAGGCTCTCGCCTCGCCTCACGAGAGGGTATTTCCTTTGTGGGAGGGAGCTTGGCTGTGGCCGTCATCTCTCTGGGCAGGGGTCTCTAAGGCGTGGCGCTGGGTTGAGGAGAGAGGGAGTCATCGGGCCATGGTGGTCCCCAAATCGGCTGGAGGGCATACACAGGGCAGGTGGGTCCCAGCTCTGGCCAGGGCGTTGGTCAGGGGATGGCTGCCGGCAGCACGAGAAGGGGAAGCTGCCAGAAAAGGAACCCACTCTCACTAGTGCTCTGGGGCCTGCCACCTGCATGCCCTCCCCGGAGACTGGAGCAGCTGGGGCCCGGGCAGCGCCAGCCCGCCGCCCAGAACCGGGTCTGAGGACCCACCGCTGTGGCTCCCCCAGCCTCCGTGCTCCTGGCTCCTAGACAACGCTCTGGTCCGATTCCCGGTCTGCCCCACACCTTTCCTCGTGTTCCCACCTCAGGCTCCGAAGGAAGCCACAGCTCCCCACCTCCTGGGCAATCGCCACCCCATCTCCTGACGCCCTAGCCCTGAGCCCCACCCCGAGGGCCAGACAGCTCCGTCTTTGGTTGGTGTCTTAACCTCCCACCTCGCCCCCCCTCACCGCCCCCCTCCGCTTCCCCTGCCCAGGAAACTTCAGACCTCACCGCAGCTTCCGTTCTCTGAGCTTGTCGGGTCTGCGGGCGAGGCTGACAGGCCCCGGGTGCTCACAGCAAAGGTCAGGGTACCCAGCCATTCTGATAACTCAGACGCAGCTTCCCCATCCCTCCTGAAGTAGCTCTTAGACCAAATCCTTTCCTAAAGCAACTAGACGCTTCCCAGAGCCTTCGCGTGACAACCGACCCTGACGTGTGCCTTGAGCATCTCTCTCCGGCCCAGGCCAGAAAGGCCAGAAGCGGTCCCTGCGCTGGGTCTGATGGGAAGGCAGTGGGAACCGTGAAAGAACTGGGGACTCTGAGAGGAGACGCCCTGAGGGCAGAGGCAGGAGGAGAGACACACAACTCCCCTGGACTCTCCCTGTCCACCAGCACTCCACCCACCGCGTGGGGTTAAGGAACCTGCCCCTCCCTGGGTCCCAGACGGGAAACGTGTGAAACGAAAAGTGTCCCCAACACAGTGTGATCTTTACTGCTCTTTGCGGCCACACCCTTGGGAATTCCTCTGAAGCCTTTAGTAGCAGAGGCACATACATCCCCATTCTGGGGGCAGCCCCGCGGGGCCCTCATCCAACAAGAAGGGGAGGTCCTCAGAGCCCACTGCAGGGAGGGGGGGAATAACACCCAAACAAAGCCTGCCAGAAGCCAGGAACCCAGGAGCGGTCTGGGGCTGGGACAGCCAGCCCTATCCCGCCAGGTCCAGGTAGAAGGAGAGATGCTACTGGCAGCTTGGCAAGGGAGGCAGGGTCTGGGTTTTGGCTCCACCCAAGACCAGTCGGAGACATCACCTCACACACACTAGGCTTCCTTGGGGAGGGGGTACCTGATGACAGGGTTCCACGCAGCTCACTAAACACTGACTCACAGAGGCTGTGTATCCTGACCTTTGCTCCCCAATGTTTTTCAGTCCAGAGGCAAAGAAGGAAACTCCCTGAGGGGAGGCAGCCCCCCCTCCCCAACCAGTGCCACTCAAGTCCCCTCATTGGCTGTGCTCCCCCCACCCATCCCCCAGCAACAGGCCTCCGATGGCGATGGCGAGGCAGGCAGCACGAACCCACTAGCAGCTGCAGGTGACAGAACCTCAGCCCGGCATTCCCTAGAGCTGGGTTCCCTTCTCAGCGCCCGGTTTCTTCCAGGGAACCAGGAAGGCACAGAATCCTAGAAGCTCAAACCGGAGACACCAAATCCCAGGATCGCCCTCATAGCCCACGCAATCCCAGAGCGTGGGTGTCAAAATGTGGGTCCACAGGACCCTGGAGCCTCGGGCTGTCGGCCAAGGATCTTGGGGGTCACAGGCTCTCTCTCATCTGTGGCCCAGAGTATTCCGGAAGCACACGACCCCGAGATGCAGCCCAGGGCAGCCCAGCCCCAGGGGACCCACATGTGCAGCTCGCAGAGCCTTAGGCGACCACAGCAGGTCCCACCCCAAGCAGAAGGGAGCCCGTGGTTTTCTAGAAACAGGAGAGGAACCCAGCCGTGGGCTCTCAATACAGCAGGGCTGGGTGGTGGCCAGGAGCTCATCCCGTCCGAACACCCTCCTTTTACATACAGACGGGGCGACCGGGGTCCGCTATGCCGCCAGGGCCCCCCCTCCCCGGCCAGGCGGTGGTC
>NW_006294609.1:2987541-2990350 GCF_000327345.1 Myotis davidii | reverse complement strand
TTTGGGAGAAGGCCCCCAGCTTTGCATCGCCCCAGCTGTGGGGCCTGGGGCAAGTCCGCCTCACACCTGTTTCCCCACAGGAGGTAGGTTGGTGGTGCCAGGGAAGATGCCGGCACGGGAGTTGTGCCTGCCCACCTCGTCTGGGTCTCCTGTGTGGGCGCGGGGAATAGTGGTTCCGTTTTTTAGAGAGAGGAAAATCCATCTCATTCTCTTCCTCCTCTTATAAAGGAACGAATCCCATCCTAAGGGTTCCTCTCATATGGCTGAATTAAATCTAATCACCTGCCAAAGGGGTGATTTGGCAGCCCCGCCTCCCTAGGGGCGCAAGGTAGACCTCTGGCGCCCTCTACCGGGCGACCGCCTGAGCATGGGTGACAGGTGAGCGCCCTAATCACGTGGGCGGGAACCTCCTTCTAGCAGGAGCTGGAGGCATTGACCCAGCCGGACACTGTCGAGGAAGGCCAGGGCAGCGCTAGCTGAGATCATTTGAGACTGATAACCCCCACCTCCGCCCAGAAATTTAATTGTTTTACAGCCAGCAGCCATGCATCTTTCATCCCAAAGGTTCTTCCCAATCCTCCCACCGCCCCGGCCAAAACAGCTATTTATTGAGCACTCCCCACGCATAGGTACTGTCGGGCAGGTGGCTGCTGTCACCTGTCCTCTATCCCTCCCCTCCCTGCGACCCTGGGCTGACTTCCTTTTTACAAGCCAGGCCACTGGTAGGGGTGGCAGGCAGGTTAGGGGCACGGTCAAGTGAGCAAGCAGGGCCTTCCCAGCTGGGGTAGGACCTCTGGGAGCTTCCTCCAAGAGGGGCTGGCAGGACTCAGGATCTTCTTGCCCTTTCCCCACCTTGAAGATTACCAATTTTCAAGTTCTCAGCAAAGATGAGGTAAACTTTACTTCAGGCAGGAAATTGCCAACCTGGCAGTTCCATAAATGCAGGGTCAAGGTTTTCAGCGGATGCAAGGCAGGGCCTGACCACCAGAGGGCAGCAGCGACCGCCCGTGGAAGCCCCGGAAGAGCCAGAGCTTGGAAGAGGAGGTAAGTTAGCGCCCAGTTTCAGCTTGTCGGGTGGCATCCGTGGGGTCAAGCACCCTCAGAAAAATTTACAGCAACTCATTCATTCTTTTTTTGCAACACAAGTTTATTGAGAGGAAATTGTGTTCCTACCTGTGAGGAGCTCAGAGGAGGTTGAGAGGTGGCTGGTACGTGAACTAAGCGTGGCAGTGTTGGGAGAGCAGGCCAGACGGGTACCCAGCCTGGGCAAATGCATGGTGGCTGGAAAACCCCAGCAGGTTTGGCAGTGGCGGGGGAGCGAGGAAGGAGACCAGACGCTGTTGTCAAGGTAACCAGGGTGAGCCCACAGAGGGCCTAGCTGTCAGGCTCAAGCAGGGGGCGCTGGACAGAAGGCTCCTGAACTGGCCCAGCCGAACTGGACCCTCAAGCTCTCTTCAGAGGAGCTATGATTGGTTGGTGAGGCAGCCTGAGGTTGGCAGAAGAGACCAGGTCCAGACACATGTCAGAATTGACCCCAGGACCACAGGAGGAGGGGAAGGATGGGAGAGGAAGGTTTCCAACGAAGGAAGGAGGACCACTTATCTTTGCAACCTTCTCATCTCAGGCCTGCCGCAGCAGGGACCCTAAAGCAGGAACCCTAAAGCGTAGGGAGGGACTGGGGAGAATTCACGTAGAAATTAACCCCATGGGCCTGTGGGAGGACTCCCGACTATCCTCAAAATCCTCCCTCCTCAGTTTCCACTTTCCATCTGAGAGATGGGACTGCAAGTTGAACTTACGACAGAACAAACCACTTACACAGGCTGAGAGGAGGGGGAGAGGAAGAGTGAGTCTGTCCAGCCCGTCTGGGCCCGGGCAGAACAGCTGACTCTGGCCCCAGCCCACCCGCCCCTGCCTGGCCAAGAGGCTGGCAGAACCCAGCCCCAGCCAGCACGGAGCGTGTTTGAGTTGGACCCAGCTCCAGTGTGATGTAGGGGCTGGATCTATAGCTAAAACTCCCCAGGCCGGCGGCTCAGAGGCGGCAGGGTCAGGGCAGGCAGCGGAGGACCTGGGTACTCCCACAAGCCGGGGGGCCCTGCTTCCTTACCTGTGAGATGCTCTGGGGACCCAGGCCATTCTTCTTCTATTCACCAGGAATTCCTGGAGAGGTTTAGGAAGACAATAAAGACACTTTAAACTGGTCCTTGCCACAGACCCCAAGGGGAGCTGCCAGGTGGCATTTGTGGGGCGGACTCATTGGGCAGCACAGGTGAGGATGGTCAGTGACATGCCTATGGTCCCGCTTTCCTGGTGCCTCAGAACATCCTGAGGGGCCAGACACACCCGAGGGTCATCCACTCCACGTGAGGCTGAAGACACTGAGCCTTCAGAGACTGAACTACTCTCTGAGGTCCCAGCAATGGGCGGCGGCCGGGGGAGTCACTGCCATACCAAACGCTCCCCCCACACACCTTTTGAGGCTCAGAAATGGCTCAAAAGGTTATCCACCAACATCCTCCTCCTGGTTCCGTGGGGAGACCACAGATCCCCGCGGAGCAGGGTCCTGCCAAGGTCACAGGCCAGCTGGAGACAGCGGTGGACCCAGATGGCCTTGAGATGGCGGGGTGCCTCTCTCCACAGTCCACGCGGTCGTCTCCACCCAGAGGGTCCAGAAGGTCATATTCCACCCTGGGCTCCCGGTAGCTGGGCCGGAAGAGGCAGGACCCGGGCGTCCGGTGGTAAGTGGTAAGGCAGGTCTGGCTGCCTCCCGGCCTCCGTCGCCAGTGGCACGCCCTTCCGCCCGGCCGGC
>NW_006294609.1:2984538-2987406 GCF_000327345.1 Myotis davidii | reverse complement strand
CGGGGGGCGGGGCCGCCCTCTGGGCAAGGAGGAATGACAGCCTGCCCCGCCCCTCCCTGCCCCAGGAGGTGATGGGGGTGGGGAGGGCGGGTAGCACAAAAAATGTGGAAGGGGTGGAAGAGAAATGGAAGCGGGGAGGAGGTGCCCTGAAGAGGATCCTTCCAGGTCATGGGGACACCTCTCCCTTCCAAGAATCACACCCAGACCACAGTTTAGCGCCTAATTGCTCCCTAATTGGTCCCGGGGCGGGAGTGGAAGAACAGGCTGCGGCCCTCCAGGCAGCTGCCATAAGGGGAGGGTTTAAACCCATTATATTGAACCATCCGAGGCCACAGTAGGTAAAGACCCCTTGCCCGCCCCCCCCAGCCTCGGGGCTCTATCCTCAGGGACACAGGCCACCCTCAGGCGGCTGAACCATTTATGAGGATTGAGAGTTCAGTAAGGAGCTGAACTTAATTTAAACCGGAGGTCTGGGGGGGAAGGGGGTAGTTCGTCAACTTTTCCAAAGAGCTTCTCCCCTCCCCTCAGGCCAGGTAAGAGAGGGTGCAGGTGCGGCGGGGTGGCCCCTGGTCCCCAGCGAAGGACAAGGTGGACCCAGCCCGATTTATCTGGGACTGGAGAGGCACAGTAGCTAGAAGGAGCCAAGTGCACCACACGGATTACTTGCAACCAGACTGCTCTCCCTGCTCCCAGCAGTGATGCCAGCAGACAGCTGGCACAGGAGGGAGCCCAAAATAACCCAGACAGCTGGGGCAAGGGGGTGCCATGGACACAGGCGCTGGCTGTTAGTCAAGACACCTGGAACGCCGTCCTGGCTGCCTGTGGTGACCTCCTGACCTTGGGTAATTTATACTCCAGTGCGGGGTTGCAAACCCCCCCTCCCCCCCAAAATTGTGAGTGATCATGGAAGGGGAGGGGTGAGCCACCATCCTGACTCAAGCTACACAGGAGGAAGAACGACGCTGCCTCCCAGCCTTCCCCACTGGAGCCTTCCCCTTTGCCCGGAGGCTCCGCCACGTGCTCGGGGTGGGCCGGTGGGGGAGGAGCTGGACGGCGGCCCAGCCTCCACTCCCTCCAGCCACAGCGGAATGGAGGCCGACCAGCGTGAAGCCTCACCGCGAGGCCGGCCCCCTTAATCGTACTTAATCCTCCCAACACCCCTTTCGGCACGCATCCTTATCATTTTACACAGGAGACTGGCCCAAGGTCACCAGCTCGGTGGCGATTCAAGCCGACAGCTGCCTGCCCGAGCGCCTCCCTGGCTTCAGCACCAAGAGGCCCACAACCAAACCTCAGGTCAAGCCCTGCAGGCTGCCCCAGACCTCAGACTGGCCCTCACACCGAGGGGTGGTGTGAAAGTGGGCAGGGCCGATCGGATACGGACACAGAAGCCAAGCTGGGAGCCAAACGGGGGCGGGGGAGGCAGTTCAATGGGAGGCACCTGGCCCAAATGGCTCATCAAAGTCATCACCTTCTAGAGACCACCTGGGAGAGGGGGCCGAGATCAAGGGCCACAGCGTCTCCAGCTGCGGAGCTTCCCTTCCCGGAGAGGAAACAAGTGGGAAACAGCCTGCACAGAGCTTGTGTTGGGAGAATTAGGAGGAGTTGCCATTATTACCAGGCCAGCGCCGCCGTGCCCAGCACCGAGTTCTCGGCCTCACAACACCCCAGGTGTTACCGAGCCCCAAAGTTCTCAAAACGTGTTCCCACCTGGGAGAATCCGCACCAGCCTGGGGGGCTTGTTAGAAATGCAAGTTTGGGGGCCCCACCTACTGAATCGGAAACTCGAGGACAGGCCCAGAATCAGTGCCACGGTGTGACGGGACTGCCCGCTAGTTCGAGAATCGCTGACCTACCCCCACTTTGCCGATGGGCCCAGAAACTGTGCCGCCTGCGCTAGGCAACCGCAGGCAAGTAGCCAGCCGGCTCGTGGGACTCTAGAAACAGCGCTGGTTTGGCTGTGGGGTTGCAAAGGAGATCGTGGGGATTCCCAGGAAGCAGAAGAGGCAAGAAATCTCTTCAAGGAAGCTGCCCAGGCCTCAGGTCCGGGGCTTCGCCTCCCCGGCAGCCAGACGCGGCAGCAGAAGAGGCCAGCTCAAGAGTCACCCCACTCGCCCCGACTCGGGGCAGGAAGGAAGGGGCAGGGCGGGGCTTCCTGGCAGCGGAGGAGTCTTTCAGAGGCGTCCAAGGCCCTCCCCACCCCACAAAACACCACTGGGGAAGCCTGGCCAGGGCCGCCTCTCCTGTGCTACTAAATACGGCAGAGAATTGCAGGCCCCGAACTCCTGACAACAGAAGCTTGACAGGCGGGGATGGATGGGCCCAGCAGGCCGCCGATTTCACACACACAGTCCTACACATCTGTGTGGGGGAGGGGTTGCAGAACCAGCCTAGCCGGTTTGAGGCGTCCGCCCTCCCCGGGCTCCAGGCCAAAGACCCCCAAATCTCCTTCGCCGGTTGGGAAACGGCGCACACCTACCTTAGTAGGACTGTCAGAGTCAAACTAGGCCTGCTCCTGCTGTCCAGAGGAGGACGGTCCGTTCTGGGGGTACCGCTTCTCTGGCCAAGAGCCTGGGGGGTGGGGGGTGGGGAGAAGTGGGAGGGTTTGTTAGGGAGTTGACGGCCACAAACCATCATCTGCATTTCCAAAGGCCCGCCCCGTCCGCATCCCCTCCCCCAGCCTGGGCCAGCGATGTTTACCCGGGAGCCCTCCGCCTGGGGGGGACCCCGGGGAAAGCCAGCTCAGCTTTCCCAGGCCTCAACCCCCACCTCCGCCACTAGAGCGCCGGTTGGAGGGCGTGCCCTGTGCGACCAGATCCAGCGTCGGTGGCTTCCACGAGGGCCTCACCCCCAAAGTGGGGACAAAGA
>NW_006294609.1:2983580-2983847 GCF_000327345.1 Myotis davidii | reverse complement strand
GCGGCCGCCAGGAGCAGCCGCCCGGCCCCGGCTCGGCTCAGAACCTGAAAATAAAACTCGTGTTGGGAGGGAGGAGCGAGCGCGGCCGGGAGCAGCGGCGGCGCCAGGGCTGCAGGCGGCGAGGTGCTGCGTCATGGTGCCAACATGGACGCCGGCCCTTTGTCCTTGGTGGCTCAGGGAGCGCAGGCGCGCCCGGGAGCCCGAGTGCCGGCTTCGGGGTGCCAGACTCCCCCCCCCCCCCCCCCAACACGGGGACAGACCCCGGCC
>NW_006294609.1:2981048-2983544 GCF_000327345.1 Myotis davidii | reverse complement strand
CTTCTGAGTACCCCCACCTCCAAAACTGCAATTTCTTCTCCCCACCCAAGCTCAGATCTAGAGAAGCCAGGGGCGAGCGCAGGCAGCTGCGTGGATGCCCGAGGTCGCCGGGGAGCCCCCTCTCGCCTCCCGGGCAGAAAGGGGCACAGGGTCCGAAGAGCCCTCCTCGGCCCCGAAGCCCTTCCGGACCCGGCTGTTAAGCATAAAGCTACACACACCTTCTCCCCTCAGCTCCCACACATCTGCAGCCTTTGGCCTGCTCGGAAAACACATTTCCTCGAAGGGGCAAAAGACACTTTTTTTTTTTTTTAACTTACCCGCTCAGCCCGGTGCCATGGAGTCTGCAAATCAAGCTGGGCGGAGGGTTGGGAGATTGTTATTGGGGGGAAAAAAAAATATCTTTGTGGGGGATTGTTTAGTTGGGGATATCTGGGGAAATGGTGGTGCCTTTGTTGCTGCTGTTACCTTTTTGTAAGTTACACTCTCATGGCATTTTCTGCTCCTTCCACTTCTGAGAACTTTCCAGGGTTGGGTTGGCAAAAGGCGGCTTCGCTGAGGGCCGTTTACTGCTCTGGATATAGCAATGGTGTGACCGTCATTAAGAGACAAAAGGCGAAAACACACAATCAAATCAAACAAAAGGCAAAAAGACACGCGGCCATCCCAACCACCATAGAAAAATACCCACGAGTTAACGTTGGTGTTTGGCTCGAACCAGCCAGGACTTGTTCTCCAGTTTTAATCTAGTTTCCTGTGACGGCTTTTAGTCTCTTAACAAAGAGGTCTTCCCTCTCCCCCTCACCCACCCCTCTACCAAGACCAGAGAAACAGAGCTGTTTTCCTCCAAACAGATCGATTTTCAAAGAAAGTGTACCTGTTAACTGGGAAGAAAGCTGACTGGCATTTACTGCTGTAAACATTTTCAAAAAGCTTCAAGCTCAATCAAGCCTTAGCTTTATAAAAGCAAAGTCGTCTAAAAGCATTTTAACTGGCTTCTCTGTTAGACAAGAGCGACAAAGACAGACATGCAGATGAAGGTTCAGAACATTAAGGACATCTCAGCGACATTAACATGAAAACTGCACTGCGTTAAGGACAGAATGGACTGGGTACTTACAAGGTAAAAGATTTTTTTTAAAACACTTAAAAGAGTTAACGACTGCTTACAGTTTGTTTGTTTTTTTGTTGCTGCCATTTCGCTAGTCCTAAAACTATACATTTTTAAAACATTACCTTGTTAAAAAAAAAGAGAGAGGAGTTAATAAGATGGCCAGGTTTAAGTGTTTAATAGAGGAAACTATATATATATATATATATTTAAAAATTTATTGTTCAGTTAAGAGAATACAGATTAAGACAGCTCCAAGCTCCCCCCCCCACCACCACCCACCCAAGAAAAAAGAGGAAAAAAAAATTAAATATGTCATTTACTTAGTTTTTTTTGGAATTCGAAACTGTTAACTGCTGACATTAATGGTGTGCTATGACCTAGTTATACAAGACAAAGATGGATTCCAAGTCATAAGGAAAAATCCAGATCTTTTTTAAAAAAAAAAAAAGTCTTCATTCTTCCAACTGTGAGTCCTTTAAAGCCTGTTGACAAATGTTAAACACAACACTGAGGCGTCCTGAACGTCAAAGGCAAAAGCATTCCCCACTTGCAACAAAGGAAAAACCCACTTGGCCATTTAATTCCATTGCAGAAAAATGGCTCCCCTCATCTGTTGGCCTCTCCTTGGTGTCTGATGAAGGATGTTTTGAGATCAGCGTCTAATAACTCAAGCCCTATAGAAGCCGCGCGCCGATTGGCTGCCGCGCCCTGCCGCCCTGCTCCAGCCAATTACCTACCCACGGCCACATTACGAACCCCGAAAAGAGCCCCCAAAATGAAATACACCTCCGCCCAGCCCCGGCGCTTACGTGCCAGCAGAGCATAAATAATTCCTATCTGGCCCTTTATAGGAAAAAAAATCGCCTGATGGTATAATTGTGTATTTACTTTGAGGAAAGCGCTGAGAATGGTAGAATAATGCTATTTATATGAAATAACAATATAGGGCTGAGTAGTACCCGGGAGGCAGAGGAGGCTGCACACGCGTCCTCGCGGCGCCCGGGAGCCTCGGAGTTGAACTCACAAGATGGAAGCCGCGCGCTGATTGGCCGCCGCCTCTCCCGGACCTTTAATAAAGAAAGGGGAAGGAAAAGATAAATGCAAAAAAGGGGGGACTCTCTCCTCGGCCGGTGGCTGGAGGAGGAAGGTGGCGGCGGGGGGGTGGGGGTAGGAGAGAGAAGCATGTGTTCTGGACAATTACAGGGCTCTGCTCTCCAAAAATAAAAACGGAGCAAAAAAGCTTGTATCAGCCAGGTCCAGGCGAAGGGCTGCATCCTCCCAGGAATGTGAATGCTAATTTGGTTAAAATCCTGGCTTCCCCTCCCAGGCTCTGCTCCGGGAGGGGGGAGGGGGTCGCCGGGCAGAAGAGGAAGCCGGAGCGGAGA
>NW_006294609.1:2979669-2979908 GCF_000327345.1 Myotis davidii | reverse complement strand
ACGACAACAACTTGCTGGTTTTCAGGTTGGGTTAACGGCATGGAGAACAGTCACCCCCACCACCACCACCAGCAGCCCCCGCCGCAGCCCGGCCCGTCGGGCGAGAGGAGGAACCACCATTGGAGAAGTTACAAGTTGATGATTGACCCGGCTCTGAAAAAGGGACACCATAAACTGTACCGCTACGATGGGCAGCATTTCAGCCTGGCGGTGAGTAGCCGGCGCGCCTCCCCGCCGCC
>NW_006294609.1:2977527-2978181 GCF_000327345.1 Myotis davidii | reverse complement strand
GGGTCGCCCTGGACTGGGCAGCAGGGAGAGGAGGCCAGAGTGGGGGGCCCGGAGAGGCGGGGGCAGGGGAGAGAGAAACTGTTTCTTTTCCCCCTTTCCTTTCGAACCCGGAGGACTTCCACGTTCCAAACGATTTAATCCTCTGCTTCTCGGGCCCGCCCGCGTGCATTTCCCCCCCCCACCCAAAATTTTTATTTTTTTATTTTTTTATTTTTTTACCTTTCATTGTTTTCAAAGGGCAGGCCAGTGGGGTGGTAGGTTGTGTTTTCCCTTCCATTTCAATGCTCTCCAAATTCCCTTCCTCCTCGTCTCCTGCCAGATCGATGAGTTCTACGTCGGCCCGGTGCCTCCGAAGCAGGTGACATTTGCCAAGCTGAACGATAACATTCGCGAGAACTTCCTGAGGGACATGTGCAAGAAGTATGGGGAGGTGGAGGAAGTGGAGATTTTGTACAACCCCAAGACCAAGAAGCACTTGGGCATTGCCAAGGTGGTCTTTGCCACGGTCCGGGGAGCCAAGGAGGCGGTGCAGCACTTGCATAGCACTTCGGTCATGGGCAATATCATCCACGTGGAGCTTGACACCAAAGGTGAGTGGAGGCGGGTTCAGGAGCCCTTCCCCCCTCCCCCAGGAGCTCAAGACCGTCAGTCCGG
>NW_006294609.1:2973824-2977342 GCF_000327345.1 Myotis davidii | reverse complement strand
CTCTCTACAATCTTTAAAAAAAAAAAAAAAAGATTGCCCCCCTCCTGAGGCTAGAGTCACGTGGAGCTAAATGTGTTGTCTGTTGCTAGGAGACCAGCTATAATTTACCAAATGTGCGGGTCCTTGGCCACTGTGCCTCTGGGGACCATCCGGAGGCTTCCCCACCGCTGACACCCAGGGGGGACCCTCTAGAGCCCCGGTGGCCTGGGCTTAGTCAGTCCCCAGTGTTGCCCTCTGTGAGGGGAGGAGTCTGCGTTTGTTTATTTGTGGGGGGTGGGGGGGGGAGATGAGGGAGAGCGACCAGGATGCCTTTAAATGCATAAGGAGTATGTCCCTCAACTGAAAGGAGAGCCCTCCAAGGATCCAGGGCTCCCCTCCCCGAATGCCACCCCTTCCCCCTGGAAGTGGGAACCAATCTGGGCCCAGAGTGTGGTTTCATTGATAATGTTCCAGATAGCGTGGGGCGGGCTGCTCTGGGTGCTCTAGGGTTGACACGGTGTCGTCCCTCCTCTCTCTTAAAGAGACAGCAGCACCTCCCCTGCACTGTGTTCACTCCCTGCTGGCTGCTGGGAGCGGCCAGCTGGGGAGGCCACACCTCCCACCCTGTGGGTACTGGCGGCTCCTACTGAACGCTGGCTGGAGGGGGGAGCACGGACTCCAGGTCCCACCAAGACAGAAGGAGCTGGGACAGGTGCCCGCACTCTGAGGACCAGCCGGCCCTGTGACTGAGCAGATACTGTCACTGGGTCCAGAGCCCCTCCAGGCCTCTGGGTGGGCCGAGGTGGGCGGCTTCCAGGGGTGTTGCGAGCTACCAGGGCACACAAAACCCAAGGCGGAAAGAGCGAACCCTTTATTTTTGCTTTTCATGGTGAATGCATATTGGCTGAGTCTCTGAGACCCCGCTGGTCCTGGGTGGGCGCGGTTGTCCCCTAAACTCTGCTGAGCTGTACCTCATTCTGAGTCTCCTAGGGACACAAGTCCAGGTTCCTCTCTAAGCCACAGCCCCCCACACCCCCAGGTCTAGTTGCTTAGTCTCTGGGAGGGGAGTACAGACCCTTTCAAACCTACATCCCCTTGGGTGGCTGCCGGCCCCGAGAATCGAATGTGGAGCCCCCTCCCCATTCGAAGGAGCAGCCAGCTCTCACCACAATTTCATTTCTGCGAAGAAAAAAAAAAAGGTGGGGGCCCTCAGAGCTGCCAGCTAAGTTTGTATTTCAAGAAAGAGACCAGTAAAGTGTAAAGTGAAGCTCAAGGAATGCGTCTCCTTTGCATATGTAAGCAGCTGCCTCACGGGGCTCTATAAATATCAGTGATCTGGGGCCCCTCTATAGAGGCCTCTCTCTGCTGGGAGGGGTAGAAGGTCACCAGACAGGGCTCCATGGGACCAGCCCCAAAGCCGGGGACTCTGGAGGGAGAGGCAGGTGGCATTCCCAGGAACCTGGTATTGGAAAGTGCTGGTCACCTGGCCCCCAAAACTACCAACAAACTGTCCCCTCTCCTCACCACGTGCCTCCAGGCCCTGGCTGTTACCTGGGGAAGGGAGAGGACAGACTGGGAGACCTGACTCTTTTCTCTGGGTGTCCAGGTGACAGGAAGAGGCTTTGTGTTGGGGGTGGCATTTCTGTATCTGGGGGAATCCCAGCCCCACGAGGCATTAACTTCTGAGTCTCAGGATGAGAAAAATCGTACAACTTAGCAGCTTCGTGGAGCGGATAGGGTTCCCGAGAAAGGTGCAAAGAGGGGTGGGAACTTGGTTATGCTCACACAGCTTCCCCCGGCTTGGGGTCTCAGGCACAGGGACCCACAAAGAAGCCAGCCTGTGGGGGCTGCCCCCTGGGAGAACCTGGCTGAATCCCGTCTCCCTGGTCCTTCCACAGGGGAAACCCGAATGCGGTTTTACGAGCTGTTGGTCACGGGCCGGTACACACCCCAGACCCTGCCGGTGGGTGAGCTGGATGCTGTCTCTCCCATCGTGAATGAGGCCCTGCAGGTGGGTTTCTCACATCAGCGCCCCCTCTCCGTAACCAGCTCCCTCCTGTGGCCCCCGGGGCCTAGGAGGGAACCGAGCCTGGCCACGCACAGAGCCCCAGAGCCCATTTGGAGCCCGCTCTCCATGTAGATGCTGCCACACGGCTGCATCCTATGTCCTGTGCACCCCTCTCCCCCTGCTCCCCCAAAGCAGAGTTCAGGTCCCTCTTTCCAGAGCAGCGGTTCTCAACCTGTGGGTCGTGACTGCTTTGGCAGTCGAATGACCCTTTCACAGGGGTCGCCTAAGACCATCCTGCATATCAGATATTTACATGACGATTCATAACAGTAGCAACATGACAGTTATGAAGTAGCAACGAAAATAATTTTATGGTTGGGTCACAACATGAGGAACTGTATTTAAAGGGCCAGAAGGTTGAGAACCACTGTTCCAGAGCAAGACTGACTCCTCCCCCAGTCCCCGCCTCCCAGGATGCTCACCTGGCCCCCCTGCACCTGGGGAGATTCCCATCCCAGCCCTTCCCCAGCGTCTACCCAGCCACCCTCCGGAGTAGCTTTCCCTGAATGAAGAGACCATTCGCTTGCTGGTCAGCTGGGTTCCTTAGGCACGTTTTCCATGTCATAGTATGTCAATCAAAACTCTGGGAGGCCACCCTCTCACTCCCAAGACCCCTGCCTGGAAGGTCTTTGATTTCTGCCAGCCTGAGACAGGAAGGAGATCCAGTTCTAACCAGGATGTTGGGATCTCCTCTTTTCTCTGCCTCAGGGATTAGGAAAAACCCTCCAGAGCCCATGAGGATAGTTGGCTACCCTGAGAGTAGAGAGAGGTTAGGACCACCCAGACACGCCCCTCCAACCGCCCACGCCCCTAACTTCCCCATGTTGCAGTTCTAAAGCCACCAGTTTGGCTCTGAACTCCCGGCAGCCAGAGTGAGAAGGGGGCAGATCCCCCCAGTGATCTCACACCTCTTTCTCTCTCTCTCTCTCTCTCTCTCTCTCTCCCTCTCCCTCTCTCTCTCTAGTTGTCTGATGCCCTGAAGCGCCTCAAGGATGGTGGCCTCTCTACAGGCTGTGGCTCTGGCTCATCCTCTGTCACCCCAAATAGCGGTGGGACGCCCTTCTCCCAGGACACCGCTTACTCCAGCTGCCGCCTGGACACACCCAACTCCTATGGACAGGGCACCCCGCTCACGCCGCGCCTGGGCACCCCCTTCTCGCAGGATTCCAGCTACTCCAGCCGCCAGCCCACACCCTCTTACCTCTTCAGCCAGGACCCCACGGTGACCTTCAAGAGCCGGCGCCACGAGAGCAAGTTTACGGATGCCTACAACCGCCGCCACGAGCATCATTATGTCCACAACTCTGCTGCGGTCCCTGTGGTGGCCGGGGCCACAGCCACCTTCAGGGGCTCCGTGGACCTCCCATTTGGGGTGGTCGGCAGCAGTGGGGCCGGCGGTGGCCCTCCGTTCAAGGCCCAGCCACAGGATTCAGCCACGTTCGCCCACACTCCACCACCCGCCCAAGCGACC
>NW_006294609.1:2972422-2973771 GCF_000327345.1 Myotis davidii | reverse complement strand
TCGGCTGGAGTCCCGAGCCCTGCGACAGCCCCGGCACCCCCACCCTGGAGTCGTCGCCTGCGGGGCTGGAGAAGCCCCACGACAGCCTGGACTCGCGCATCGAGATGCTGCTGAAGGAACAGCGAACCAAGCTCCCCTTCCTCCCGGAGCAGGACTCGGACACGGAGCTGCAGATGGAGGGCAGCCCCATCTCCTCTTCCTCCTCCCAGCTTTCCCCTCTGGCTCCCTTCGGCACCAACTCCCAGCCGGGCTTCCGAGGCCCCACGCCGCCTTCCTCACGCCCCTCCAGCACCGGCCTGGAGGACATTAGCCCCACGCCCCTGCCAGACTCGGATGAGGACGAGGAGCTTGACCTGGGGCTGGGGCCCCGACCCCCACCCGAGCCAGGCCCCCCAGACCCCACCGGTCTTCTGGGCCAGACAACTGAGGTGACGTTGGACCTGGCTGGAGACAGGACCCCGACCTCAGAGAAGATGGATGAGGTACCACCCTGTCTGTCCGTCTCTTGTCTGGGGTTGGTTTTGTCTGTCTGGTGTCTCCCTCCTTACCCCTTTGAAACATCCTCTCCTTGGACAACTAGCTAAGACATAGAAGCAACAGGGCTAGAGCAGCCAAAATAACAGGTCCGTCTGTAGAGCAGGGGTCCTCAAACTTAAACAGGGCCAGTTCACTGTCCCTCAGACCGTTGGAGGGCCGGACTATAGTTTAAAAAACAAACAAACTATGAACAAATTCCTATGCCCACTACACATACCTTATTTTGAAGTAAAAAAGAACGGAAACAAATACAATATTTGTATTTGCGTGTGGCCCGCGGGCCGTAGTTTGAGGACCCCTGTTGTAGAGAATTAAAAAAGGATGCGAAAAGCATGAGGCTGTGACTGAGCTGCTGGCCTGGCCCTTAGGTTCCCGAGTAGCCGTGGAGGGAAGGGAAGCGCGGCCTAGTTCTGTCGCGAACGGGAAGTCAAGCCTTCCTAGGGACCCATTCTGACTTGATCTTTGGTAGGAGTTTCCAGGTCCAGAGCGAATGGATTGTGGTGATGGTGTGGGCTCCCTTCTCTGTTGGGTGCCTTAGGGATGATCCAGGGCTGGTCCCGAGGCTCAGGAAGGTTGGGGAGAAGGGGGGAGCCCTGGAGCCCTGTCTCCTGCACCCGGTGCCTCCGGAAAGAAGGGGAACCACGGGCGGGCAGGCAGGGAGGGCATTGAAGTTTCCCTTCTCCCACTTTCCCTGGCTCCAGTAGTGAAGGAGTTAAGGGCTAGCGCAGGGCGAGGGCCACAGCCAGGAGCAGGCCAAGTTGTCCACCCTCCACCCTCTCCTCACCCATAGATCCTCTCCTGGGGTCTCATTG
>NW_006294609.1:2966659-2967844 GCF_000327345.1 Myotis davidii | reverse complement strand
ACACTGTGTCACCTTCCTTGACCACTCCTCCCCCTCCTGGACACCCGCTTGGAACCTGTGGGCCTGACGGGCATGAGCAGCCAGGGGCTTAGACAGAGCACAGTGCCCCTGTGGGTGGCAGGAGGAGGGTCCCCGCCGGCGCTTTGAGGCGGTGCTGCCTGCCACATTTCCCTGAGGCGGGTACTAGGTCACCTTCCTTGACCACTCCTCCCCCTCCTGGACACCCGCTTGGAACCTGTGGGCCTGACGGGCATGAGCAGCCAGGGGCTTAGACAGAGCACAGTGCCCCTGTGGGTGGCAGGAGGAGGGTCCCCGCCCGGGCGCTTTGATTAGGCCGGTTTGGCTGCCTCAGGGAGGAACAGAGAGGAACATGGCCTGCCCAGGAGCGACCACAGGTGGCTGGGGCTCCAGGGGCCTTCAGGCAGTTCTGGGGAAGTGGTTTCAGGTGCCAAGGAGTCCAAGCCTGGGGAGTTGACAGGTGTGCAGAGGTGGGGGTTGCCAGCCCAGCGGCCCTCCCTTCTTCCCTCCGTTGACCAGCTGGGCAGAGAAGCACAGAGTAGTCGGAGGGTGGGCTTTCCCACCGAGTCACTGTAGGGCAGTGGGGGGCGGGGAGGCTGAGGCCCAGAGAGCTGGGGTCCTGGATGCCTCAGGACCTTCGCCCAGGGAAGCCTGGGAGCACTGATGACCTCCAGGCTGGCCTCGGGCGCCCCCTGCTGGCAGCCGGGAGAGCAGCGTCCCGTCTCCTCGGGACTGACCTGGGAGTTGCCAGCGCCTGCTCTGGGGGCTGGAGAGCTGCGCGGGGAGGCCCGCTTGGTGGGGGGCGGGGAGATTCCCTTTCTTCACAGAGACTGGAGGTTAAAGCTGCAGGCGCCAGGCCCTGAGCCCTGAGCCCCGGCTCTGGCACTCACTGGTTCTGCGACCTGAGGGAAGGCACTTTCCCTTCTGAGTCTCAGTTTCGTTGCCAGTGAAATGGGATGGTGAGAGCACCTGTCTCACACCGGCTGGGCCTGGGTGAGGTGCCGCAAGGGAAGCTGCAGGCACAGCATGGGCTGTGCAGGTCGGTGCTGGGCGCTCGCGCTGTTTCCGCCGGTTCTGGTCTCACCCCGGGCGCGGAGGGCGGGGCCGGCCGGGGCTGGAGCGCGCAGATCCCTCTCCCTGTGATTGGCCGGCTGGGGGAACCCTCTG
>NW_006294609.1:2963146-2966535 GCF_000327345.1 Myotis davidii | reverse complement strand
AGAGAGGAGAATAGAGAGGACCTAGCTAAAGCCAGGGCCTTTAGCTGCTGCTGCCATAGATTTGCTATTCCTCTCCACCCCCACCTCCCATCCCCTATTTTCCTTGGAGGCCTTCCTCGCCTATAGGCGGACCTTACAGTCTGCACAGACCCCGTCCCCTCAGCCTTCAGACGCACTCCCAGGCTTGCAACTTACAAAAGGTTCCGTCTCAGCCAGGTTCATCCGGGGCAGCTGGGGCAGCTTCTCGCCTCTTGTCCTGACAAGAGCCTGGGGGTGGCCCGGCCTTTTTCTCCCCACCCCCGCCTGCCTTCTTGCTGCACCTCTACCGTGCAACCCCAGGCCGCCCCCTGCATCCCCGTGTACACTGGCCCGTGCCCGTTTTAGAGCGGGGTCATCCTCGACCCCACTCCCCTGTTCACCAGGGGTGGCTACCAGGTCCCCGGAACCAGCAGCAGCCCCCGCTCTGGGCGGTCCTGGCTTGAGCCCTGGCCGATTATGACTGGCTCTGCCCCTTGGGCCAGTGGCTTTCGACTCCCTGGCGTGTCTCCTCACCTGTCAGGAGGGGCTGCAGTAGAGCCCGCATCCCGAGGTTACGGCGCGGGTAGGAAATGGGACGCGTGTGTTCACTGCAGCGCCACTTACAATCGCCAGGGTTTGGAAGCAGCCCGAGTGTCCGTCAGTGATGAGAGGATACAAAAAGCTGTGGTGCGTTTACTCTACTTGCCTGTAAAAAAAGAAGGAAACCTTTGCAACAGCGTGGCTGGGCCTGGAGAGTATTATGCTAAGTGACATAAGCCAGTCAGAGAAAGACAAGCACCATGTGATTCACTTATACGTGGAATCTAATGAATAAACAAAATAGAAACAAACTCATAGATACAGAGAACAGACTGACAGATGTCAGAGGGGAGTTGGGGGGCTGTGTGACAAAGGTGAAGGGATTAAGCAAAAAAAAAACCCCAAAACCCCAAACTCAGACACAGATGACAGCATGGTGATTACCAGAGGGAAAGGGGTGAGACTTGCCTTGGGGTGGTGAGAACACAGCATAGCATACAGATGGTGTGTTATAGAACTGTACACCTGAAACCTATATAACTTTATTATCCAGTGTTACCCCAATACATTCCATTTACAAAACAAAGTGAAAAAAGAAATGACACTCAGCCCCACACTGGCCCATACTAAGTGTGCAGTCATGAGAGACGATGAAAAGAGTAATTAAGGAAAAATAAAGACTTACCTCCTATTTATGCACCCTTAGTGCTGTTAACACCCCCCCCCCCTTCAACTGTCACCTTCTCCACCGCTTTCTCTGCCACAGCGAGGGCAGTGGGCTGACCGGGAGCCCAGGCTGGGGAGCCACTTCCCCCCCCCCCATCACATGTCACCTTCTCCACCGCTTTCTCTGCCACAGCGAGGGCAGTGGGCTGACCGGGAGCCCAGGCTGGGGAGCCACTTCTGTTTCAAATCCTGGCTCCGCCTCTTGCTGGCTGTGTGGCTTTGGGCAAGTTACTGAAGCTCTCTGTGTCCCCATTTCTAACTCAGTGAAAGGGGAGATCGCAGACCTGCTGTGTAGGGTTGACTGAGTGAATGTATGTGAAGTGCTCAGAAAGGTGCCTGGCACGCGGGGAGAGCTGCAGAGGCATTAGTTAGTAGTATCTTCTCTGAATACAAATTGAAACAGAAGCTCTCAAACTGAAACAGAGTCTGTTTTCCTCTTCTCACCGCATCTCCCTCCCGGCTTCCTTTTCCTCCAGGACAGACTGCATATTCACATCTTCATCCTGATCCCCTTCTGCCTCTTCCAGCTAGGACAGCGGTTCTCAACCTGTGGGTCGCCACCCCTTTGGGGGTCGAACGACCCTTTCACAGGGGTCGCCTAAGACCATCGGGAAACACACATATAATTACATATTGTTTTTGTGATTAATCTCTGTGCTTTAATTATGTTCAGTTTGTAACAATGAAATGGGTGTCACCACAACATGAGGAACTGTTAGAGGGTCGCGGCATTAGGAAGGTAGAGAACCACTGCTCTAGAAGTCCAGCTCTGTGAGTGCAAGGATTTTGTCTTGTTTGCTGCTGTGTTGCCAGCACCCAGGACAGTGCTGAGTAAATGTTTGTGAAATGACTGAGTCCTCATGATAACCCCATGAGGCAGGTACTATGAAGCCCATTATGCAGATGGGGAGACTGAGGCTTAGAGAGGTGAAGTGACTGGCTAGGGCCACATGGCTGGAGGCCTCTCCTCCAACTTGCCGATGTTTGGAAGGGGGCTCTGGGACTGGCTTGGCATCCCAGGCTCACGCTCACTGCTGTCTCCCTTGTCTCCGCAGGGCCAGCAGTCCTCCGGTGAGGACATGGAAATCTCAGATGACGAGATGCCCTCAGCCCCCATCACCAGCGCCGACTGTCCCAAGCCCATGGTGGTGGCCCCAGGCTCGGCGGCTGTGGGAGGCCCCTCTGTGCTCCCCGCCCATCCTGCCACCTCTGCCACCCTTCCCGCCCGGGCTGTTCCCCGTGATGCAGGTGGACATGAGCCACGTGCTGGGCGGCCAGTGGGGCGGCATGCCCATGTCCTTCCAGATGCAAACTCAGATGCTGAGCCGTCTGATGACCGGTCACGGCGCCTGCCCCTACCCCCCCTTCATGGCTGCTGCGGCGGGGCTGCAGTTTGTCAACCTGCCCCCCTACCGGAACCCCTTCTCCCTGGGCAACGCGGGCCCGGGGCGTGGGCAGCCCTGGCCACCCCTGCCCAAGTTCGACCCATCAGTGCCGCCACCAGGCTACATGCCACGCCAGGAGGACCCCCACAAGGCCACCGTGGACGGCGTCCTGCTGGTGGTGCTCAAGGAGCTGAAGGCCATCATGAAGCGCGACCTGAACCGCAAGATGGTGGAGGTGGTGGCCTTCCGGGCCTTCGACGAGTGGTGGGACAAGAAGGAGCGGATGGCGAAGGTGAGTGGGCAGTGCCTCGCCAGCGCCCTCTCTTCTCCCAAGACACACGACGGGGAACACTGCTGTGCCCTCAGAACAGGCCAGCACGAATGTCGTTTGTGAAACGTGTGTGTCAGTGACACCGATGTTTGTGGGGAATCGCAATCCCCGAGTGGGAGGCCACGGGCCTGGCGTAGGAAGCTGGAGGAGGCCACTCGCCGGGGAGGAAATCGAGGTTCGGTGAGGCAGAGAATACGGGTGTCCCGAGTGGTGGCACGGAGGCAGGGAGCGGCCGGTCGCCCTGCGGCTGTCGACACTGGCAGAAGGCAGGCTGCTTGGGGGCCACCCAGGGCGTCGCCGGCAGCGCCCTAATCACGGCAACTCGCCTCTCGCACCCCAGGCCTCGCTGACCCCGGTGAAGTCGGGCGAGCACAAGGACGAGGACCGCC
>NW_006294609.1:2942400-2942721 GCF_000327345.1 Myotis davidii | reverse complement strand
TGCCTGCTGGAGTCGTGGAGCAAGGGCGAGGGCCTGGGCTACGAGGGCCTGGGCCTGGGCATCGGGCTGCGCGGGGCCATCCGCCTGCCCTCCTTCAAGGTCAAGAGGAAGGAGCCCCCGGACACGGCCACGTCCGGAGACCAGAAGCGGCTGCGGCCTTCGACCTCCGTGGACGAGGAAGACGAAGGTCTGTGTCCCTCCCCGTCTCCCAGCAGGTCCTGGGGTCTCCTCCGTCCCCGTCCTCCTCGCCCACTGACACCCTCCCTTCCCACAGAGTCGGAGCGCGAGCGGGACCGGGACATGGTAGACGCCCCCTGCGAG
>NW_006294609.1:2939594-2942248 GCF_000327345.1 Myotis davidii | reverse complement strand
CCTCGGACAAGGAGGGGCAGGACAGCACGGAGGAGGAGGAGGAGGAGGAGGAGGAAGAAGAGGAGGAGGAGGAAGAGGCCCCTGGAAGCCCGATCTCCTCCTCCTCCACCTCCTCCATGTCAGATAAGGTGCCATTCGGGGTGGGGAGGCCTGGGGTGCCAGGCTGGGCGAGGGGGCCCCGCGCTCACCCTCCACCTCTCCCCCCAGGATGACGACAGCGACGGCCAGGAAGACTCTAAGAACGGAGACGAAGACGTGGCCCTGTCGGAGGCGAGTGACAAGGAGGAAGGCGACTCGGACGGAGGTGAGCGGGGCAGGCTGTGGGCCCGGCCCGGCCAGGGTCCCTCTGAGGGCAGAGCCTGAGCATGAGTCACCAACACGTTCTGGGCACAGTGTCTCGCCTTTGCAACGTGAACTCCATCAAGCACATGCTCCGCATACCCTGTGGGCCTGTCCATGTGAAATGTCCAGAAAGGGGCAGGCCCTGGGGCTGGGAAGCAGACCAGTGGTTGCTGGGGCCACGGGTAGGGGGCGGGGGGTGAGAGCTACAGGGGATGGGTTACTTCCCGAGCTCATGGCCAGGTTTTGGAACTGAGGCGGCGGTGGCACACCTTGTCAGTGTGCTCAGTACCACAGAATTCTCTTCTTTAAAAGGGTTGGTGTTCTGTTATGTGGCTCTTACCTCAATTTAAACAAATGGTGCCGAGTTCACACCCATTGCCCCATGTTCCTGAGGGTCCCCCGTTGAGCCCTCTGCTGGCGCACCTGGCGGGGGCGCAGCGGGAGTGACAGGCTCCCTCCTGTGTCCCTGCCCAGAGGAGACCACGAGCATCGCCACCCGCAAGGCTGGGCCTGGGTCCTCCAGCGAGAGTTCGGAGTCTTCGGAGTTTGAATCAAGTTCTGAGTCTTCGTCGTCATCCTCGGAGGATGAAGAAGAGCTGGAGGCCGGGGAGGAGGAGGAGGCGGAGGAGGAGGAGGAGGAGGAAGAGGAGGCCACCACAGATGAGAGCATGGCTCCCGCCATTCCCGAGGAGAACTTTGAGGAGGAGGTGGCCACGAGGGCACCCGTGATGGAGCCCTTGACGGAAGAGGAAGTGGACATCGAGGCTGAGGACGAGGTGCCCGAGGAGCGGACCCCCACGTTGGAAGAGCCGCCTCTGCCTGTGGGTATGAAAGAGCCCCCCAAGGAGCCAGGTCTGAACCAGGAAGTGGCCAGGCCACTGTCTCCAGAGCCTCCTGCGAAAGACACGGAGGCCCGCCTCCCAGCGTCCCCGGAGCCCCCCGGAGGTAACTGCCCCGGCCCCGGGAGGTCCAGGATGAGCCACCTCTTCTGGGTGGTTCACGGGACTGTCCCAAGCCTGTTTCCTCCCCTGCAAACTGGGATCGATGGAGAATGCCCCGACCATGGGGTGTGGGAGGAGAGAACGGGAGGGTGTGTGATGTGCCAGTGTACAGCCTGGCACCTGCTAGTTCCTCAGAGGGACCAGCTGTCACCATCCTCAGTGCCAGTGTCCCCACAGATTAGTCCTTGTCCCGTAGTGCTATGAGATGCTCCCCAAAAAGAGGGCCAGGGGTGCATGGTGGTTCCGTGACAGGCAGGTCGGGGAGGCCCTGGGGTGCTGGGCCAGGGGAGAGCGGCCGGGGACACGGTCCGGATAGAGCTGCACAGAGTGTGTGAGAGACCGGCCGCGCGCTCCAGAACTCCCCACAGCGATAGGAATGTTTGCTCTCTGCCCTGTGCAATCCGTAGCCACTCGACACAATGTTGTAAGAGAACTTGACAGTGTGGTGAGGAGCCTGTGGAACCGAGTTTGTAATGTTACTTAGTTTTAATTGATCTAAACTCAGCCAGGTGGTTAGTGGTTAGTTCGTACCTCTAATAAGTCCTCAGGAAAGAAGCCTGTTATATTGTGTTTAATTCTGTTGTTTGGCTACAGAACCACAGGTCTTTATTGTCACAAGTATTTTATTAAGACTTTACTGCATCCCCAATGTTGTTCTAGGTGTTAACAGGGCAACAGTGGACCAAACAAACAAAAACATTTGCCCTCATAGAGCTTTGATTCTAGGGCAAGGTGATAGGTAACAGCTGATACATTAGGAAACACAGTATATGGCAATGAAGATAAATGCTTGGAGAAAACCTTAAACGCTCTGACAAGTCCTGCACAAAAGAAACTTGAATTTTATTCGATAGCAGAACCCATTGTCTTGGTTCACAGGACATTCCCTGTTCACAGAACACTGTTCTAAAGACAGTGTCAAAGGCTTCCAGCCATGTCTCCGCCTTTGATTTACTTGTAACATTTATTGAGCACCTACTGTGTGCCTGACACTGGGCTGGAGGCCGAGCAGTCCTTCAGGGGTTTAGCTGGGGGCACGGTCTTTATACTCAGAAGAGTCTTGGGGGACTCAGAGCCATGCATTGGTCAGGTATTGAGTGCATAGCAGGGCAGCAGAAGTAGGGCAGTCAGCGGTGTTTGAGTCAACTCACAGCGGCCTGGTTTCCACCCGTCTCTGCAGGGGAGGAGCTGGAAGAGAAGCCCGAGCCCCCTCTGCTGCTCTCCTTACCTCTGCAGCCACCGTTGCCACCCCCTCGACCGCCCCGGCCACCTAGCCCACCGCCCGAGCCCGAGACCCCAGAACCCCCACAC
>NW_006294609.1:2936587-2938938 GCF_000327345.1 Myotis davidii | reverse complement strand
ACCTGGCCAAGGTGCGAGGAGCCTGGCGCCGGCCGCCCAAGAAGCGCCACGAGGACCTGGTGGCCTCGGCCTCGCCTGAGCTCTCCCCGCCGCCGCCCCTCTTCCGGCCCCGGACGGAGTTTGAGGAGATGACCATCCTGTATGACATCTGGAACGGGGGCATCGACGAGGAGGACATCCGCTTCTTGTGTGTCACCTACGAGCGGCTGCTGCAGCAGGACAACGGCATGGACTGGCTCAACGACACTCTCTGGGTCTACCATCCTTATATCCTGCCACACGGGGCTGGGGCCGCGCCGCCCGGCACCGGGAGTCCTCACCCGCCGAGTTGTTGCCCACGACACCCGTGAGGGCGAGAGCACAGCCACGGCACCTCTGAGGCAGTGTCTGTGCCCACAGGGAGCGGGCACTGGCACCTTTACACCCTCAGGCCGGGCCCAGCTCACCCCCCAGACGGCTGGTCTCAGCCAATCACGTGTAGTAACGAGGCTGCACCACGTGACAGTGGCAGGAACTGACGGGGCCTGCTCACCCTGGGCTCCCATCACCTAATTTAATCCAACCGCCCAGGGACGGGGGGCTGTTAATCCCATTATGTCTGTGTAGCAGCCCAGGCTCAGAAAGGTTAAGCAACCTGCCTGAAGTCACACAGCTACAAAGTAGCAGAGCTGACATTTAAACCCAAGCAAACCTGGCTCCAGAATGTGGGCTCTTAACCACAATGCTACCATGATAGTAGTCAATTGTTAACCACAGTGTTTTGAGGTTGTAACTCTCATCTCCCCAGTTGTTCTAAACTGACTTATTGAGCATTTTCTTTGTGTCAGGAACTCTGCTAGGCACCTAAACCTCAGTAATTATCCAGAGAGGCACCGTTATGAACCCAGTTTACAGATGGGGAAACTGAGGCAGAAAGTGGTTCATTATAAAACACACCCAGGGCTATGCAACTAGGTTCCCCTGACAAGAGCTCTGGCCATCCGTGGAGTTGGCCGGCGGGCCAGGTGGTGTGGTTGTGGGCCGTGCGGCTGGATTCCGTAGCCTCCTGGAGACTGGTCTGAGGGTGGAACGGCTGGGCCGGGGGGGGGTAAGTCTCAGGAGGGGTTTGCCATCAGTGTCCACGTGGCCCTTGACCCACACCCACCCACCAGCCTCTGTTCAGCCAAGAAAAAGAAACGTGACGATGACATCCCCGAGCACGTGACAGGCTGTGCCCGCAGCGAGGGCTTCTACACCATCGACAAGAAGGACAAGATCAGATACCTCAACAACACCCGCGCCAGCACAGACGAGCCCCCCACAGACACCCAGGTACTGCGTCAGTGCCCAGACACGAGCCTCCTGGCCTGGGCAGTGGGCAGGGGTCGTCCTGGATGGGGTGCAGGCAGGTTGAGGGGTGGCGCCTGGAGGGTGTTACCTGGTGGCTCAGGTGTGAGGGGTGAGGGGAGGGTGGGCAGTGGAGAGCCTCTGAGAGCTTTAGTCAGGGATGTGAGCAGAGTTCAGTTGTGTTTCCAGAAGGCTCACTCATTCCTTTTTTATTTATTTATTTTTAAATATATTTTTATTGATCTCTGAGAGGAAGGGAGAAGGGGAGAGAGAAACATCAATGATGAGAGAGAATCATCGATGGGCTGCCTCCTGCACACCCCACACTGGGGATTGAGCCTGCAACCCGGGCACGTACCCTGACCGGGAATTGAACCATGACCTCCTGGTTCATAGGTCTACACTCAACTACTGAACCACACCGGCCGGGCCATTCCTTTTTTAAATGAAGCAGATACCTGTGGAGCACTGGCTACAGAACAGCGAACAAAACAAAATTCTTTTCCTCATGGACCTCACATCCTAAGGGGGATAGGAAATAAGTGAACAAATAGGATGCCAGGTGGAGGCCACAGGAGAGGAGGTTAGGGTTTGGCGAGTCGGGGCCAGAGAAGGTGACATTTGAGCCAGCCCTGAATGACGTAAAGAAACAAGCCATGTGGGTGGTTGGGAGAGACCCCCGAGAAGCAGAGGAAAACTTCCATAAGGAGATTGGACCCGAGGGGTCCACTGGGCCCCGCAGTTCCCCTGTGGAGAGGACAGCCTGCGGCAGGAGGAACTTGGGAAAGGAACGGCCAGGCCAGGTGTCGCCAAAGAGACCAGGCCATGGAGGGTGGGTCTGCATTCTGTACACAACAAGCCACAGGAGGGCTTTGAGAGAGCGGGTGTGGGGGACACAGTTCACCTACGATTTCCCAAGCTCACACTGACTGCTGGGGAGCGACTGAGGCAGGTGCTGCCGTCTCCATTCCAGGTGTGCGGGTGGTTGGGAAGGGGTGGCTGTGAGGACAAAAGTGGATACTTGT
>NW_006294609.1:2928821-2936554 GCF_000327345.1 Myotis davidii | reverse complement strand
AATGTTAGAATATTAGGAAGTTGAATGGACAGGACGGGCTGGATTGGGTATAAGAGACAAGGGAATTGGGTGGGACTGGCCTGGGGCCTGGGGAGCCGGATGCCAAGCACTGAGGTGGGAAGGAAGTGGCACCTGCACGTTGGGCATCATCACCATGGAGATGCTAATCACAGGTCACAGCAGGGACCAGCGCACGCGTGTGGGGAGGGGTGCAGCTCCAAGCGCCAAGAGCTGGGCTGGAGGGTGAGGGAGGCCCGGAGAAGGAAGGGATTCGAGGGTGTGGCGGCAGGAGCTATGATTGATTTTGAATTTTGGGGGAGCTGTGAGGGGCCGTGGTGAGAGCCACGGGGGTTGGAGGAAACATGCCCACCATCTTCCAGTGGAGAAGCGGGGCCATTCCAGGTCTCCCAGCTGAGCCTGGGAGGGACGCAGAGTGGAGGGAAAGTGTGCTGTCATCTTGAAGACGGAGGGGCTGGAGCCACTCAGGCTCTGTCAGGGAGGAGAGGGGACAGTCAGTCGGGACAGGCACAGAGAAGCCAGAGCAAGGACGTTGGGGTGACAGGGACCCAGAATTAGGGTGGGATCATCAAGGATGTGATGGGGACACGGGTACCATCGTTGGTGGGACCATGCTCCCGGGGCGTCCGCACCCCTTTCCTGACCTGCCCCTCCCTCCCCCCGCCTCCTCGCAGGGCATGAGCATCCCGGCGCAGCCGCACGCCTCCACCCGGGCGGGCTCCGAGCGGCGATCCGAGCAGCGCCGCCTGCTCTCCTCCTTCACCGGCAGCTGTGACAGCGACCTGCTCAAGTTCAACCAGCTCAAGGTGAGGCCGGGCGATCGGGGCAGCGGGGTGGCCGGGGCCCGAGACCAGGACTCTCACCCTCTCCTCCCGCTCAGTTCCGGAAGAAGAAGCTCAAATTCTGCAAGAGCCACATTCACGACTGGGGCCTGTTCGCCATGGAGCCCATCGCGGCCGACGAGATGGTCATCGAGTACGTGGGCCAGAACATCCGCCAGGTAGGCGCTGCCCCGCGGCCGGAGTTGGGGCGGGGATGGGAGCGGCCCGGCCCTACTGAGGCCCTTTCCCGGCAGGTGATCGCAGACATGCGGGAGAAACGCTACGAGGACGAGGGCATCGGGAGCAGCTACATGTTCCGGGTGGACCACGACACCATCATTGACGCCACCAAGTGCGGCAACTTTGCGCGCTTTATTAACCACAGCTGCAACGTGAGTGCCTCCGGGGGCGGGGGGACCTCAGGCAGGGAGCCTTTCTCTGAGCTTCAGTCTTCCCGTCTGTGCAATGGGTACAATGAGACGTGGGGCACAGTCTGGGCGGTGCTGGGGAAGCTCTGGTCCATGCTGGCCACAGACACGGCACCGCCCTGTGTCGTGTGGAGCACTGAACCGTGATTGGAGTGACTGAGGAGCTGCGTTTTTATCTTAATTTATACGAGTTCAAACTGAAATACCTCACGTGTGGCTGGTGACAACCAGGGTGGATCTCGCAGGTCTGGAGTGGGACAGGTGTCATTGATAACAAGGGTGTTTTTCACTCTGAAAACAAGCACAGGGAGTCTGACTGGTATGGCTCAGTGGTTGATTCGAGGTCATGGTTCAATTCCCAGTCAGGGCACATGCCCCAGTTGCTGCCTCGATTCCCAGTAGGGGGTGTGCAAGAGGCAGCTGATCAATGATTCTCTCTCATCATTGATGTTTCTCTCCCTCCCTCCCTCCCCCTTCCTCTCTGAAACCAATAAAAAAAATAAGCAAATAAATAAATAAAAACAAGCACAGGGAGCTTGAAACAGGAGACAAGCCTGTTCCCGGAGAACACCCCTAACTCCGGTTTCACGTCTTGATGTCACTACTTAGCCAGTGACCATAAGCTACTTACTGAACGTCTCAGTGCCTCGGCTTCCTAATCTGTAAAATGGGGATGGTGGTGGTTCCTCCTGGTAGGTCGTTGGGAGGACCCAGTGTGTCCTGCATGCAGGCCTTCTGAGTGTGCTACACAGCGACTTCTCAGCCCTGCTGCCCTCAGGGTTGTGGCTTGAGCATTATCTGGGCTGGTAGGGACTTTCCTGTGATTCTCCTGTGAGGGCTGAGGGACGGGAGGGAATCACCCAGGTGAGGTAGTGCTGGGCAAGTGTTGCGTTCAAAGGCCCTGGGGCAGGGGGGTGAACACCTGTTTGAGGGTCAGCTGGGGGCAGTGGCATGGAGTAGGGTCAGAACATGAGGCTGGGAGAGGGCAGGGGGAGAGCTGCGGCCCACAGCCGGTGGCAGTGGGCATGAGGGGCATCTGCCAGGCACGGGGCTCCGTGTGGGCCCCTGGTGGTGGAGGCTGCCCTGGGGTCCTCTGCTCACCGTCCCCTCCCTTGGCCCACAGCCCAACTGCTACGCCAAGGTGATCACGGTGGAGTCGCAGAAGAAGATCGTCATCTACTCCAAGCAGCACATCAACGTCAACGAGGAGATCACCTACGACTACAAGTTCCCCATCGAGGACGTCAAGATCCCCTGCCTCTGCAACTCCGAGAACTGCCGGGGGACCCTCAACTAGGCCCGGGGCCCCGGCCCGGCCCCGCCTCCCCCATTTCAGGTGCTGTCCTCTACCCAGCGGCCACGTCAGGGCCTGGCGCCCCAACACTACCCCCAGGACCCCGGCTCCAGCCCTCAGTGGGAAAGGGCTTCTCTGTCCGTCAGCCTGTGTCTTGTCGCTTCTCAAAGTGCTCCCTCGAGGACTTGTGTCCGACGCCAACGTGAACGCCTCTGTTCCCGTGTCGCTGTCCCCGGCTCTCCATCTCTCTCTCCTGTCTCCTTCCCATCTTGTCATCCGCCTCTTTCCGTGAATGCTGCTACGTTGTTTTGTCTTCCCTTTATTTTCTTATCAAAAGAAAAGACATTTTAACCGTTGAAATGTGAAGGCAGAAGCGGAGAGCGGGGACCCAGGGGCTGCCGAGGCCTCTGTGTGAGGGGTGTGGACCCACGTGCTGGAGGCCCCGTCCGGGCGCTGCGCCAGGTGCTGCACAAGAGGGGGGTCTGGCAGGTGGCTTTGACCTCAGAACACTATGGAAGGCCCCCCTCTCTACCAGTGGACTCAGCGAGAAGACCCTTACAGACCCCCACCCCCAGCCTGTCCTTCCCCCAGCAGCCTGGGGGGCCACGTCCCCTTGACGACCCTGGTGGAGCCAAGCTGGTCCCAGGCAGGAACCTCCCCCCCTAGGCTCTCTGCCACCCCCCAAACCTGGGTTCAGTGTTTACTTTCTCATTCGAATGCCAGCAACAAAGGGCCCTGCAGGAGGCCCCGGTGTGGGCAGGCGGGGCACTGGGAAGGGTCCTGTCCACTCTCCCCCGTCCTCACCCTCACAGGCCAGAGGAGGGCCTCCCAGGGCAGGCGGGGCCCAGTCTCGCCGCTGCGGGTGTCTGACCGGGTGTCTGACCGTGGATGCGTGCGGACTTCCTCGTTTCTAAGCGTCACCTGCCTGCCCCCAGCCCAACGCGCCCTGAGACATCAAGAGCATATTTATTTTCAGAGTGAGACGATTTCTCCCAGAGAAAGGACGATCTCGGAAAAGATTTCAGAATTCAGATCTCAACCTGACAAGGTTTTGTTGTTTTTTTTTTAGCCCCTCCTCCCCCGCCCCCCGCCATCCCCATCATCCTCTTCAGGGTTCCCGTCCATGGACTTGGCGCTCGTGCGTGTGTAAAGTCCAGCTGAGGGGGAAGGAGGTGTTCGAAGTTCAGACCCCACTTCTGTATATAGGCGGCCGTAAAGGACTTTTTCTCGGGAACATTGTTTCTTGTAGAAACACGTGGGAAGACTTTTTTTGCTCATGTCTTTGTACTTCCCCCCAAAAAACAAAACAAAACAAAAAAATCACACCAGTCCCCCCGCACCCCAGGACGCAGGACAGGCGTGTACATAATTTATGGAAAGTGACCAGGACTCGTCCTCACCGTCGGTGGGCACCCACCCTGCGAGGGGCCTCTGGAATCTCAGCTTGTGTCAAGCTTGTTATCATGTAAATTCTGTACAAAGAATCGTTATTTTTCTCTTTCTCTCTTTTTTTTTTTTTGTCGTTGGTGATTTTGTTGTGTTCTTTTTCTTTCTTTCAATCTCTTCACCCCAAGCCCTCTCTGTTTGAGACTGTGCCCGCCACGTCATCGAGGCCGATGAAATCGGTGGCATGAAGACACAGAGGGGGACCTGGGCATAGCGGCGACCTTCTCTCCCATTTGCGGTTTTCTGCCTAATTGTGCAACCGAGGAAATATTTATTTTTCACACGAGGAAATGTGTAGTTTGTAGAGACGGCTGATTTCAGTTATTGTGCAGCCCCCAAGGGGCTGTCTTTGTTCTCCCCGCCCCCCCCCCAACAGAGGAAGTGGAGGGGACGTGAGGAGACCTGGCCTCACCGAGCCGTCCCCCTGTCCCCAGGAACCCCCGCCCCAACCCTGGAGTGGCTTGTCATTTCCAGGAATGTGTTGGCTCCTTTTTCTTTCAATGCCTTTGTTTTCATTGAACAAATCTTTGCTTTGGAAGAGTTGGGGGTTTCTGTCCCCTCCCCCCCTTGGCCTCCCTCCCCCGTCCCACGAAGAAAAGAACCCTCACCTTTTAGGGGTGTTTGTGCATCTAGGCTCTATCATCCGTATGGAACTTGTTTTGAAGAGAAGTGTTTCCGTTGTGGGTGTGTCTTGCTGTAAATATTTGTTCATATTTTTGTGAATTCAATACTATGTACCATTGTATTATAGTAACTTTTATAAAGCAAACCATAAATATACTGACTTTTCTTACAGATACGCCGTCTCTCTTGCTCTCCTCTCCCTCCTTCCTGTTGGGGGGCACACCCTGCCCCGTGGAGGGTGGGCTGGCTGTGCTGGGGGCAGGAGGGGGTCGGTGTGATATGGTCCACCCAGGCCAGCAGGTCTTAAACTGAGTCACAGCTTTTTTTAAAAATGTATATATTTTTATTGATTTCAGAGAGGAAAGAAGAGGGAGAGAACGAGAGAAGCATCAATGATGAGAGAGAATCATTGATCGGCTGCCTCCTGCACGCCTCACGCTGGGGATCGAGCCCGCAACCCCGGCATGTGCCCCGACCAGGAATCGAACCGTGACCTGGTTCATAGGTCAACACTCAACCACTGAGCTACGCCAGCCGGGCAAGTCATGGCTTTTGGGAGTTTTCCATCCAGACCCTTTCTTAAAACCTTGGGAATCTAACACGGCTAATAGTCTGCAGTGAAGAAACCAGGTCCAATATCCTGCTGCCATCACTAGAACTCAGAAATGGTGGACATTTAAGGGGACAGTGCTCTGTCTGCATTTGAGGAGGGAGGGGACGGATAAAACAGGTTGAGAAGAGTGAAATATATGCAGTGTTTGTGGTATTCCAGATAGGGCTCAACTCTGCCTGATCCAGTGGTGGGGTGATCGAGGGACCCACGAGATTTTTTTTTAACTTAAATTATGGTTGAAAGTATTACATATGTTTTCTCCCCTCCCCATTGACCTCTCCCTGGCCACTCGTCCCGCCCCGCCCATTTTTTTAACATTTACTTTAGAGCCTGGCCAGTGTGGCTCAATGGGTTGAGTGTCTGATTTTGAAGAAAATTTTCCTTCCAAGAGTTTTAGGACTAGTAGCTCCTCTCCCAACTGCGTCATTCTTTCCCAAGGGTCATTCACACTTGAGTATGAACAAGCAAGGCTGCACAGATCCCTCCTACCCGTTCTACCTCTCAGACCGGAAACCATGTCCCATGGTTGCAGAGCAAGAATGCTCCCCCAAAGTCTCTTTGCTAACCCTGCCCTCTCTATGCCCAGAAGTTTGGGCTCAGGGCAGCAAAGTTGGGAAGGGCTCATCTTTAGAGATCAGAAAGGCGCCAGACAGGAGAAGGCTGCCAAGCGCGGTTCACCTTCAGACCTTGACTCGCTGTTCCCTCTTCCCGGGATGCTGTTTTTCCAAATTTTCCCACGCTGGCCCCCAAATGTCACCCTTGATGGAAAGTAATCCCAATCTCCAGCTTCACCTCCACACAGTCTCACCACCCGCTTTCTTTTTCTTTTTTAATGTATTTTTATTGATTTCAGAGGGGAAGGGAGAGGGAGGGATAGAAGTATCAATGATGAGAGAGAATCATCGGCTGCCTCCTGCACTCCCCACACTGGGGATGGAGCCTGCAACCCGGGCATGTGCCCTGACAGGGAATGGAACCCTCACCTCCTGGTTCATAGGTCAACATTCAACCACGGAGCCACGCCCGCCGGGCCCTGCTTTATTTTCTTTCTTTTTTTAAAAAAAATATATTTTATTGACTTTTTACAGAGAGGAAGGGAGAAGGTTCGTTAGAGAGTTAGAAACATCGATGAGAGAGAAGCATCGATCAGCTGCCTCCTGCACACCCCCTACTGGGGATGTGCCCGAAACCAAGGTACATGCCCTTGACCGGAATCGAACCTGGGACCTTTCAGTCCGCAGGCCGATGCTCTATCCACTGAGCCAAACCGGTTAGGGCCCTGCTTTATTTTCTTGATAGCATTCACCACTTCAGGAAACGATACTGCCTTCCCCTCTAGAGTGTAAGCCCTCTGCCCGCCCGGGTTCCAGAGTTACCCATGACCGCGCGGTCCTGTTAGCAAAGCGCTCGCACCTGGCGCCTCGCCTCCCGCGGGGGCACCCACCGCCTAACACGGACGCCTCCTGCGGCGCTGCTGCCCCCTGGCGGCCAAACGGCGTCACTGCGCCGGCCTCCCACACAGACACCAAGACACCGCATTGGATCCCTGTCCGCTTTATTACCCTGGACGAGGGCGTGGTCAGGAGGTGGGCGGAACCTTGAGGGTCCCCAACGAGCTGGTGGGCGGGATCTGGAGGGAACGGCCAGTAGGAAGGGCTTGCTGTTCAGAGACGGTGGGGTGGGCGTGTTCCAGAGCTAGGGGGCGTGGCCCGCCGTGCGCTGGCAGGTGGGCGGGGCCTCGGCAGCTCAGGCGGGACTCGCGGGTCTGTCTACATGCCCCGGATCACTCCGTTGGGCTCCAGGTCTGTGAGGTTGCCCCGCATGTTCTGCTCCTCCTCGAACGCCTTGAACAGTGCATTGAAGTTGCCGGCTCCAAAACCCTGCAGCGGGAGAGAGGAGGTGAGTTGCGAGTCCAGAAAGCCAGCCAGGCTCAGCTGCATGCCCGCCCCCTCGGGCTCGCTGGGGACGGGCGCCACCTACCTGGTGGTTGTGGCGCTGAATGACCTCCAGGAAGAGGGTGGGCCGGTCCTGCATGGGCTTGGTGAAGATCTGTAAGAGGTAGCCGTTCTCGTCGTAGTCCACCAGGATTTTAAGCTCCTAGGTTGGAGACAGAGGGCAGGATGAGGGGGAGGCCCACCTGCCCGGCACATGGGGTCCTTAGAAAGTCCATAGGAAGGGGCTCCTGCACCCCCTAAGCCAAGAAAAGACCTGTGTCTCCAGCAGTTCCAGACAGCTCAGAATAGATCCTCTCAAAACAAATAAGTAAATAAAAATTAAAGAGATCCCCAATTGCATCATGGCCGGCCTGGACCACCCGAGTAGCCTCCACAGAGTTCTCCCTGCTTCTGCTTCTGCCTCTTCGCAATCCATCTTCCCGACATGCACTGACCACCAGGGGGCGGTGCAGAACATGGCCGGTGTCGGAGAAGCGCGGCTGCGGGTGTTGCTGGCTGGCTGGGCCCGGGTTGAGGGATGGTGGTGCCTGGCCA
>NW_006294609.1:2921555-2928688 GCF_000327345.1 Myotis davidii | reverse complement strand
CCCTGTGAAAGGGTCGTTCGACCCCCAAAGGGGTCGCGACCCACAGGTTGAGAACCGCTGCACTAGGGATCCTACCCGTGCACGAATTTCGTGCACTAGGCCTCTAGTATATTACTAAAATGATTAGAAACCCCCCAAAAAGCTACTATGATTTTTGGCCACACAAGAACAAAATCCAAAGTCCTAAATAGCCTACCCCTGTGACCTAGGCCAGTTATCGGCAAACTGCGGCTCGAGAGCCACATGTGGCTCTTTGGCCCCTTGAGTGTGGCTCTTCCACAAAATACTGACTTCTGCGCATGGGCCATGAAGTTTCAATCGCACTGTACGTGCGCGCCCGCACGTGGTATTTTGTGGAAGAGCCACACTTAAGGGGCCAAAGAGCCGCATGTGGTTCACGAGCCCCGGTTTGCCGACCATGGACCGAGGCCATTCGTCCTTTCATCCGCTCTAGTCTTTCTGTTCCTCGGGCACTTGGAGCCAGCTCCTGCCTCAGGACCTTTGCACTGCTGTTCCCTCTGCCAGGACTGCTCTTTCCCCGACCTTTGACATGGCCAACTCCTTCTCATCATCTAGATTTCCCGGAAATGGCACATCCTCAGAGACACTTTCCCTGACTACCTCCTGTAAAGTGGTCCAGGTCCCTCTCTGTCACAGCCTGTTTTAACTCCCTGTGGGGTTCCGACTCCCTCGCTCTCTGGTGGTGCCCGTGCTATGTACTTGTCATCTGTTTCCGCACTCGAACGCAAGTCCCATGACAGCAGGGGCCTGGTCTGGCTTCCCTCCGTGTCTGGGTGCCTGGCACAGGGTAGGGCTTTGGACAGAATTTGTGAGGCGAGATGGAACTCGACGCGTTCTCCCAGCTGACCCGGGAGCCTGCTCCAGCCTCACCTCCAGGGCATCAAGGTTCTCCTTCACCCGGATCTTGGCTGACTTGAGTTTCTCCCGCAGCTGTTTGTAGTACGTGGATGGGACATCCAGGAATTCCATGCCTCTCTCTCTCAAGTGGCGGATCTGTTTCGGAACAGGGTCAAGTTCAGCCTCCTCTGCCATGCTCAGCATCCCTAGCCAGGGGGAGGTGCTGGCCAGGAGGAGGCAGGGTCCCCGCCCTGGCTCCCCCAAACTGCCAGGGTGTGCTGTGACCCCGCCCCCTTCCTCCTCAGGGGGGCCTGTGGGTCCCCTTAGAAGAGCAGCAATCACTAGCTTTTGTGGCATGCTCACCGGTGCCTGTCCCCAGCACTTTCTAAGCACTGCCTCGTTCTGTCCTTACAGTCATCTCCTGAGGCATTTGGAGGATGCTATCCCCACTTCACAGCTGGGGAAACCGAGGCATTGAGAGACTACGTATCTGTTCTCCACGTCATAACCAGAGCGATTTTCCTAAAATACCAGTCACGTCACTGCTCTGCGGTGATGTCACATCTCTGAGTGTAAGTGCTCACCGTCTGCCCCCACCCAACGTGCTAACTGTGGCTCCTGCCCCCCTCTCCTTTGCTCCTTCTGTTCCAGCCACATGATCTTGCTGTTCCTTCAGCCCGCCTCTGCCCTGGCTGTCCCCTCTGCCCGGGGTGCTTTCCCCCAGATATTCATGTGCTTCCTCCAAGCCTGGCCCTTCCAACTCTGCATTCTCCAACATCTCCCTCTCAGGGAGGCCTTTCGTGACCACCCTGTGTAAGCTGTAGTGTCCTGCACCCTCCCTCTCCCACTGCCAGAGCGCTCACTGCCTTCTCACACGTGCGTTTTACTTGTTTCGTTTTCTGCCTCCATCGATGGGTCCCAAGGGCCTAAAACAGCACCCAGCACATAGTCAGCCCTCAGTAAACATCTATTGAGTAAGTGAATGAATGAATGAATGAATGCAGTTGCCAGGGTCACGCAGTGAATTCTTGGTTGGGCTGGGATTGAATGGGATGGGCCAGGCTCTTGACCACCCTGCCACATACAGCCATCGAAGGAATAAGGGAGGCCCAGCCTCCCCCGGGCCTGGAGCCGTAGACTCAGGACATTCAATTTGGCCCCAAGGGCCTAATCCCCCTGGACCTAAAATCCTCATTTTCATGGTGACGCAACGAAAGCCCAGAGAGGGGGGTCGAATCCCCCGGAGAAACACAGCAAGTCCCTGGCAGAGCTGGGAAGAGAGTGCAGGCTTCCTGTTAACTCCGGCCCCTGCTGTCTCTAAAGCCCAGAATGTTGTTCCGAAGGGAGATGAACTCTGCGGATTGAGAATGTGCCTGCACACGAGGGGCAGGGACCAGCCGGGGCTCCGTCAGCCCTCGGGGCCGGTGAAGGGGGGCTGCACTGCCCCCCCCCCTTCCTTCCTGCAGGGATTGGCTGTGGAGCTGAGTCAGAGGTGACTCAGGGCCAGGGATGGGCCTCTCACCGCTGTGATGATGTCTTGGGTCTTGAGAGCGATGTGCTGGACGCCCGCGCCCCCGTTGTAGTCCACATATTCCTGCGGGAGGGCAACAAGGACAGCCCGTCACCGGCCCGTCACCACCGGGGCCCTCACACCTCTTCCCTGCGTCCTTCTGCCCCAGCCCGCCCCACCTGGATCTGGGACTTCTTCCTGCCCGGCGCCGGCTCGTTGATGGGCATCTTGATGGATTCCTCGTAATTGGCCACCACGATGGAGCGCAGGGAGCTGTACTCCGTGTGCACCTGCGTGTCGTCCACGGACCAGAAGCGGTGGAACTGCAGGTTATTCAGGTACCTGCGGGGCCGGGAGGGCACGTTGGCTCTGGGACGGGCCCGGGTCCCCGTCCCCATCTTCCACAAAGGAGGCGCGTCTGTCCATCACACACATCACAGATTTGCCCCTTTGTCCTGACAGTTTCCCTCCTGGCGGGAGTACAGTCTTGTAACCAGATCCTATGGGGAAGCGATGCCTCCGCAGCAAGTGCTTTGAGAAGGGGCCTTGCTCCTCATTTGCACAAGGGCGCTGCCTGGGTGGGGGCAGTCTTCCTCCCGCCTCCACCTGTGGGTCACTTGGGGCCTTAAATCCTCTGGTCTCCATGGGAACTGTTTACAGGGGACAAGCCTCACGCGAACTTCCTACCACCTGGTGCTGGTGTCCTGGGGGCAAGGACACGGGGGCGTGGTCTTTGCGGGGAGGGCCTGGGCCAGGGACTCACCAGTCCGAGGCGGACAGCATCTCCTGATCGGGCTGGTTCCCCACGATGTGGTCGATGACCTCGAGGTTGCTCTGGGGCCTGGGAGAGGGATCGGTTAAGGGATGAGAAAGTCACTCCCTAAGTCTGCTCTCCTTCCCGCTGGCTCCTCAGCGACTATAACAGCACCCTGTTGCGTGGCACCTGCTGCAGGCATCTTATTTGTGTCGCTCACACACCCTCACTAGCCCCATTTTCCAGGTGAAGAAACTGAGGTGCAGAGAAATACAGGAGCTGGCCAGTGTTTTGCAGCTGTGAAGTGACAGCTGGGATTCGAACCCAGGCAGCCTGGGTCCGGAGCCTATGGTCTTAGCCTCTGTGCTGCCTCTCCAAGCCGCCCGTGGGGACCCTCAGGAGCTCCCCAGCGGGCTCACAACGCTCCACCCCTGCTTTGGAGAGTGCCTGGTCTCTGTTTGTCGTGGGCTCGAATCCAGGCAGGAAGAAGCCGGCGTAGTTCATCTTCTCCACCAGGGTGTGTGTCGTGTCCCCATACTACGGGCGGAAAACAGGCTGGCTGGGCCCCTGAGCTCCCTTCCCCGCTGAGGCCAGGACATGGCACCGACACAGCCCGGGTCCCAGCCTGACGGGTCCTAACCTGCCGTGTGATCTTGGGCAAGTCACTTCCCCTTTCTGAAAGGACCTGCAGTCTGGCATTTGGGAATTTCTTTGACTCTGTGTGTCCCACAGGACCAGAGGTTCTGCGAGGGCGGGGACATTTTCTTGTTCAACGCTATGTCGTCAGCACCTAGGTCAGTGCCTGGTGCCATAAACAGATGGGACTAAGAAAGACGAGGGCGTTGGGTCAGACCACAGCGAAGGCGCTTTCGATGGGAACCATCTAAGGTGTATTTAACCTTGAGAAGTGGGGCTGCGGTTGTCTCTGTGTGACGATAACACGGGTGGGAAACACCTTGGTGATCCTTGCTTGAGTGCCTGTGCCAGCCACCGTTGTGCTAAGGGCTGTACACGCGTGATCTCATTTGACCTTGACCGTAGGAGGGTTACAGGTGAAGAAACTGAGGCATACAAAGGTTAAGTAGTGCATCTCAGATCACACAGAGGGTCCAGCCCCAGTCCTTGCTCACTTAAATGAGGTCACAGAGAGGTGAAGTGATTTGCCCAAAGTCACAGCTAGCACAGGGGGCGGCTTCCCCAGACCCCGCCTGACGCCTCCATCCCCAGGACGTCACCCCCACTGGGGAAGAAGGGAAGTGTGTGGGGGATCATGGGGGGACGAGGGGTGGCAGGTGCGCTCATCAGCCTCTGCACCCTGGGCAGGCATTACAGGTGATCAGACTCCGGGGAGAAGGCTGTGCTCTGAAACGCGGGGGCATGAGGAGTCTGGGCTGGGCCGGGGGATCCCCGCATCTTAGTGGGTGCGGGTGGCAGGAGGGTGGGGGCACCGAAGTTTACTCACCGTCTGCAGCACAGCAAACTTCACCTTCCCAAACTTATCTTGCTCCACCCAGGGCTCCCGAATGATTTTGGCGCCCCGTTGCCGGGCTTTCTGCAGGGGAGATGGGCGGGGGGTGGGGGTGGGGCGGTGAGGCCGAACCCTCTGGGAGCCCTTGCAGGCTGCTCCTGCTGGATCACCTCTGCGGGGTCCAGCCCCGGCAAGAACCCTGGGCAGCTTCTGCACTCGGCCCTGGTGCCCATGCCTCATGCCCATTTGGCAGATTGGGAAACGGAGGCCCAGGCCCAGAGTTGGTTCTATGGGAAACAAACCCAGTTGGGGGTAGGGGTCTGTCTGCCTCTCCTCCCTCACTCTGGGGCCCTTTCCCCTCTCCAGTCCTCCACTTCCCCATCTGTAAAAAGGGGGTTCCATAAGAAGAATCTGAGCTGGCGTTAACTGAGCACCGAGGATGTCTCTGACCCCTGCCAAGTGCCTTACACACATAATTCATGTATGTATGTAGCAAACCCACCTACTGCGTGTTTGTGCTTGTCACATGTGAGGCCTGCTGTAGGTATTAACCTTTTTCTTTCTTTTTTTAAAAAATATATTTTATTGATTTTTTACAGAGAGGAAGGGAGAGGGATAGAGAGTTAGAAACATCAATGAGAGAGAAACATCGATCAGCTGCTTCCTGCACACCTCCTACTGGGGATGTGCCCGCAACCAAGGTACATGCCCTTGGCTGGAATCGAACCTGGGACCTTTCAGTCCGCAGGCCGATGCTCTATCCACTGAGCCAAACCGGTCAGGGCGGTATTAACCTCTTTCATCCTCACAGTGACATTATACGAAATCGAGGCACAGAGAAGTTAAGCCACTTGCCCGAGGTCACACAGCAAGTAAGATTCAGGCCCAGGCAGTCTGCCTCTGGGGCCTGGGATCTGAACCTCTGAACTGCCTCTCGAGTGAAGGGTTTGGTCTAGAGTCGTGCTCAAGAAATGGCCACTGGGGCCGGCTGGTGTGGCTCGGTGGTTGAGTATCGACCTATGAGCCAGGAGGTCACGGTTCGATTCCCGGTCAGGGCATGTGCCTGGGTTGCGGGCTCGATCCTCAGTGTGGGGCGTGCAGAAGGCAGCCGATCAATGATTCTCTCTCATCATTGATGTTTCTATCTCTCCCTCCCTCTCCCTTCCTCTCTGAAATCAATTCCAAAAAGAAAGAAAAGAAATGGTCACTGTGATCTCATTGCCTCTGTGAGAGCCCGGTGAGGTGGGGGCTGTGGTTCTCCTCATTTTATAGTTGTGGAAGCTGAGGCTCAGAGAGAGGACACGCAGGTAGGCGAGCGCCACTGCAAGTCGAGCGTGTGTCCCTCCACACAGCGGTGTCCTCCAGCCCTGAGTGACCGGGTCGCTGTGGGGACAGAGGGCAGGCCGAGCCCTATTGCGCCGTCTCCACACCACGGTCGGGCCTCACCTGCACGATGTAGTCACAGTCTTCCACCTCGAATGCGATGTCCTTCACCCCGTCTCCGTGTTTCACCAGGTGATCGCCCATCTCTGCGGCCGGCAGGGGGTGGAGGGGGTGTTGGAGTCATGGCCCCTCCCCGTCCTCCCAGCCTGTTGGGCTCCATCTCCTTCTAGGCTGACGCCCCCTCCCTGAACCCCGCCCCCACCCATGACACCAGGTCTCCAGCCCCCGGCACCTCGAACCCCTCGGGGGTCCCCTCACCTTTGTTCCAGGGGTTGAGAGCGGAGGAGAAAACAAACACAATCTAGGACACAGAGGAGCAGGCGGGTGAGCTGTGGCCCTGGGGACCCCCACCCCTCCTCCCTGCTCGCCACTGACACCCCTGGTGGGGGCAAAAGGACCCAGAGCAGCCTCCGCCCCCGCCAAGGCCGGCTCTGGGTTGCAGTCCCTGCTCTGCCTTAGTTTGCCCCTCGGTCCTGATGGACTGGGGGCTTTTCGTCTCCAGCCACCCTGGGGGCCTGGGACAGCTGCTGAGGCCTCTGCCAGTTTTTCCTGAACATCCGTGAGGCCAGCATCGGAGGAGGAGGTGGAACTAAGAAGGCCCCTGTTGCATGTGGTACAGAGGTGCCTGGGGGAGGGGTCAGCGCGGGGTGGGGGTGGGAGGCCGCACGCAGCTCATGCTCCCCTCGCCATGCTAGGCACCCGGGAAGAGGCCTGGGTCTGCTTGGACAAAGGGCCTCCTGGTCTACCTCACCCAAAGGCGCGAGAGTTCGGGGAGCTCAGCGAGCAGCAGGAAGACGGGGTGGGCCCCCTGGGTGAGTGGTGTTCCTGCGGGGGGACTCACCTGCCCTTGTTTGACCACGTGGCTGACCACCTCCCTGGACCCGGTCTCCAGGCCCTTGTAGGCGATCGGCTTAAAGCCCATCTTGCTGCAGTAGAAGGACGCGGCCTGCATCACAGAGCAACTGGTTCGTGAGGGCCCAGGGGCCATCTTGGGGGCCCAGGAGAGCTCCAGTCCCCTCAGCTGCTCGGCCCCATGGCCCCAGGTCAGAGTCCCTCCTGGGGAGAAAGGCTGCCCTCTGACCCCTCCTGACCTCAGATAA
>NW_006294609.1:2919969-2921449 GCF_000327345.1 Myotis davidii | reverse complement strand
CCGCCCGCCCTCTGCCCACCCCAGCACCTCGCCCAGGCCTCTACCTGCTTGGCATTGCCAACCCAGAAGGTCACAGAGTGGAAGTGGAGGAATCGGCCTCTCTCGGGCTGAGGAGGAGAGCAGGGGTGAGACGGTGCCTGGAGGGGGTCACCTCCCTGGTCCGCCCCCGCTCCCCGCAGCCTTGCCAGGGTGCAAAGCCGGTTTCTCATGCAGAACTAGAGCTCCTGGGGCCAGCTGTCACAGAGGGAAGCAGCCGGGTGCTACAGCAGCACCGATTTCGGCTGGACCTTAGAAAGCACTTCCGGGCAGGACTGAGAGATTGAAGGAATTTAAGAAGAGACAGACATTTTTCTGAGGAAGGCGAGGTTGAGTCCAGCACAGTCTGGGGCCAGAGGTGACCTCGAGTGTGCATCCTGGGCATCAGCAACCCATCTACTTATTGCTCTCTTTTTTTCAACCCTCACCCAAGAATATTTTTCCCATTGATTTTTATTTTTATTACTTTTTAAAATATATTTTTATTGATTTCAGAGAGAAAGGGAGAGAGATAGAGAGAATCATTGATTGGCTGCCTCTAGCACACCCCACACCGGGGATCAAGCCCACAACACAGGCATATGCTCTGACTAGGAATCAAATCGTGAATCCCCTGGTTCATAGGTCGATGCTCAACCACTGAGCCATGCCGGCCTCCGGGCTCCATTGATTTTTAGAGAAAGGGAGGGAAGAAGGTGGGGGAGAGAGAGAGAGAGAGAGACATCCATGTGTGAGAAACACATTGATTGGTTGCCTCCTGCAAGTGCCCCTATGGGGGCTGGGGATCTAACCTGCAACCCAGGTACATGTCTTTGATCGGGAATTGAACCTGCAACCCTTAGGTGCATGGGCAGGTGCTGTAACCACTGAACACACTGGCCAGGGCCTTCTTCCTCCTCTGAGGTTTGCTGACACCGCCGCCTCCCGGGCCCCGACCCACACTTCCCCTCCTGCTTACCTTCTCTCCTTTGTTGCTGTAAGATGTCTAAGGAGAAAGAAAAGGACAGTAAGGCTCGGACATTCAGCCACACGGTGTTTCTGGAAGTCCCCCTGCCACCTGGGGAGGCTGCCATGGCCCCGGGCAGGCACTTACCATGACGGATCTTGGTCACGGCTTCCTGCTGGGAAGACTGGGACGAGAGGCCGGGAGGGGTGCTGGGCAGAGGTATTTAATGCCCATCAGGTCCCGCCTCTGGCCTCTTGTTCTTGGGGGGCGAGGGGGAGGAGCTGATCCCAACCCTGGAAGCTCGTAGGCTGGGGAGCTTGCCATCCAGTGGCCTACCTGGACAGGGCAGTGCAGGTCAGGTCTGGGCGGGGGAGCGGAGGGACTGGCCCCGGGCCACTAGGCAGTGGCCAGGGCAAGAAGCCAAGGGCACATTCTCTGTAGGACCAGGGCTTGGACTGTGATCTCTGCCCTCAGAACCTGAAGCTCAAGGCCAAGGCC
>NW_006294609.1:2911770-2919837 GCF_000327345.1 Myotis davidii | reverse complement strand
GGGGGGGGATTGGGAACTAGTTTCAAAGCCCCATTTGCATGACAAGCGTGAGGTTCATAATATCCGGGTAAAAGGGGTGCAGCCATTGGTTTCCATAGTGGTTAGAGGCCGGGGTGTGGGGCTCGAACCCTGCAGCTGCTGCTGCATCCTGTGTGGCTGAGGGAAGACACTGAGCCCCTCTGAGCCTCAGTCTCCCCACCTGTAAAATGAGAGCGTTAACAGGGTGGTGAGGATGAAGTGCGATAGAGCCCACGTCTTTGGCAGGAGAACCTGGTGCACAGTAAGGGCTTTGTTAGTGGTGGTTATGACTTGTTATGTTTCTTTGGAGTTTGGGGAGGCTGATGGAGAATGGGGTGGGGCCTGGGTGTTGCCACAGCCTGAGTTTGGGGACAGAGGTTATGGCTCTGCCCCTGGCCCCGGTTCTCTGTATCTCCAGGTGGTGGGGGGGCCTTGCTTTCCTGGGGGATGGGGTGTGAGTGCTGGCCAGCCGTGGCATTGCCCTGAGGGCGCCAGGACAGCCCCTGGGGCTGAGCCCTCTCTGCAGGGGACCGACTTTATGAACTCTTTCTCCAGCCCTGACACCCGACCGACTTGGTCCATGACTGGGCTACAATTCTCTTGCCTTTTGGCTCCCCAAAGGCCCTACATCAGTCTTTACAAAAACAGTCAGAGAAACAGATCATCCTGGCTGGTGATGACCAGCGTCTCGATGTTCCAGATGAGAAACACTGACAAATAGCAAGGAAGTGCTGGGGCTCCTCCCCACGAGCGCGGGGGCCTGGTGAGAGCAGAGATCCAAAGTCCAGCCTGCGATGTGGGAGCCCATCCCACCGGCCAGGCTCCTCCTCCCTTCCTTTCTCCCTTTTCTGTTGTTGTTATTTTTTTAAAATCCTCACCCGAGGAGATTTTTTTTTTCCCCATCGATTTTTTTTGTAGAGAGTGAAAGGGAAGGGGAGAGACAGAGAGAGAAACCTCCATGTGAGAGAGACACACCCATGGGTTGCCTCCCGCACGTGCCCAACTGATCACCCCAATCGACCAGGACCAGGGATTGAGCCTGCAACTGAGGAACATGCCCTTGACCGAAATTGAATCCCAGACCCTTTGGTTCGAGGGCCAATGCTCCAACCACTGAGCCTGAAAAAGGAAATTTCTCTTCTAATCATCCTATCCTGACCACATTCTTGGTTTCTGTTATCGTGTTTGCTCATCTCCTGACCACATCCTTGAGTCCTATGATCTCGCTTAACCATCAGTCAACTGCCCGAACTGGAAAACTCCCTGAATGACTGGAAGCTTAGTCCATATATGGGAGACAAAGGAGCTAGGGCAGTGGTCGGCAAACTGCGGCCCTTTGGCCCCTTGAGTGTGGCTCTTCCACAAAATACTGACTTCTGCACATGGGCCACGAAGTGTCAATCGCACTGTACATGTGCGCCTGCACGAGGTATTTTCTGGAAGAGCCACACTCAAGGGGCCAGAGAGCCGCATGTGGCTCGCGATCCACAGTTTGCTGAGCACTGAGCGAGGGGAAGGTGAAACGCCAGGCCCCACTGCTGTTCGGGGCTCAGCCTCTGGAGGTGACTCCGCTGAGCCAGCACTGGTGCGGGACAAACAGTCCTTTTCTGATCCGCTGAGTGTCGCTTTCCACCAGCCGGATTTCTGCCATAACATTTGATTTCCTGCCAGAAGGAGGCTTCAGAATTACCCAAGGCAAACGAATGCTTGGGGCTGAAAGAAAACAGGCAGTCTGTGCTATTCTGCTTCCCGTTGGCAAATTTGGGAGTTTCTAGGGGCCGCTGGGTTCTGTCGCATATGGATTTCCGGATTTTCAGAACTAGCAAAACCCTTGTATGAGGCCCTAAAAGGAGAAGAAAAAGTGCCCCTTGTCTGGGGCCCTGACCAAGAAGAGGCATTCGAGACCATTAAGGCAAAACTCATGGAGGCACCAGCCTTAGGACTCCCAGATGTATCACAGGACTTCAGCCTGTTTGTACATGAAAACAATGGGATCACTCTGGGAGTCTCAACTCAGGAATTTGGGCCTTGGCAGAGATGGGTGGCCTACCTTTCAAAGCAAATTGACCCGGTTGCGGCAGGCTAGCCACCCTGCCTAAGGGTCTTCGTGGCCACCACACTGCTGATCAAAGAGGCAGACAAGCTCAAGTTGGGACAAAACCTACACGGCAAGGTGCCCCACTCCCTCATTACCTTCATGGATTCAAGAGGACAGCACTGACGAACTCATGCCCGGATGGCCCAGTACCAAAGGCTCCTACGTGAAAACCCACGAGTAAGACCGGATGCAGTGAAAACTCTAAACCGTGCCACCTTCTTGCCAATGGCAGCTGGGGCCCCAGAGCATGACTGCCTGGAGGTGCTTGATGAAGTCTACTCCAGCTGGCCAGATCTGACAGATAAATCACTGCATAATCCTGACCTCATTCTGTACACAAGCGGCAGTAGTTTCATGAGTGAGGGCAAACGATAGGCCGGGTGTGCAATAGTTTCAAATTTTGAACGTTTGGAGGCAAAGGCCCTTCCGGAGGGATGGTCTGCCCAAAGAGCAGACCTGTGGGCACCAGTGAGAGCATTAGAACTTAGTAAGGAAAAGCCGGCTAACATTTATACTGATGCGCGCTACGCCTTGCCACTCTACATAGACATGGGGCTATATACAAGGAAAGAGGACTCCTTACTGCAGGAGGAAAAGGAATCAAAATGAAATCCTGAAACTGTTACAGATAGTCTGGGAACCAGAGGAAATAGCAGTCACCCACTACAAGGGACACCAAAGGGGGAAAAGACTCAGTGTTAGAGGGGAACCGTCAGGTAGACGCTGCAACTAAACAAGCTGCAAGAGAACAAGCGACACCATCCAAAATCATGCGGGCCCCAGAACTACCTGCACCCCCAAAATATACAGCTCAGGAAGAGGAATGGGCACAGCAAGAGGGAGGAAATATGACCAAGGAAGGCTGGTGGATACTCCCAGACCACAGAATCTATGTGCCAGAGCAACTAGCCCACCAGGTGGTCCTCCAACAACATGAACTCACCAACCTGGGAAAAACTGCCCTAGAAGCCTATTGAGCCAGGACTACCCGACTGCTCGACTTCCGTCCCCCTGGACCTTGCTTTTCCAACGCTGCCTCCTCTGTACTCAAAACAATGCCAAGCAAGGCTGCTAGAATCCAGCGGCCAAGCACCCTTCGAAGATCTAGAGGTGGACTTCACTAAAACAGGACGCAGCAGGGGAAATAAATATCTCCTGGTTTTTGTCTGCACTTTCTTAGGCTGGGTCGAGGCTTACTCCCCCACACACATGGAGAAGGCAAGAGAAGTAACCAAAGCTCCACTAAGAGACATCATCCCGAGATATGGAATGCCATTGGCTATGGGATCGGACAATGGCCCAACCTTCATGGCGGAAGGGGTGCAGCAGGTGGTTAAGACTCCAGGCAGTCAATGGGATTATACACGACCCACCGGCCTCAGAGTTCAGGGAAAGTAGAAAGCATGAATCGGACCCTTAAGCAGGCTATGGCAAAACTATGTCAGGAAACCAACCTGCCCAGACCAAGTACCCAACAAAGACGAGGCTGGTTCTTTTACCATTCCTGAACTCTCTTAATCTTGACCACTCTCAGGTCTACACCCTGCCTCTTAAGGATCTTCTAAGTCCTCACTCTCTCTCTCAAACCCTCAACTTAACACATCGCCTCTTAAGTGTCACCAATCCCTCTCTCTCAGGAGACTGCTGGCTCTGTCTTCCCCTCTCACCTACAAGTTACACGGCAGCCCCCACCTCCCTGCACGTCTGGTCTGATTCTAGCCCAGGGGTGGGCAAACTTTTTGACTCGAGGGCCACAATGGGTTCTTAAACTGGACCGGAGGGCCGGAACAAAAGCATGGATGGAATGTTTGTGTGAACTAATATAAATTCAAAGTAAACATCATTACATAAAAGGGTAGGGTCTTTTTTTTTTAAGTGTGATTCATTTCAAACAGGCTGGATCCGGCCCGTGGGCCGTAGTTTGCCCACGGCGGTATCTAGCCTGTCCTTCCATTATAAGGTACACGGAGGACCTCCATTCCAACTTGTGTGCCTCAATGAACTCTATAAATTCCAAATCACAGAGATGACAAAAGGGACTTACAAGCAGGGCCGTTCAGCTACTCCAAACTTATTTAGATGATATAACACCACGCTGATCCAACAAGATTCCCATCTTTGGACCGGTAACCGCTAACACTGCCTTCGCATTTCAGTCTCCCCTTTGCGTCAGAAGGGAACTCCTTGAAGGAAAGGATTTGGAATATCCTAATCAACGCCTCTGCCACTTTACTCTCGAACTGAAACCTGCTGCTAATTGGGCTAACCACGCTGTCACCCAAACAACTTCTTTTCGGAACCCTGTCCGATTTTCAGTAGGGTCCGCCATCTCAGCGGCCTTCCCAGCTTCCCGACACCTCTCAGTTCTGCTCAAGCCCATCCCGCACCTGCTCAAGGTGTCACCCATAGTGGGATTGCACACTGAACTGACAGGCCTCATGCCGTCGCCTCCCTTCCCACGGTCTCACACACTCTAAATTCTGGGTAGAGACGGACAGGAAATTTATTTTCTTTGAAAACACAACCTCTGGGACTAGACTACACAAAATAATCCCCAAGGTCCCTCCTTTTCAGCCCCTTACAGGGGCAACCTTGGCAGGAACTCTCTCTGCCTGGGGAACAGAACAGCAAGCTCACACACCTCTTTACCATTGAGAATACCTTCTATCTAGAGAACCAGGGACTTTTTCTTCCTCTGTGGCACCCATGCCTACCTCTGTCCACCTGCCAACTGGACTGAGACCTATCCTCTGGTTTACCTAGCCCCTGAAATAGACATTGCCCCTAACAATCAGTCCTTTAAGGTTCCACTCACTGCCTTCACTCAAACCAAAAGCCATCCCCCTCCTCCCCGTCCTTGCCAGCCTCGGAATAGCTACAGACCCGGGCACTGGGATAGGGGGGTTGGCAACTTCCCTTTCCTATTATCAAAGCCTATCCGAAGACTTTGCAGACAGCTCAGAGGAAACAGCCCAGAGCGTTATTGCAGCACAAGACCAGATAGACTTCCTGGCAGAAGTGACCCCCTCCAAAATCAAAGAGGACTAGACCTTCTCACAGCAGGAAAAGGGAGCCTGTGCATGTGCCTTGAAGGAAGAGTGCTGTTTTTATGCCAACCAGTCCGGCATTGTAAGGGATGGAGCCCATAAACTAACTGATTAGGCCTTAGAAAGGAGACAGGAATTATCAGAATCTTGGAATTCTTGGAATGATATATGGAATTGGGCATGCCCATGAGCCGGCCCCCTCCTGATGCTTCTCATGGTACTCCTGTTTGGCCCCTGCATTCTCAACATGCTAACCCATTTCATTTCCTCTCATTTAGAAGAAATCAAAATCCAGATGATGCTTCAAACAAAGAACCCCAACTACCAATACGACCCTCTGGATGGCCTGGAGCCCTAGTTGTGCATCCCCCGCCTCCATTCAACGCCCCCATACAGCAGGAAGTAGCAAGAGCGGTAGGCGCCCCATTTCCTTCACGCAGCACAGTGGAAAATCCCTTGTCCATACCCATCCTGAAAATGAGGATGTTCTCTAAGTCTGCTAGGAGCAGCTTGAGAATCAAGAGGAGAGAATGAGAAAGGAAATTTCTAGTCATCCTATCATGACCACATTATTTGTTCCTGTAATCTTGTTTGCTTATCTCCTGACCACATCCTTGATTCATGTAATCTCGCTTAACCATCAGTCAATCGCCCAAACTGAAAAGCTCCCTGAATGACCAGAAGCTTAGTCCATATATGGGAGACAAAGGAGCTAGAAGGGGATAAAAGGCCGGGACCCACTGCTGTTCGGGGCTCAGCCTCTGAGGGTGACTCCCTTGAGCCAGCACTGATGCAGGACAAACAGTCCTTTTCTGAACCTCTGCATGTGTATGATTTGTCGCTTCCCACCAGCCTGATTTCTGCCATAACAAGCTGAAATGGCTAGGGCCCTTTCTCTAGGCAGAGCTGGAGGCAGGTAAGGTGGTTCCTCTTCCTTACTCGGCCCTTCCTGCCCTCGGTCCATCTCACTCCCCTGCCCCGCATCTAGGTTTGCAGTTGAGAAACCCATAACAAAAAGAGCCAGAGTGTACCTCACAGGCCAGAAGTTCCCACCAAGGCAGAGGGCATCCCTGGGCCTAGACCACAGCAGAAAAGCAGTGAGCAGTGAGCTCTGGGAGTCTGGGATGTCAGCACATGCTGTGCAGTGAGTGCCCTGAGACCTGCATCCAATGAAAACCCTGAACTCTTGGGCTCAGGCACGAGTCCCTGGCAGAGGGCATTTCACAAACCCTGGCTCGAGGAATGCTGTGCATCCCATGTGACTGCCCGGGAGGAGACCCCTGGCACCGGCCTCTGGTTTCCTCTGGACGTGCCCACCCCACACCTGTTCCCTGGGCCGGCTTTACTGGATTTTATTTTTGTGTGTGTGTTTTTAAAATATATTTTTCATTGATTTCAGAAAGTAAGGGACAGGGAGAGAGAGATAGACACATCAATGATGAGAGAGAATCATTGATCAGCTGTCTCCTGCACGCCCCACACTGGGGATTAAGCCCTCAACCCTGGCATGTGCCCTGACCGGGAATCGAACCATGATCTCTTGGTTCATAGGTCGATGCCCAACCCCTGAGCCACACTGGCCAGGCACTGTGGGGGTTTGTTGTTGTTGTTTGCTGTGATACACCTTAGCTGTGAGGAGGATGAGGACGGTATGCTGGCTCCCTAGTTCACCATCAAACGCGGGCTGGGCTGGGGACCCCGGCGTGGTGGAGGCGGCAATGGAATTGGGCCCCGGCCAGCTCACTGATAGATGGCAGGAGCACTGTTTGGGGAAGGAGAGGATGAAGGGGCAAGAGATGTCCTCACGGAGGCATGGAGGTGTGTCCCCAGCTCTATAGACACTGGCCTCTCTTCCCGAAGACCTTGCTGAGTGCTCGGCACCTGCCCAGGGGCCTGGGGGCAGCGAGCAGGGCCTCCCTGAGTGGATGACACGCCGCTGACACCTGCCTGGCTGTGGAGTGCCCTGTGGGGTCACAGCAGCCTGAGCTGCGGCAGAATCTGCTGTGAGAGGCGAAAACCACCTCTGGGTGTGACGATAGAGGGGACCTCGGGCGAGTCCACTAGCCAGATCCCCGGGCCCGCTCTGGCTAAAACCAGGGAGCCAGTGTCCTGGTGCCTTTGCCTGTGGTTCTGTCCTCTGGGTGGGAAGAGAAAGGGCCCAAACATCCCCAAAGGTGGGCTTTGGGGACCCAAAATGTCAAAAGTTTGCCTTACTCCTTCCAGTGGGAGGGGAAAAGGTTAAAGCCGTTTTCAGAGCTGCAGCAAGGCTTGGGAGAAATCAGACGGGGAAGAGGCACCGGGGAAGCGGGGGTCCAGTTGCTGCGGCCCCCTCCACCCGTAAATGCTGAATTCACTGCTAGGGGTTTAAGTACATTTGCAATGAAAATAAAGGGGTAGCCCTAGCTGGTTTGGCTCAGTGGATAGAGCATCGGCCTGTGGATGGAAAGGTCCCTGGTTCGATTCCAGTCAAGGGCACATGCCCTGGTTTTGGGCTCGATCCCCAGTGTGGAGCATACAGGAGGCAGCCAATCAATGATTCTCTCTCATCATTGATGTCTCTCTCTCTCTCTCTCCCTTCCTCTCTGAAATCAATAAAAATATATTTAAAAAAAAGAAAATAAAGGGGAAGGAATTTGTTACAAAATGGCTTTGTGTTTATAGCTACTACATCTGGGTATATGATTAGGATTGACGTTACATGTTTCCTAAGTGCTAGAGCAGCGGTTCTCAACCTGTGGGTCGCGACCCCCTTGCGGGTCAAACGACCCTTTCAGAGGGGTCCCCTAAGACCATCCTGCATATCAAATATTTGCATGATGATTCATAACAGTATCAACATTATAGTTATGAAGTAGCAATGAAAATAATTTTATGGTTGGGTCACAACATGAGGAACTGTATTTA
>NW_006294609.1:2910009-2910249 GCF_000327345.1 Myotis davidii | reverse complement strand
ATCTCAGTCATTTGTGGAATATAGTGAACAACATAAATTGATGAACAAAAACAGATCCAGAGACAGAGAAGCATCGATCAGACTATCAAACCTCAGAGGGAAGGTAGGGGAGGGTGGGAGTAAAGGGGAGAGATAAACCAAAGGACTTGTATGCAAGCATATAGGCCTAACCAATGGACACGGACAACGGGGGAGTGGTGAGGGCATGAGCGGGGGGTTGGGGGGCGTGGAGGGTGATGC
>NW_006294609.1:2891157-2909848 GCF_000327345.1 Myotis davidii | reverse complement strand
GGCGGGCCTTGGAGGGAAGGTAGGGGAGGGTGGGGGTAAGGGGGAAAGATCAACCAAAGGACTTATATGCAAGCATATAGGCCTAACCAATGGACACGGACAACGGGGGGGTGAGAGCATGAGGAGGAGGGTAGGGGGTAACGTGGTGACAGGGACACATATGTAATATCTTAATCAATAAAAAAATATATTAAAAAAAAAGAAAATAATTTTATGGTTGGGGGCCACCACAACATGAGGAACTGTATGAAAGGGTCGCGGCATTGGGAAGGTGGAGAACCACTGTGCTAGAGGGATCCTCAGTCGGGGAGAGCTGGAGGGGAAATGTCACTGACACAACCAACTCTCCTGCATTTCGCCATGTGGGCAGCTAGGAATTTAAGCATCATGTCCTGCGAGGCTTTATCTTTGAGGCGATGGGAGCTGTTGAGGGTTTTATAACAGAGCTGCAGTATCATCGGGATTTAAGAGCTTCTCTGATTAAGGTCAACTAGGAGAGAGAGCTGAGCAGGAAACTCAGCAGTGTGCAGTGCTGTGCTGGGACCAGAGTGGCCCAGTGGCCTGTTTGTGATTCATATTATGTTCCGGGACCATAAATAAACCAAGAGGCTTTAGTTGCATCTGAGAATTGGACCTAAAAACAGCCAAACAGCCCTGGGCTCTGTTTCCTAGAATCTATAACTACAGATCCCCACGCTCCCCCAGACAGAACTAAGGAAGGTTCAGAGGCACCCGCCTGTGAATAGAACGTCCTGTCCCCTGCCCAGTCCCCCAGCCCTCCCGCCCAGGACTGAGAAATTAGCTGGGGACCTGGAGGGGTGAGGCCTGGCCAGGGTGCCCAGCTGTTATCAGGGCTCATGCAGCAGGGCAGGGCCAGCTGGGTGAAGCTGGACTTTATCTCCCGGGCACAGAGCCCAGGTGCCCGAGCTAGGGGGAGACAGGCAGCTGTATCCACAGACACGAGGGTCCAGAGAGTCGATGGCTCTTCCTCTCCCATCTGGCTTCCTCCTTCCTTTCGTCGATGTGGATCCCCACAAACATCTTGCACCCCAAGCTCTGTCTCAGCCTCTGCTTCTGCAGAACCTATTCTGTGACACCCCGTATTACCTGGGTGACAGCCTCTCTCCTGCCCTGGCGTGCCATTGCCCAAGAGTAAGTTTTATAACTTACCGTCATTTCTCCCAGTTCACAGATGAGGCAACTGAGACTGTGGTTAGGAAATGCTGAGCCAGAGCTGGGTCTGGACCATCTGGACCACTGTTTGCGGCTGTCCAAACAGAACTCATCCTTCCTCTTACGGTCCCATGGGGAACATGTATATGAAGGTGTGATCTGAACTTTATCACCATTTAAAGCAGCGATTCTTAACCTGTGGGTCGCGACCCCTCTGGGGGTCGAACGACCCTTTCACAGGGGTCGCCTAAGACCATCGGAAAACACATATATAATTACATATTGTTTTTGTGATTCATCACTACGCTTTAATTATGTTCAATTTGTAACAATGAAAATACATCCTGCATATCAGATATTTACATGACGATTCATAACAGGTGCAAAATGACAGTGATGAAGTAGCAACGAAAATAATTTTATGGTTGGGGGTCACCACAACATGAGGAACTGCATTAGGAAGGTTGAGAACCACTGGTTTAGTCTAAAACAGGTAGTCGTGGGGATGTCAAGTACAGCACAGGGAATGTAGTCAACAGTATTGTAATAACTACGTGTGCTGCCAGGTGGGTGCTAGAATTATCACTTTGTATAAGTGTCTAATCACTATGCTGTACACCTGAAACTAATATCAGATAATATTGAATGTCAATTGTAATCCTATATAATAAAAGCCTAATATGCTAAGTGTCCGGTCAACCGGTCGGCAGTCCCTCCCCAGCTGGCCAACCTCCTGCATCTTTTCCCTGCCCCAATTGTGCACCAGTGGTGTCCCTCGGCCTGGCCTGCACCCTCTCCCAATCTGGGACCCCTTGGGGGATCTGGCCTAAGCCAGCAGGTGGACATCCCCTGAGGGGTCCCGGACTGTGAGAGAGTGCAGGCTGGGCTGAGGGACCGCCGCCCTCCAGGGCACAAATTTCGTGCACTGGGCCTCTAGTTGAAAAATAAAAAGGATAAATAGAAAGAAAAAAAATTAAAAAAAAAAGAAAGAAAAAGAATAAGGATGGAGCAATTGGCTGTGGAAGTTAGTTTACCTTCCTGCTTCAAAAATAAGAAGTCTAGCCCTAGCCAGTTTGGCTCAGTTGATAGTGTGTTGGGCTGTGGACCAAAGGGTCCTGGGTTCGAATTCGGTCAAGGGCACGGACCTCAATTGCAGGCTTGGTCTCCGGCCCCAGTCAGGATGCATGTGGGAGGCAACCAATCCATGTGTCTCTCTCATGTCGTTGTTTCTCTCTGTCTCTTCCCCTCCCTTACACTCTCTCTCAAAAAAAAGAAAAAAAATCAATGGAAAAAAATGTACTTGGATGAGGATTAATAAAAATAAAAAGTCTAGAACGGGTCCTGGCAAGCATTTTCTATAGCACAATATAGTAAATATTTCAGGCTTTGAGGCCCATTCAGCCTCTACTGCAACTAACTATTCAACCCTGCTGTTGTTGTATGTAAATGAATTGGCATGTCTGTGTGCCAATAAAACTTTATTTACAAAAACAGGCGGTGAGAAAAGAGAGACAGAAGTCCACATTTGAAGCAAAGGCCAATAGTCTGCCCACCCCTGCATAGACAAACAGTAAAACAAATGAACAAATGAAGCCTTGATTTGTAGCATTTGAATTCTATGGTGTATATACTCCCTATAGCCAAGTTCAGGCTACCAAGGTGAGGTTACTGAACTTGGGTTTGAGAATGGCATGTGCAGTAACGTGGAAACTGATGAAATATACAAGAGCACAGGTAATAGTAAACCGCAGTAAAACAGCAAGGAAGGCAGGAGATTTGAGCATTTATTCCTTGTGTTTTGTTTTTAAATATATTTTATTGATTTTTTACAGAGAGGAAGGGAGAGGGATAGAGAGTTAGAAACATCGATGAGAGAGAAACATCGACCAGCTGCCTCCTGCACACTCCCTACTGGGGATGTGCCTGCAACCAAGGTACGTGCCCTTGACTGGAATCGAACCTGGGACCCTTCAGTCCGCAGGCAGATGTTCTATCCACTGAGCCACACCAGTCAGGGCTATTCCTTTGTTTTTAATACAGTTCATTTAACTGTAAGCTGATATTACTTAAATTTTTGTTTCTTTGTCATTTAACCTTTACTATAATTTAATTTTCAGTAATGCTAGTGTTTTTAAAAATATGGTTCTCAGACTTCCCCGGGGAGGGAATTAATAATGGGCTCTTCTGAGCCAGTAGGAGGGGCTCCACTCTCTAGTTGCCTGAGGTTTAGGGGGTGGGAAGCCTCCATGATTGGTGTGGAGGCTGAACATCTGCTATGACATCGAGGTCCAGGGCACATCAAAGGGTTTTTTTCCTGTCCTCTCAGGCCAAACTACCATCACGTCAGCACCATTATCACTTGCGTAAGCCAGAGATGGAGTTACTCAAGATCAAGCATTGATCCCTTCCAGAAAGAACCCGTGTCCTCCCCCTACCCCCCCAAGAAAGTCCCCAAGCTTTCAAACGTCTCCCACCCTTCACTGCAGAGCAGAGACTTTCACTCCTCACAGGGTAACAGGGCAATTTGCTTTGGCCTCCAGTTTGCTGAGTTGCTTTCCATATATTGCTTCACCTCTCTGAACCTCCCTTTCCCACTTCTGACTATTAAGAGAGCTGTAGTAGCAGAGTCTCTGTCGTCTACAGGGATAGGAATGACTGTGTCCAACGCTTTGCATTTAACATAACCCCAGGAGGTAGGTTTTATGATGATGCCCATTTTACAGTTCAGAAAACTGAGGCTCAGAGAAGCTGGTAAGTGGAGTAGAGATTCATTCCCTCTTATTCCCCGTCCAAGTTTCTCTTATTTTTCAGGTGTGTCTCAGGCCTCTGGAGAACCTCAGGATTTTAACAAATGAAAAGGGTCTGAGAGGCCAATATTCAGGGACTTGAATCCCAAATGTTCCAGGAGCCCGGAGGGTGATATAGGAGAGCGAGAGCCAGGTGGGATTGTGGAGTTTAGACTCACACTTTGTCAATAAGGGCAGCGATGACTCAGCTTCAGCCAGTGGTTGCCTGTGGGGATTTGGGCCAAGTTTGGTCAGATTTTGATCAAAAGGAGCCGGAGCTTTGAATTTTTATATGAAAGCCATTGACTGACAAAGTGTATTGTTGTAAATTCTGTTTATATGAAATATCCAGGGTAGGCAAATCCATAGAGACACAATGTAGATGGGTGGTGGCCAGGGGCTGGGGGTCGGGGTGGGGGAGGAATGGGGAGTGACTGCTCACTGGGCTCAGGGTTCCTTTTTGGGGTGATGAAAATGTTTGGAACTAGATAAAGGTGGTGGTTGCTCAACATTGTAAATAAATTAAATGTCACCGGATTGTTCGCTTTAAATAAATGGTCAATTTTATGTTGCCCGAATCTCATCTCAGTTTTAAAAGCTGTACTGGCTTTAAAATGCTCTTCATGATTTTGTGTGTATTTTGAAGTTGGGAAGTAGTATTTCTACTCAAGATTAATATACATGAAAAAGTGCAGAAAGTGCACGACTATGAATTTTTCACAAACTGAACGTACCTTGCTTAACTAGCTCGGATAGGTGTTTTATTGTATTCTTTATAACAGAATTAATACAAGTTAAGTCAGGGGGAAAGAGAAAATACAGAGAGAGAGAGAGAGAGAGAGAGAGAGAGAGAGAGAAAAGAAAATGCAGAAAACAAACCCACCATAACCCTTCCTCTATCGGCAACCACCATGGGCAGTTTGGCCATATCCCCCCAGACTACCTTCTTTTTTAAAAGTTATTTACTGAATTTATTGGAGAGACATTGGTTAATAAAATTACATAGGTTTCAGGTGTACAATTCTACAGACCACCTTCTAAAAACATATAAACTTGCACAGATATGATCTTGTTCTATAACATGTTGTCATGACATACACTTGGAAGCACTCTGCATGGTAGAAATACTTATGTCCATCGTGTCTGTGCATGTGTGTCTCCTTGAACGCACTGGACACTGTGCTGGGTGTCCTGTTTGTCCCTCCAAGTCCCTCCCTCCCTGCCCCTCTCTGTGCCCAAGCCCCATGCCCTCAGCCAGCCAGAGGCTCAGGCAGGAGTGAGAGGTGGTGAGAGGAGGGGGAAGAGGGATGTTCCATGCCCCGCTCCCTCTCCCTCTCCGCCAGATGTTGTTTGGACCACAGTGAAGGCCGCACTCCTGCTGGGTGGCTATACCCTCTCTAGGTTCTGAAACTTCTCCTGCCCCTGGGGTGGGGTCTGACCCCTAGGATTGCCAGTCGCAGGTGGCTTTATCATCCCTTATTTGCCTCCTTGAGCTTGCCCTTGACTGTCAATAGCCCTTACATTACCTCGTTGGTTTGACTCCAGGGCACATGTCTGGGGTCGGGCTCCATTCCCTGGTTGAGGGCACGCCAGAGGCAGTCAATGTTTTGCTCTCACATAGGTGTTTCTTTCTCTCCTCTCCACTTCCTTCCTCTCTTAAAAAAAATCAATAACATATTTTTAAATAGCCTTCCGAGTATGTCAGCTATTTTGTGATGGGCCCTTGAACTGATTCAGAAACTAATTTAAAATTCTAAAGCAATTCTTAGTGAGCCAACTGCCACAAACTACCATCAGTTTGGACCTTGAGGGCCAGCCTGTTGTGTTGTAGATGCAGGAACAGAGGGTCATTGCCTTGCCAGGCTGCTGGCTCCTAGGCCAGGGTGGAGAGGGAATATGCAAAGTGTGCTGAGCCCTGAAGGCAGGCAGTATGAATTACAACTGACCAGGTCTCCCTGGGGTGGCTCTAGCTTCCTGACCCTTTCCCAATTCTGGGTCTCTTGGCCTCCGTCTAGTTCTGAAATGGAAATGAGCAAAATAAGGGTGTTTGGAAGAAGCAAACATCAGTTCTTTGAGATCTTGGCAGTTTGTGAAACAAAGGCTTAGGTGGGTGATCTGTCCCCCCCTCCCTGCAGGTAAGATGAACCCCGGAACAGCTGGAATGGGGAAAGAGCAAGGACTGTTCTCTTAGCCTGTCCGTTGGAATCCTGTGAAACGCTGGCTCAGCCCAACATTTAAAGATAAGCCTCAGCCAGCATCCTTTGAGTCCTCAGTGGGCAGACACACAGAGAAGCACCTGCATTACAGAACCAGGTGGAGAGTGCAGCAAGCAGCCCAGCGTTGGGCAGGTTGGGGAACGATTCCCAGGGGAGGTCATGTTTGTGCTGGATCTTAAAGGAGGAGCTGACATCAGCCCGGCCTGAGATGAGGCCCTAGAGAAGGGAGGAACAGGTGCTAAGATCCTGAAAGAGATGAAGCAATATATGTGCCAGAAACTTCTAGAAGCTCAGTGTGGCTAGAACCTAAGTTGTCTGTGTGTGTGTGTGTGTGTGTGTGTTGAGGGTGGTGTGTGTGTGTGTGTGGGGGGGGGGTCCAAAAGGCAAGTAGGCGTCAGAAAGGTCTTGGAAGACAAAAGAAGGGCGCTGGAAAGGCATGGAAAGCGTTTCAATAGCAGAGTGACCGTGTCTCTGTTTGGTGGGTTATTCTGGCTGCTGTGCCGAGAATGGGTGGAAGGGGCTACCTAGAAGCTGAGCTCGCTGCAATCTGGGAAAGTATTGGGGTGGTGGGATGAGAGTAGAGCTGGAGGCGATGGGTGGCTTTGAGAGCTATAAAGGCAGGAGAAGGGACAGGATCTAGGCTTATTATAATGCCAACAATATTGACAATAACAGCATAAGGTGGTGACTTAAACAATTGCCCTGGTTTCAGACTGCATAGGTGAAAAATTTCAAACCTCAGAAGAGTTGCAAGATAGTTTCCATATACCCTTCACCTAGATTTACCTATTGTTATATGTTACCCCCCTGTCTCTCTTCCTCCTTCCCTCCCCTCTCTATCTCTTTTGAGATATGTGTGTGGATATATATATATATAGCTCTTTATCCTGAACCACTTACAAATTTGTTGCAGAAATCATGACACCATACCTCTAAATACTTCAGTATTCATTTGCTTTGAATAGAAGCTTCTTTTACATAATCACAATACCATTGTCTTACTGAGGGCATTTAACATCGATACACTGTAACCTATATATATAAAAGGCTAATATGCAAAGTGTCCCCTCAGGAGTTCGATTGCACACTATGATGTGTGCTCACCACCAGGGGGCGGTGCCGAAGGAAGGCCCCCAGCCAGCCGCCAGCCGGAAGGCCCTGATCACCAGCCAGGCCTAGGGACCCTACCCATGCACGAATTTCATGCACCGGGTCTCTCGTGTAATATAAAGTTCATATTCAAATTTCCTCAATTGTCCCAAGAACATCCTTTAGAGCTTCCATTATTGAGGAGAACCAGGGTCCAATCAGGAACTTGCATCTCTTTCATCTAGGAGATTGCCTGGCACGCAGGTGTATTTCACAAGGCTGACCTTTTGGAAGAGTTCAGGCCGGTTGTTCTGAAGAATGTTCCTCGGTTAGGATTTGAGTGTTTGTTTGCCATGACTGAATTCAGGTAAACATGTTTGAATACTACATAAGTGACGGTGTGTCCTTTCCAGTGTAGATGGGCTACTTGGGTAAGTTGTTTATTGAGATGGTGTTGTTGGCTGTCAAGTGAGGGTAATGACAATCCTGGTTTCAAGAGGTTGTTTATATGAAAGGCACTTAAAACAGTGTCTGGCACATTGTAACTATTTGATAGATTATTAGTATTAATATTATTACCATCAATACTATTTTTTACCAAAATTTATAGAGATCTAATATCTGACAGGCACTGGGCCCAGCACTCAGTTCTTTACCCATCCAGCACCCAGGACAAAGTATGACACAAAGGAGGCATTCAATAAATACTTGTTGGCAAAATGTCACCTCCATGAGATGGATTTCTGTTGATATGAAACTAATACACAGATGAGAAAACTGAGGCTCAGAGAAGTGAAGTGATTTAGTCACGATCACTACATTGCAGTAAGTGGCAAGAGCCCTGGATTTGAACACAACCTTGTAGGCTTTGGAAAAAATGAGGGATAGAATTAAGAATGTTTTGTAAACCCTCCAGCACGCGTAGATGTGAAGAGCTGGATCTGAGCACCACGCACAGTGCTCTCACAATACACACAGTAGGCGCTCCATAAATGTTAGTTGAATGAATGAGGACGGAAAATGGGTCAGCTAGCCCCGCAGGTGTGGCTCCTGGTTCAGTGTGGGCCCAGGAACTAGGAGGTCACGGTTGGATTCCTGGTCCGGGCACAAACCTGGGTTGTGGGCTCGAACCCCAGTAGGGGGCGTGCAGGAGGCAGCAGATGGACGATATTTCTCATTGATGTTTCTATCTCTTTATGCGTCTCCCTTCCTCTCTCTAAAAATCAATTTTTAAAATAGTCAACTAGGAAAAGAAACTAACTGGCCTTGTCCCCAGCTGTGGGGTACAGGGAACCATTCCTCCGCACACTGCGGCACGTGGAGGCACCCCGAGACCGCCGGTTCCAGCAGGGTGTGGCTTCAGGTGACCCCGCCCACCGGCGAGACCGCGTCCCTAGCTCCTCCCAGCGCTCGCGGACGGGCCGACCGTGGTGTTTTGGCCTGCGGGCGGAGCCGTAGCCCAAGTCTCCTCGGGAGTCCGCGACCGGAAGCCGGGTGTCCAGGAGCCTGGCTGGAGGTCCAAGATGTCGGAGAAGGAAGGCGGGTCGGGCGGGGGCTCCCCGCAGGCCAGCGCGGTGACGGTCAGCGATGTCCAGGAGCTGATACGGCGCAAGGAGGAGATCGAAGCGCAGATCAAGGCCAATTATGGCGTATTGGAGAGCGTGAGTGTGGGTTCGGGGCTCCCGGGGGCGTCCCGACGCTGACGGACTCGGCCCCACCCCCCGACCCGCGGGACTGGGAGGCCCACGGCGCCGCAACTGCGGCCTCTGTCGGCGGAGAGAGGCTCCTAACGCTGAGAACTAAACTGGGGGAATCCTAGCCAGCGTCTGTGGAGCCCTTACCCTGTGCTGGGCGTGGTTTCACGTGCTTTCGTTCCTTCGGTGAGCTCATTGCATCCTCGCGGCAACCCTTTGACGTTAGCTCTGTTATTTCGCCCATTTTAGGGATGAGGAAACGGAGGCGTTTGCTTAGCTTAGACCTGTCCCTCTGCCTCCGGTCACAGAGCCAGTAAGTCTGGCCGGGTGGTTGGCAATCACCGCCATCACCAGTCTGGGCTGAAACCTCTACCAGATGTTCCGGGTTTTGCTCACCCAGCCTGATGGGGGGCAGGGCGCGCCGGAACAGATGCTGCATTTCTGGCAAATTATTAGCGATGCTGATGCTACAGGTCAAAGGACTGAACTTGGAGCGACAGTTAAGGCTCACTGCCCTTATTGCGTAAAGAGGAAACTGAGGCCCAGAGTGGGGTACTCCCTTGCCTAGGGTCTTGTGGCTAAAAAGTGGCAGTGGTAGAGCTCGATCCCAGGTCTGCCTGGCTCCAAAACTGATAGTTTTTCTTAAAACCACAAAGCAATTTGCAGAGAAAATAAGTTCATTACATCCTGTGTAGGGCAGATGGAATGCATTTTAGGTAACGGGAGTAAGGTGAAGTGCTGGATGGAGGCCAGGGTACCATTTTACTGGGTGCCGACTGTATACGCCCGGAGGGTGGTGGGTCATGAAGGGGAAGTCACTTGCTCAAAGTCACAAGGTGGGATTTGGGTCTCAGGCCTGTTGAATCCAGAACCTGTGCTTTTGGGTGTTATGCCAGCAATTTCTTAACCTTAAATTGCTGTCTACCATAAGCACAATGCTGTACCCATATACTTCTTGTAGTGTTATTCTCTTTATGTTTTTATTTTTCATCCTCACCTGAGGATGTTCTCACTGATTTTTAGAGAGAGGAAGGGAGAGAAAAAGAGAAACATTGATGTGAGAGAGAAGCATTGATCGGCTGCCTCCCGCATTACCACGTGTGTCCGGACAGGGGTTGGAACCTGAAACTCAGGCATGTGCCCCAGATGGGAATTGAACTAGCAACCTTTTGGTGTAAGGGATGATGCTCCAACCAGCTGAGCCACCCAGCCAGGGGCTTCTTGTATGTTTTGCTTTAAGTTGACCCACTTTTTTTTTACTTAAATAAATTTATTTTAAAAGGAACTTTTGCTAGTATAGTTCTATGGCATGTGAAAAAATGAGAATCTCTTCCCTTAAGTATAAGGTAAAAATGTACATCAAGATGATCCATACAAATCTCCATTAACTGATGAGTGGCTAATAAAATGTGGTCTCTCCATAGAGTGGATATTATTTAATAAAAAGGGACGAAGCACTAACACATACCACAATGTGCGTGAACCTTGAAAGCATGATGCTGAGTGAGAAGTTCATCAAAAAGGCCACATGTCTTATGATTCTGTTTATACGAAATGTCTAGAATAGGCAACTCCATAGAGACAGGAAGTAGCTTCATGGTTGCTAGAGGCTGAGGCGAGGGGAGAATGGGAACGAGGGTGATGAAAATGTCCTAACATTGATTGTGGCGATGGTTGCTCAACCCTGCAAATGTTCTAAAAACCATTGAATTATACACTTTAAATGGATGGATTGTATGGTCTGTCAGTAAAGCTGTTAAAAACAAACTTAAGAGGCCCAGAGATAGCAGGTGGCCTGTGGGTGATGTCACCAAATGGAGACTTTTTCTTGATTATTGGAGGGTTGGAGATCCTTGGAAAGGGAGTTAGTATTTTAAATTCAGGATTATTTAGTGCCCTGTGTGTGAGGCGCCATGGTGTGGGTCCCCACTTTGGAAATCAGTATCTTATGTGGTCTTGCTTCGGGAATGCCAGTGGAAAGGCAGGCGGCTGATATGGGTGTGTAGCCCTGGGACATTTATGCAGCATCTGTAGAGAGTCCTGTCTTAAGGAACTATAGGGGTCCCCCCTCCCCCTCCTTTGCCAACAGGAAACAGTCTGTGTAACAGTGTCCAGAGAGAAGCAAAGGGAATCCCTCCACCCAGTCCCTGTGTGTTCCGGGCACTGTCTCTGTGCTCACTGGTAACTACAGCCATCATTTACTACTGTGTGTATTCATTTCCTAGGGCCGCCATAACAAATGACCACAAACTAGGTGGCTTAAAACAAGATAAATTTACTCTCTCACAGTTGTGGAGGTTAGAAATGAAGTCTGAAGTAAAAGTGAAGGCAGGGTCTGAAGGACAGTCCATTCGATGCCTCTCTCCTAGTTCCTGGTGGCTACTGGCCATCCTTGGATTGTAGCTGTTTTACCCCATCTCTGCCCTCTTTCTTCACATGGCCTTCTCTCTGTGTCCCAGATGTCTCTCTCCTTTCTCTTATATGGATGCCCGGTACTGGATTTAGGGCCCACCCCAAATCTAGGGTGAGCTCAGAGACCCTTAACTTAATGACATCTGCAAAGGTCCTTTTTCCAAATAAGGTCACGTTCCCAGCTTCTGGGCTTAGGATTTGGACATATCTTTTGGGGGCCGCTGTTCAACCCACCTTGCATGTTCCTGGCACTGTGCTAAGCACCCCACAGAGGTCAACTCATCAATTCCCATGCTAGGCGGGCGGGGAGGACCTTCGTTCCCATTTAATAACCGAGGAAGCTGAGACTGAAGGAGGGAAAGGTCTTAGCCAAGGCACCCAGGCTGTTGGTGGCAGAATTGAGATCACATCAAAGGCTGTCCGACTGCAGAATCCCTCCCCGCATCATCTTCGGTGTAACACGTTTCCTGCTTCGGTACATCATGCTCTGATTTACAAAGAAAAGACTAAAATGTTAAAAGGGAATACAGTCTCATGGTCCAAATTCAAAGGCTACTAAAGGATGTAAAATGAAAAATCTCTCTCCCTCGCTGTCCCCAGCCACCCAGTTCCTGTCCCTCATGGGCCCTTGGTGATACCAGTGTGTCCTTCCTGGGTGGGGGCCTCTTTGAAAGCCCTCTTACATCTTTTTTACACTCAGCAGAATCCACGTTCGGCCGCAGCTGGATGCATTTCGGGGCTTTCACTCCCCTCCAGCTTCCAAGGCTGTTGGCCAGATGTCAGCTGCCTGGAGGAGGAGGGGTTGGAGGAGCCAGGGGAGGCTGGCCTTGGGGTTCATGCTCAAAGGAGTCAGTAGCCTTATCTGCACAGCTCTAACTTCTAAAAGGGAGAATGATTCACGCAGTACTTGTGTTTTTCAAAAATTCATTTAGAAAACAGGGCCCACCGTAGAGGGTACTTGTGGGAGGACGTGGGTAACACACCGAATCTGTGCCAAGTGGTCCACAGGTGGCAGCTTTCCTTACCGTTGCCTTCATGATGACTTTGGAGGAAAAGAGTGGGAAAGAGGTCTTTTTATAAGTTTTTTTTTTTACTGTTTTTGTTGATTTTTCAGAGAGAGGAAGGGAGAGGGAGAGAGAGAGATACAAACATTAATGATGAGAGAGAATCATTGATCAGCAGCCTCCTGCACGTTCCCCACTGGGGATGGAGCCCTAAACCCGGGCATGTGCCCTGACCGGGAATCCAACTGTGATCTTCCTGGTTCGTGGGTTGATGCTCAATCACTGACCCACACCGGGCAGGCCTGTGCGATTTTTAAAAATCCACATTTCTTTCCTCCAGCTAAAAGGTGTTGGGATGAATGAGCCGCTGGTGGACTGCGAGGGCTACCCCCGCTCAGACGTGGACCTGTACCAAGTTCGAACTGCCAGGCACAACATCGTCTGTGAGTGACCCGTAGGGCCCCACCCTGCAGAGGGGGACATTAAAGGCACACGAATGAGATCACCAGTACCCATGTTACTGCTTCCCTCTCTTCTGCCTCCACAGGATTATCTCATTGTCTCCGTGGAGGGATAAGAACTCAGGGAATGGGTTAAACTCAGGGTTCAGTATTTATAGCTTCCGTTTGTTTTTAAGAGCTTCACTTCATTCTGAAAACTTCATTGAAATAACAATAGAAACCCAGGTCAGATATTGCTTCCGATCCTAATCGCATCAATTATGTGTTAGGAATTACGTTTCGCTGTTGATGATGGTGACCCAGGAACGGAGGGAGAGCAGAGGTGGGCAGTGCATTTGTTTTCTGGTTCTCATATAACACATCACTACAGACTTCGTGGCCTAAAACGTCACAGACTTGTTATCTCACAGCTCGGGAGGTGAGACCTCCACGTGGTGTCACTGGGCTGAGATCAAGGTGTCGGGCAGGGCGTGTTCCCTCCGGAGGCTCCAGGGGCGAGCCCGTTTCCTTGTCTTTTCCAGCTCCTAGAGGCCGCCCGCATCCCTTGTTTCGTGGCTCCTTCCATCTTCAAAGCTGACAGATCCCTCCAACTCCGATTCTGTCACGTCGCTTTCTCCCATTTTGCCTCCCTCCTTCACTTCAAAGGACCCATGTTGGCATTGGGCCAGGGGTTCCCAACCCTTTTTTGGCCACGCCCCACCTAAGCATCTCTAAAACCCTGCTGCCCCCTCCACCCCCCCGTGACATGTAATTCTTATTATTCAAAAAGTGAACTCCTGTTCACGTGGAGGAAGCCTAAAAGGCCATTAACTTGGTCTAAACAAGCTTCCAAAGAACGGCATCCATGAAAGAGAGAGAGAAAAGGATAGTTGAAGTACCGAGGAAGAAATCACTAAGAAATCGTTAAAAAATAATAATATGAAGTGAAATGAAAAAATAGCAAATAAAGTTGCAAAACATATAATAGAGAACTGAAATGCAGAAATATGTCACAATATATATTTATATACTGTATCTGAGGGCCCTAGAACCATAATAAATGCAAGAATTCACTGTTAATAACTCATTCTCGAATTGCCCCCCTTAAATATCAAATTGCCCCCCTGTGGGGCGCGTACCCCACATTGGGAACCACTGCATTGGGCCCACCCCCTGGATAATCCAGAATAACCTCGTTCTCAGGGTCATGAACTTAATCACATCGTCAAAGTCCCTCTTGCCGTGTAAAGCAGCACAGTCCCAGGTCCCGGGGACTAGGACGTGGACATCTCTGCGGGGCCTTATTCACACTGCCACAGGCGGGCAGCCAGTGGCCTACCACCAGCTCACATTAGGAGGGAATTATCACCCTGGCCGGTGTGGCTCGGTTGGCTGGGCATCATCCTGTGCACCGAGAGGTCGCAGGTTCGATTCCGGGTCAGGATGCATGCCCAGGTTGTGGGTTCGGTCCCAGGTCAGGGTGTGTACTGAGGCACCTGATCGATGTTTCTCTCTCTCTCAAGTCAATAAAAAACATTTTTAAGGAAGGGAATTATCGTCTACATTTTCTGCTTCCTGACTTCTGTTACCTGTTTGAATTGTGACTCCATCTGCGTGTGTTTCGGTACAAGGTTGAGCATGTAGGAGGTGCTCACGGAGTGTTCAGAGGATGAATGAAGGAGTCTTGTGTCCTCGGCTGTCGTCCCTGGCCCCTGATCCGGTTTCCTCCTCCCAGGCTTGCAGAACGATCACAAGGCGGTGATGAAGCAGGTGGAGGAGGCCCTGCACCAGCTGCATGCTCGGGACAAGGAGAAGCAGCCCCGGGACATGGCTGAGGCCCAGGAAGAGGCCAGGAGCCGAAGTCTGAGCCAGAGCGAGGGCCTCAGCCCCCCTCAGGCCTTTGCCAAAGTGAACAGCATCAGCCCCGGCTCCCCTGCCAGCGTCGCGGTAAGTCAGGGCCTGTCACACAGAGGCTGTTCTGTTCACCGCTGTATCCACGCATCCAGGACAGTGCTGTCATTGGCCCACAGCAGACATATATATTTTTAATATATTTTTATTGATTTCAGAGAGGAAGGGAGGGGAGAGAGAAAGAAACATCAATGATGAGAGAGAATCATTGATCAGCTGCCTCCTGCACGCCCCCCACTGGGGACCGAGCCTGCAACCCCGGTATATGCCTGGGACCAGACTTGAACCCAGGACCCTTCAATCCGCAGGCTGGTGCTCTATCCACTGAGCCAAACTGGCTAGGACAACACAGCAAATATTTGTTGAAGGGATGAGTGCATCACCATTTGTATGCTCAGAATGAAAAGGTCACACTAGTGCCTGTGGCTGCTCATTTGAGGGCAAACTTGTCTAAGTTCTGACCCCTCAACACAAGAGGTCCAGGCTGTCCTGCGTCTGTCTGCTGCCCGAACCTGGGTCAGGACCCCAGAGAGCAGCAGTTGGCTTTCCCCCACATATCTCAACCTCCACAACCGCCAGCTCTTATCAGACATTGGGCAGACCTGCCCACCTTCTACTAGATCTGCCCTAGTAGGAGCCCCCCGGAGGAGGTGCCCAATTATCTGCCTTCTGCATGACCTCTTCGCTTTGGGCCTGTCCTGGCCCCTGTAGAAAACATGCTCTTGGCCTTGACATTCAGTTAGGTATGGAAGGGTAAAGGACGCCAGAAGCACATCTAACCTCTAGCCTGGTTTTCCATCTCTTTTTTTCTTTAGGGTCTGCAAGTGGATGATGAGATTGTGGAGTTTGGCTCCGTAAACACCCAAAACTTCCAGTCGCTGCAAAACATTGGCACCGTGGTGCAGCACAGTGAGGGGGTGAGTTGAGGGGTATGCGGCATTTGGTCAGTAACCCTAGAATGGCCCGAATCATAATATTTGTCCTGTTGTGACTGGTGTATTGCACTTAGCCTAATGTCTTCGTGGTCCTTCAGTGTTGTTACATGTGTCAGGATTTTCTTCCTTTTTAAGGGTTGCTTTTTTCACTTCGTTGACAGTATCCTTTGATGCAAAAAATTTTTAAATTTTGATGCATCTTGTTTTAATTTTTATTAAAGTAGCACATACAGCCTGGCTGGTGTGGCTCAGTTGGTTGAGTGTCGTCACATGCACCAAGGGGTCATCGGTTCGATTCCTGGTCAGGGCACATTCCTGGGTTATAGGCTCTCCCTGATCAGGGGCACGTGGGAGGCAGCCGGTCAGTGTTTCCCTCTCACATTGATGTTTCTCTCCCCTTCTCCCTTCCTCTCTTTCTAAAATTAATAAAAGCATATTTTTTAAAAAAGTAATACATACACATTGTTAAAAATTTAATGGTAGAGAAAGATATAAAAGTAAACTCTGTTTTCTCTGACTCCATTCTCTGGGAAGTAACCACTGTTCACATTGTTTTGGTATACCTTCCAGAAAACTTTGTGTGCACCAAGCAGTACATATGCTCTTTAGAAAATATATTCAAATGGGTTCATACTTTGTTGGTTTGGTTTGGTTTTGTATTCTAGAGCTGCCTCATTCACTGTGCTATATTCGAATCATATCTTACTAAGGGATATTTTGGGTGTTTTCTGTTTTTGAGTTTATAAACAGTCCTGGGATGAACACTTTGTTGATATATCCTTCTGTATTTTTTTTGCAAAATGTATTTTGTATGCACATTTTAATTCTGATATTTGTTAATCCTCTCCTGATGCTCTTATCCACTGAGCCAAACTGGCTAGGGCTGTATGCACTTCTTAAAGATTTTTTGGGGGGCGGGGAGTGTCTCTGCAAGAGGATGGTATCGATTTGCAGCCCCACTGACTGGCCTGAGAGTGCCACGCCCCCCACCCACCGACTGCAGGCCAGTGCTTAAAATAAGTGTCCTTGCTAACTTGATGGGTGAAAAACCGGAATTGAACCCGGGACCCTCCAGTCTGCAGGCCAACACGCTATCCACTGAGAGAGCATCTCAGCATTTTAGCGTGAATTTCTTTGAGTGCTAAGGAGGTTGAACATAAAACAAGCTCATTTTCCTTTCAGAAGCCCCTGAATGTGACAGTGATCCGCAGAGGGGAGAAACACCGGCTTAGACTTGTCCCAACGCGCTGGGCGGGGAAGGGACTGCTGGGGTACAGTATCTGTTTTGGTTCATTCACACGGCAGTGTCCATTGCATGTTTGTTAGACATAAAGCTGGGGTGGGGGCGGGTTGGGAAATGATGGGGATTCCCCGGTGACCTATAGAACTGATGATGAATCCTGTGGCAGGAGTGAGACTCTAGGTGCAGAGGTGGAGGGAGCCCTGGTCTCGCTGGGCATTTGCTTTACGGGATAAAGAATGTATGTGAAAAGCTCAGGAGGGCTCCCCTCCTGCTCTCCCTGAATGGAGCCGTCAAACTTACGCTGTTTCTTTTCTTTTTTTTCTTCCAGCTGCAACATTATTCCTTTGCAAAGCTGATTGTCCCTGAGGAACAGTATCAGGAAAGCATCTTCTGTGGCCCTAGACTTGTGTCTTGGGGGAGATTTCTCCCTTCTCTCCTCTCCCTGGAGCTTAAGGATCTGGAAGCCTGAACTTCTAGGTGGTAGAAACGCTGTGGCCTCGGAGTGTAGTCCCTTGGGAGTAAGGCATTGTTCAGACCTGATCTGTGCTCAGCTCATCTTTTCTGAATTAGACCATGGCCCCAAATGGGAATCTCTGATGGCAAGAGGGTGGGAGTTATTCTGACAGGTGCTGTCGTGACTTTATTCTTCTAGGAATTATTTTCTCCAAATAAACAGTTTTATAGTACTGCTATGAGCATGTTATCACCCCAACTAAACTCCTCATGGACCTCTCAGCCAAAGCTCAGAACGTCCTCACAGAAGGTTGGGCCCTGGCCAGTGGCTCAGTTGGTTGGAGCATTGAGCTGATGTGCCAGGGTTGTGGGTTCGGACCCGGTCAGGGCCCATGCAGGGGTCATCCGATGAGTGCATGAATAAGTGGAACAACGGAACGATGTTTCTCTCTCTCTCTCTCCTCTCTCTAAAATGAAAAAAAAAAGGAGGAAAAGAGAGGGGTAGAACAATAATTGTGCCAAAGTGAAATGTGACCACATATTTCCGGAACATCCTTCTTTATGGCACGGGGTTTCCAGACACCAGCTGCCCGTCCCCCTTTGCAGTGCGGTGTTGCTGCCCTGGATACAGAAATCTTGTTTTCAGCACTTGGACCTCCAGAGCCACAACTGCTCCCTTTAAGAATATGACATGCATATTCGTGAAGCATTCCATATTTTTATAACAAAAAAAGAGAAAAGACTAGATAAACCAGGAGGCTCCCCAGGCAGCCCAGCAGGTGTCAGCTTTCTCATCCATAATCCACCAGAGGGCAGCAAGCTCCCTCCACTTGTAGAATAAAAATGCCTGCAGATTAGCTTCTATTGTGGCTTTTTGTCATTGAACCTTGTCACACCCTCAGCTCAGCACTATTTTATAAACTGCTAAGGTGTGCTTGACGTTGCTGATGGGAACAGCAGTGTGTATGGGTCCTCCTCTTGTTTTCTCTCTAACACGGCCAAGTGATTTCAGTGATTCCTAGGGACTCTAGTTTTTCGCTCTTCACTCTTCCCACAGTTCGTGCAGTCCCCTCTCCCTCACTGGCTCACTCTGCCAGGGCATCTGTGTCTCTTGGGACTGAATTTGCTTGGGTTGGACACAGGTACCAGCTGGCCCTGACGGGAGTCGGCCTTGGCCTGTGCTTCCTGCCGTGGGTTCGCACGCTCCGCTGGGAAGCCTTCCTGTGGAGGGTCTTCCCCAAACTTACTCCAGCCCCACCTCCCTGCGCGTTCCCCTCCCACAGTTGTGGTGTTGACAGAGCTGTGCTGTTCGAATTGGGTGTTCTAATTCCAAGT
>NW_006294609.1:2890118-2891009 GCF_000327345.1 Myotis davidii | reverse complement strand
TAGGTAAATGTTATTAACTTAATTAGGGTACTCCTAAGGCTTAGGAAGAGCCACACTCAAGTGGCCAAAGAGCCACATGTGGCTCGCGAGCCGCAGTTTGCCGACCACGGCCCTAGACTATAATCAACACAGCTTCTCCCATCCAGACGTGGGGGTGGGGGTGGGGAGGATCACTCGCATTTTCCTAAAGTGATAGCAGTCTTCTGCATCGTGCCTTTGGCTGGTTTCCTGCAGGTCTCCTTTTGGAAAAACCTCGGGATGGCCAGGTGTGCCCTCTTCCGTGAGATTCTAAGGGAGGGTCACTGAGAAGTAGAATGATCCTAATTTTTTTAAAATATATTTTTTATTAATTTGAGAGAGGAAGTGAGAGATAGAAACATCGATGAGAAAGAATCGATTGGCTGCCTCCTGCACCCCCGCCCCCTACTAGGGATCAAGCCTGCAACCCAGCCGGGCATGTGCCCTGACCCAGAATCTAACCCTGACCTGGTTCATAGGTCCATGTTCAACCACTGAACCACGTTGGCCAGGCGATCCTAATAGATTTAACCAAACCGGATTTGCAGAAACGTTTTGTGATAAGAACAGCAAGATAATGTACCCTCTACTGTAATCTCCCGGCTAGATAAAATTTTCCAAACACTTTTTACCCCAGTGAGGAGGTGTGGAAGACATCTAGGTGCAGCTTCCGCCAGACCGGGAAATTTAGACGGCTTTTGGAAAAGAGCATTTTTACCAAAACATTCCATGTTTCTTCACTTAATCTCGTTAAACCTTCAGAAAGTCGAAACTGCTAGTGTTCGCCACTGCAGTTCCTCAGGGGATGGCTCCATGGGAAAAGCGGATGGAGCCGCCCCAGTCGCGGTGGTGCCGCTCCGGGGAGACCGGCAG
>NW_006294609.1:2883820-2889807 GCF_000327345.1 Myotis davidii | reverse complement strand
GTCGCCTGCCGCGACGGCGGTTACCATGGGGATAGGGCTTGGGTGGCAACCGTAACTAGGGAGCCGGTTGTTGGAGAAGCGGCTGCTTAGGTTTGGCATTGGGAAGAGGCGCTGTGCCAAGGGCCCTGGACTTGGCATCAGGAATTTTTCAGGTGGAGGAACAGCGGGAGAAGGGTCTGCTGCTTGCCAGCTGTGTGACCTTGAATAGTCACTTCAACTCCCAGAGCCTCAAATTCTCAAGTTTGTTGTAAGGAATAAATGAGAGGGGAAAAAGGCTTTTTAAACAGTTGCTACCATTTCTCAAGCACTATGGGCCACAACTGTGTTGAGCGTTTTATCTGTATCATATAATCTTCACAATAACCCCAGAATCGGGAGTTATATATAATTTATTTAATTATTTCAGAGAGGAGGGGTGAGGGAGAGAAATATCAATGATGAGAGAGAATCATTGATCAGCTGCCTCCTGCATGCCCCACACTGGCGATCAAGCCTGCCACCCAGGCATGTGCCCTGACTGAAATTAAATCGTGACCTCCTGGTTCATAGGTTAACACTCAGCCCCTGAGCCACACAGGCTGGGCACAGAGCCTGTGCTTGCTTATTTTTTTATTTATTTTTGAGCAAAAATAAAGGTTTATTACAGAAAAGCTCCCTGCTGCAGGGAGGAGGTCTAAGCAGGTTGCCCGAGCCTGGTGCTTTTAACCACAAAGCGACACTGCTTCTTAGTCATTATTGGAACGTGTCTGCAAGGCCTGGGTTACGCATGTTGCTGCCTGGTGGAATAGGAATATCTTTCACATGAGTTAGAGAGCTCTGAAGTTATTCCTAGGAAGATGAGAGGCCCTGGGATCAGTATTGTCAAGATTTGGGACAGGATTTCCCAGGAGTCTGACATTCTTTTTATTCCCATGGAAAGGAGTCAGAGCTGGTATTGCACATTTTATCGGTAGATGAGGTCACCAAGGGATGAACATGGGAAACAGAGGGTCTTGCTGATTATTATGGTCAAATTTCTCTAGAGGAGACGCCACAGAGAAGAATGTCAGATGCAGAGGGAAACCCACTAGAAGAAGCAGAAGATGGAGAGACAGAAATGAAAGAAGAAGAACATCCAGATTATTCTGAAGAGGAAGAAAATGTACCACAGCAATCAGAGGATGACCTATTACCATGGAGAGAGACTCAGGAGGAGAAAGAGGCGGAGGAGGAAGGGGAAGGAAACCTGAAGGAGGAGGGAGGGGAAGGAAACCTGAAGGAGGAGGAAGGGGAAGGAAACCTGAAGGAAGAGGAAGGGGAAGGAAACCTGAAGGACGAGGAAGGGGAAGGAAGCCTGAAGGAGGAGGAAGGGGAAGGAAACCTGAAGGAGGAGGAAGGGGAAGGAAATCTGAAGGAGGAGGAAGGGGAAGGAAACCTGAAGGAGAAGAAAGGGGAAGGAAGCCTGAGGGAGGAGGAAGGGGAAGGAAGCCTGAGGGAGGAAGAAGGGGAAGGAAGCCTGAAGGAGGAGGAAGGGGAAGGAAACCTGAAGGAGGAGGAAGGGGAAGGAAATCTGAAGGAGGAGGAAGGGGAAGGAAACCTGAAGGAGAAGAAAGGGGAAGGAAGCCTGAGGGAGGAGGAAGGGGAAGGAAGCCTGAGGGAGGAAGAAGGGGAAGGAAGCCTGAAGGAGGAGGAAGGGGAAGGAAACCTGACGGAGGAGGAAGGGGAGGAAACAGAGGAAAAGGCTGAAGCAGCGCTGGCAGAGATGGTTGCAGGATCCCAGGAAGAAACCACAGGGGCGCCCCAACAAATCACCATGGCCATGATCAATTTGGAGAGACTCCCATCCACTGATTCCCAGTCACTCATGTCAGAAACTTCTCTAGTAAGTAGCAATCGTCATTCATTCATTCATTCATTCATAACCATTCATTGAATGTTTACTATATGCCAGGCTATGGGGATACAAAACCAAGTAAGACACAGTTCATTTTTCATTCTCTTGGGTTCTAGGGTGTGTAGGGAGCCAGACCCACAACCGAACATTATAAAACAATGTGCTAAGTGCCGAGATTGAGAGGTGTCTAGGAGATATTTTTCAAACAAGGACAAATTAACCCAGTTTGGAGGGTGGTCCAGGAGAGCTTCCTGGAGGAAGAGCTGACTTTAAAGGGCTGGTCGGTTAGCTGGTCGGTGTGCTGTCAGCGTGATAATAGTAACATAAACTCCCCAGAGACCCTCCCTGTAGGAGAAACTCAGCTCTGGTCCGGGAGACCTGACTCTCTGGCTAGTCGGCCATTTGGAGGCCACCAGGAGAATGACTGCTGTTGTGGGGTGCTGGCAGGCCAGGGATAAACCGGCCACACCCACGATTCATGTTATTTGAATACTAAGATGCCCAGGCTCCTTTTAAAAACACTTCCTACTTCCAGGGTGAGGCTAACCCTGAGCCTGGCTGACTTAGGAAAAGGAAGGGAAATAAGTGAGGACGTGTCGTATTTGGAATCACAATCTCTTTTTATTTCTTTTTAAAGACAGTTGATAAGGAGTCAGAGCATTCATTGCAAGCAGAGAGTTTGAGCACCCTGAGCTCCCCCTCCGACTATGAGTTGGCGCTCACCAGTTCTGAAGAAAAACTGATAATTTCCCTTCAAAAGAAAATGGCCCATCTGCCCTCAGCGGAACTGGCCCAAGAAAAAGTTTCAGAACCAGTAAAGGAGGAAAAGAGACGAGAAAAAAAAGTATCCTACGTCGACAAGGGAAAAGAGGAAGAACTGCAGCCCAAAGCCCACACCCCCGCGACGGGCTCCGACTCGCTGGTGTCCACCAGCAGTAAGGACATTTTGTTTGAAAAGGACGACAGGGCCAAGGTGTACCCCTTGGTAAGTGTAGCACACTTCTGTGTTGTCCCCGGTACTTTGAGAGTATTGTGAAAAAGGGGGGTTTTACGCACGTGGAAAAAATACCACCAGAAAGATCCTTTAAAAACTAATCACAGACTCTGTATTTTAAAGTCCAGTTCAGAGCTCTGGCTGGAGATGTGGACATGAAGGAGGGCTGCATCTGGGTTCAACAGTGTTGCTCGGCAGGCAGGAAATTTCTTGTGTCACTTGTCTTTGCACAGGGTGCTGGGTTTTTTTTTGGCGGGGGCGGGGATTCAGAATCCATCTCTCCCTCTCCCCTCTCCTCCCCACTCCTTTCCTCCCTTTCTCTTTCCCCTCCCTCTCCATCCTTCTTTTTTCTCTTTCTTCCTCCCTCTCTCATTCTCTCCCTCACAGTACAACTCCTCCATTCCATCAATTCCTTCTTTTAAAATTTTTAGTGATTTTTTTAGAGAGAGAGGAAGGGAGAGGGAGAGAGAAACATTGACTGTGAGAGTGACATATTTATTGGCTGCCTCCTGCACACCCCCTGCTGAGGACTGAGCCTGGAACGCTGGCGTGTGTCCTGACCAGGAATCTAACCAGCAGCCTTTCGGTGTGCGGGATCACGCCCAACCAACCGAGCCACCCCAGCCAGGGCATCGGTTCCTTCTTTTCCCCTCCTCTCCTCGCCCCTCCTGCCTTCATTGGTTCCTGAGAACTGAAAGCCACTGGGAAAGGCACCAGGCAGCCCAGGGGAACCTGCCTTCACGGCCGCTGACGGTATTCCAGGAGGCACCATCTGCCAGGAGTAAAAATATTATCATTTACCAAGGGAAGGAGGAGAAGGGCTCCCCCCCCCCACCTTCTTTCTCCATCTGCTGGTTTCTGAAAATTGTTTCCTAGGATTCATCCCCTTCCCAACTCCCGCCCCTCCCCCCCTTTTTCTCCTTTTCCCCTGTAGATTCATGGCTGTGGAAGATTTGTAAGTGACTGAGTGTGTATGAACAGGGGTCCTCAAACTTTTTAAACAGGGGGGCCAGTTCACTGTCCCTCAGACCATTGGAGGGCCGGACTATAGTTTTAAAAAAAACTGTGAACAAATTCCTATGCACACTGCACATATCTTACTTTGAAGTAAAAAAACAAAACGGGAACAAATACAATATTTGTATTTGCATGTGGCCCGCGGGCCGTAGTTTGAGGACGCCTGGTTTATGAAGTACTTAACTTCATTCCTAACACATAGCGAGCACTTGGCAGGTGTTAACGAGATGAGGAGGATGAGGATGAGGATGAAGATGAGGGCAGGAAAATGCCTAGTGGGAAACGCAGACAACTGACAGCCTCCTTTCTGTTGGTGTGGCGCCTCTGAGCAGTGGAGTTCCAGGTTAACCTTGCAGCTGCTCAGCCTGGAAGAAAGAATCGTTGAGTGTTAGAGCCAGTGAAGACTTTTGCCTTGATCGGCCAGCTACCGGGACATCAGGCACTGTCACTCGGGAGAGCAAGTGGTCTCTGTGTCGGGGCCCCGCTCTCTGGACCTGACAAAAGCCACTGCCCACGTGCCCTGGACTGGGAATCGAACGGTGGCCTCGTGGTGCACGGCACAAGGCTCCACCAACTGAGCCACACCAGCCAGGGCAATTAACGTATATTTGAATAAGGACTTCCTTAGTCAGTGCCTAGAACAAAAGGCCACCAAGTGTTTTCCAAGAGTTCAGTTAACACTCAGCGTTGTGCCAGGGGTCCCAGGGGTCCCGTTAGCCTCTGGCTCGCTGCAGAACTGAAACTTTCCTGGACCTTTTTGCTTTGCTAATTTGTTTAGCTCTTTTTCCTTTTATCTTTTCCCTTTCCTTTTGCCTTTATTGTTTCTTCTTTCTGTTAAAATGAACAGATGCTCTTTATTTATTTATTTATTTATTTATTTTTAAAGGCAGGATTCTACTTCTTATACCCTCCCCACCCCAACCCCTTCTGCCTGAGGTGACTACTATTACACTTTGGTATAACTGTAACTGTCTCCTGTCCCCTCTGTGCTGGTGGCATCCAGACCAGCTGTGGCTTTCCCCACCTGCACCTCCTGGGCATCACTTTATGCACTTTGACCTTAATTTAGTTCCTACTGTTTACCTAGTGCTGGTCGTGCCAAGAATAAAGGAAAAAGCCTTGTTCCTCACGATAACCCAGCCGTGGGCAAACTACGGCCCGCGGGCCGGATCCGGCCCGTTTGAAATGAATAAAACTATTGAAAAAAAAAGACCGTACCCTTTTATGTGATGACGTTTACTTTGAATTTATATTAGTTCACACAAACACTCCATCCATGCTTTTGTTCCGGCCCTCCGGTCCAGTTTAAGAACCCCTTGTGGCCTTCGAGTCAAAAAGTTTGCCCACCCCTGCAGAACCCTTGAAAGACCCACAGGCCATTGCCTGGGTACCGGACTTATGTCCAGAACTATGATGGGGCTGCAAAGGGGAGAAGGGATGAGGGAAGCGCCTGGAGTCGCAGCTCGGGCTGGACACATGGTAGCGTCTTGCTGGTCTTGCCTTTGTCTTCCAGACCATGACTTGGAAGTTTGGATGGAACAGTTCTCTCCCTGTGTACTACATCCGAGACGAAGAGCAGCGGGTGCTCCTGTACGCCAACGCCCACACCGCCGTCATCTACAACGTTTACAAGAACACTCAGCATCACCTTCAGGTAGGCGGCTGTTCCGCCTGCGGGCCCCAGAGGCCATTCGGCTTGGATACAGCAGTTCGTTTTTCGTTCCCGGGGCTGACTTCACTCTGCATTACCCTCATGCTTCTCCACCCCTCTTCTGAACAGGATTCTAGCAAACCCTGTGTTTAGGAACACATTTTATTGTTTGTTGTCTCTCCGATTCTAATCAGAATCAATTTACAAACAGCCGCGGATTTTAATTTTATAGCAACACGAGTTTAAAACATCTGCGTGTTTCACATTTCCGTAGAGACGTGGCCAGAATAGGTTGTGTTGCCTCCGCAGAACTACGCACAAAGGGCTTCCGACCGACCATATTAACCCTTGGCTTCCCTTTCAGCTTTCAAAAGGGCTTTGGTCCTCTTACTCATGCTGGGAGGTGGGGTCAGTTTGTCTTCCACAAGTTTCTTCTTGTTCACCCCGCTCCC
>NW_006294609.1:2882292-2883763 GCF_000327345.1 Myotis davidii | reverse complement strand
ATGCGTCCTCTGCTCTGGCATCGGTGGCCCGTTTCCTAGCCATCGTTTACCTGTCCCAAATGCCATGTTTCCTTGGTGTCTAACTTCCCAATAGCTAACCTGATAGACCAGTGATGGCGAACCTATGACACGTGTGTCAGAGGTGACACGCGAACTCATTTTTTTGGTTGATTTTTCTTTGTTAAATGGCATTTAAATATATAAAGTAAATATCAAAAATATACATCTTTGGTTCGGGCCGATTTCTGGGCTCTCTATTCGATTCCATTGATCTATATGTCTGTTCTTGTGCCAGTACCAGGCAGTTTTGAGAACAGTGGCTTTGTAATACAGCTTGATATCTGGTATTGAGATCCCACCTACTTTGTTCTTTCTCTGTTTTACTATGGTTGCAAATATCAAAAAATGTCTATATGTGACACGGCGCCAGAGTTAAGTTAGGGTTTTTCAAAATGCTGACACGCCGAGCTCAAAAGGTTCACCAGCACGGTGATAGACAGTTCTCTGTTACCCTTTCAGTGAGCATGTATTTTTTAACTTCTTATTTGATTTGATTTTTAAATATATTTTTAATTGATTTTAGAGAGGAAGGGGGAGGGAGAGAGAGAAAGAGAGAGAAACATCAGTGATGAGAGAGAATCATTGATCGGCTGCTTCCTGCACGCCCCCAACTGGGGATGGAGCCTCTAACCCAGGCATGTGCCCTGGACTGGGAATCGAACGGTGACCTCTCGGTGCATGGCACAAGGCTCAACCAACTGAGCCACACCAGCCAAGGCAATTAGCATACATTTTAATAAGGACTTCCTTAGTCAATGCCTAGAGCAGCAGTTCTCAACCTGTGGGTCCCGACCCCTTTGGTGGCCGAACGACCCTTTCCCAAGAATCGCCTAAGACCATCCTGCGTACCAGATATTTACATGACGATTCATAACAGTAGCAACATTACAGTTATGAAGTAGCAACGAAAATAATTTTATGGTTGGGTCACAACATGAGGAACTGTATTTAAAGGGCCAGAAGGTTGAGAACCTCTGGCCTAGAACAAAACACCACGAAGTGTTTTCTGAGAGTTCAGTTAACACTCAGAATTGTGCCGGGGTCCCAGACATGTGGCTGCAACGTAAGGCATCTGCCTCCTAGAAGTAGAATTTCCAGCCCGATGCCCCGGGGAAGGGTCTGCACCCTCCATGTTTTAAAGCTGCTTCCCCCGTTTCCGTAGGGCCACCCCAACGTGATCTCCTGCATGTGCGTCAGCGAGGACAGGCGGTGGATCGCCACGGCTGACAGAGGGCCCAACTGCCTGTTGATGATCTGGGACTCTGAAGGCTCCTGTCCAGACCTTGTCATCTTGAATCGTCATGAATAGCATACACTTTAAAAATAGGAAATACAGCTCCTTTTTCTTTTTATAGCTCCTTAGTTTGGATAAAGCTCTCCTCTCAAAAGATGAGAAAGTCTGCAGAGTATA
>NW_006294609.1:2881039-2882157 GCF_000327345.1 Myotis davidii | reverse complement strand
GTTCTGGTAGAATATCTGCTACTGTGACCAGCAGGCAGTGAACAGTGCCTTGCGTTCGGGGAGGTGAAGCCAGGGATGGGGCACAGGTGAGTGGGAGGTTGCCCGGGAAGCCCGGCTATCTTGTTGCCTCGAGGCCTGATGGACACGGCCTGGGCGAATTTCCCATTTACGATTCTTGGTTCTTTCAGCCCAGAAACTCCGTTTGTTGTGCCCCAGAGTGGCCTGGGCTGAGGGGAGCCAGGTCGCCCTCCCCGGCTTGGAGGCCCAGAGAAGTGAGGACTGTCCCCGTCCAGTCATACCTGTTGTTTTCCTTTCCCATGGCTGCTGCGCGAAAGGACCACCAGCTGGGTGGCTTAAAATGACAGATTTCTCAGTTCTCGAGTCCAGCAGTCGGAAGCCGGCTGGTTCCGACTCTCCTGGGAGAGTCTGTCCCATGTCCTCTCCCAGCTGCTGGTGGCGGCCGGCGAGCCCCAGGGCTCATGGCTAGGAGGCCAGTCCTCCAGGCTGTTTCCATCCTCACATGGCCTTTCCCCCTACACGTCTCTCTGTGCCTTCTCTTCTGTGCGGACACCAGTCATTGGATTCAGGGCCCACCCTCGTCCAGTGTCACCTCATCTGAACCGAATTAATTACATCTGCAGACCCTGTTTCTAAATGAGATCACACTCGGAGGTTCTGGGTAGACAGGAATTTCACTCCAGACCACTGCCCTAACCTGCCGGGATTGTGGGGAGAGCGGCCCGCACAGTGCCTGGCGCCTCTTCTCTGAAGCTCCTCCTCCCCAGGCCCCGCAGGCCCCTTGCAGTCGCTCTCATCTGAACCGAATTAATTACATCTGCAGACCCTGTTTCTAAATGAGATCACACTCGGAGGTTCTGGGTAGACAGGAATTTCACTCCAGACCACTGCCCTAACCTGCCGGGATTGTGGGGAGAGCGGCCCGCACAGTGCCTGGCGCCTCTTCTCTGAAGCTCCTCCTCCCCAGGCCCCGCAGGCCCCTTGCAGTCGCTTATCCTTTGATTTTTTTCTTTCTTCTTCTTTTTTAAAAAAATATATTTTATTGATTTTTTACAGAGAAGAAGGGAGAGGGATAGAGAGCCAGAAACATCGATGAGAGA
>NW_006294609.1:2878406-2879869 GCF_000327345.1 Myotis davidii | reverse complement strand
GGTCAGTGGGTGGGGGCTAACCAGCCCTTGAGGGAGGGCAGTTGAGTGGGGGACCAGGCCTGCAGGCGAGGGCAGTTGTGGGGACCAGGCCTGCAGGGGAGGGCAGTTGGGGGGACCAGCCTGGCAAGGGAGGGCAATTAGGGGTTACCGGGCTGGCAGGGGAGGACAGTTAATGGCAATCAGGCCAGCAGGGGAGCAGTTAGGCATCAATCAGGCTGGCACGGGAGTGGTTAGGGGCAGTCAGGCAGGCAGGCAGGCGAGTGGTTGGGAGCCAGCAGTCCTGGATTGTGAGAGGGATGTACGACTGCCCATTTAGGCCTGATCCCGGTGGGCAGTCAGACATCCCTCGAGGGGTCCCAGATTGGAGAGGGTGAAGGCTGGGCTGAGGGACCCACACTCCTGTGCACGAATTTCATGCACTGGGCCTCTAGTTCCTAATAAGAAGCAGTTGATTCTCTAATCACAAATATGTTAAGAGTGTAGGTCTGGTCCTACCTGGTTTGGCTCAGAGGATAGTGTCAGCCTGCAGACCAAAGGGTCCTGGATTCAAGTCCCGTCAAGGGCATGTACCTTGGTTGCAGGCTCCTCCCTGGCCCGGCCCTGGTCAGGGTGCGTACAGGAGGCAATCAGTCGATGTTTCTCTCACGTCAGTGTTTCTATCTCTCGCTCTTTCTTCCACTTTCTCTAAAATCAATGGAAAAATATCCTTGGGTGAGGATAAAAAAAAAAGCGTAGGTTTGACTGATTTCATCTTCTCTATATTGAATTCTAAATCTCCCCAGGGGTAAGATATATCTTCCAACTAAGGACATCATTGTGCCATTCCCAACAACGTGCGGACCACCTTTCCACATGAATGTTTTGGGCGGCTACACAGTGGGATGGAGTTTCCCGGGCGACAGAGAACCAGGCTGGCCCTCAGCCAGCCCACGGACCTGGTTCTGGCCAAGCGGGACACTGATCATATTCTCTGTACCAACAGCTCCACAATGAAAAAAAAGGGGGCGGGGAGCTGGTAGCCAGGTTCCTGGATTGCATCTTCTTGCCACCACCCGCTCTTCATTTCTGATGATAAAAGTCGGGGACCCCAACATGACAGCTTACTTCCATCATGGCTTCTGTTGTCCGTTGCATTCCTTTGGCCCTCTTAGATGTTTAAGTGTCCTGATTAATCTCTGCATGTGTCGAGGCTTTGTCTGTTTCTTACAGTTCTAACATCTTGCCAAGTGACACAGTACAGAAGTTTATAAAAAAAAAAGTCCTTCACACTCAAACCCCTTCTCCAAGTCACCATTGTTTAGTTGGGAATCTATTCCTATACACACACACACACACACACACACACACACACACACAATCAGAACATGCTGTGTATCCTGTTTTGCAATTTGCTTTTTTCACAAAATTGTGGTGACTTTCCACAATCTACCTTCTTCTTTTAAAAATACCTTTTTAGCCGAAAC
>NW_006294609.1:2869718-2877862 GCF_000327345.1 Myotis davidii | reverse complement strand
TATCTTTTTATTGATGTCATAGAGAGGAAGGGAGAGGGATAGAGAGAAACATTCAATGAGAGAGAATCATCGATTGGCTGCCCCGTGCACGCCCCCTACTGGGGATCAAGCCTGCAACCCGGGCATGTGCCCTGACCAGGAATCGTGCTGTGACCTGGTTCATGGGTTGACACTCAACCACTGAGCCAGGCCGGCCGGGCTCTGCATGACGTACGGTTCATCCACGTTGCAGTGTGTGTCGATGCTTCATTTCTTTTCACGGCCGCGTCATGTTCCGCTGCATGGAAACACCACATTTATTTATCCCCAGTCGTTATGCTTTTGAAGTGGGTCCCTGTGGGAACCAGGGCAGGCCCAGCAAATGCTTGTCCCCCGTCCTGTCTTGCAGGATTCCCGTGCACACAATATTCGACAGCTACCCGGAAGGCGAAGGCATCAGGGCCATAGCCATGACCCGTGATGCCAAGTATCTGGCAACCATCTCAGACGCCGAAATCCAGGTACAGGGACCTGCAGGGTGGCCTCCGTGGGCTGGCCAACGCGTCCAGAGCGTCCCCGGGAGCCACTCTGTTCAGGCCGCGTGGCATCTGCGATGCTCTTGGGAAGACTGGACTCCACGCTGCCAGGAGCTCTGTGCCTCGCGGCTTGGCCTGGGCGCTGTGCCTAGTGAACAGGTTCCAGGGTTAACCAGCAGTGTGGTGACTCCAGAGGCCCCCGGACACCCCGTCCTCCTGTCTGCTCTCACTTACAGAAAGTTTGCATCTGGAGGTGGACTTTAGCGGCCGAAACACCGGCGTGCACGCTGGACCTGCCCAAGGAGTACGGTTTTCAGGTGAGTTCAGTCTGAGCCTGGAAGGACCTACCTAAGGTCACTCAGGCCAACCCAAAGTGACTTCTTGTTTTAGTGGAGTTTCGGTGCAGTAGAGCTTTTTAAAACGTTTTTGTAACCGAGATCTCACTTGATTTCTGATAATAACTGACTTTTTTGAATACTTCTTATGTGCCAGATTCTACTGTATTCTTTTTTTAAAAAATATATTTTTATTGATTTCAGAGGGGAAGGGAGAGGGAGAGAGAGAGAGAGAGAGAGATGGGCTGTCTCCTGCTCACCCTCCACTGGGGATTGAGCCTTAAACTCTGGGCATGTGCCCTGACCGGGAATTGAACTGTGACTTCCTGGTTCATAGGTCGACACTCAACTACTGAGCCACACCAGCCAGGCTCCAACCCGCTGCTGTTTTTTTTTTAAAGATGATGCTTTATAACATCGATGAGAGAGAAACATCGATCAGCCGCCTCCTGCACATCTGCCACTGGGGATGTGCCCGCAACCCAGGTACATGCCCTTAACCGGAATCGAACCTGGGACCCTTCAGTCCGCAGGCCGACGCTCTATCCACTGAGCCAAACCGGTTTCGGCCAGCTTGCTTCTTGATGCCACGCCTGCAACCCTGCATCTTGGGCTGTACCCGTGCCATCTTAAGATGTACGCGGAAAGTCTCCCGGGGATTTCCCACTTTCTGTTGAGGGATTGTTCAGTCTCTGCATTGCACGCCTCCCTCGCCTCTAGAGGATCTGCGGGGCTGGTTTTCAGGAAGGGAGCCAGGTCCCCCTGCTGTTCAGCACCTTGGCGGGAAGCAGAATCTCCTTCCAGTATTTTGTATTCATCCCAAGCTACCTGTGGGCCTGTCGGGTTCAGAAATGTGTACGCAGTGGCCTTTCTCCTCAAGAACACAGAATAAGAGTTGTTGGTGAATGCTGGTTTACATTTGCTTGTTCTAATTCCTAGATGATGAGTTATAATAAATGAGCTTAAGAAAGGGAATGCACTGAGACCATTAACTTTAATGATCGGTATTTATATTCCTACTGCTTATAAAATGCCATGTCTGCTCTGTTTTAGACTCCTATTCAGTTACGTATTTTAATAAAAATCTCACTTAATTTGAACATTTAGCTTAACCAGAGAGAAACAGAAAATTTATTATTTATTGTAATATGTCTCCATACTTTATATTTCAGAACTACCTTATTTTTAATCCAACAAATAATAAAGAATTGGTGAGCAATAGTAAAGTACGGGTAATACATTATTTGTGGGTAAGTACAAATATCTCGATTTGTTCTAAATTTACTAACAAACACATGTTCATCCTTTGAGGATAGATGTTTTGGTAATGTAACAATATTGTATGTTCTTAGGAAGCAATAGATATATTGAAGTGTTTTGATTTAATTACAGTATTTATTTTAGTCACATTGGAAATTAGCATATTAATTCGGAAGTAGATAATTTAACTCTTATTTAATTTTTAAATAAAAAGCCAAATATCTATATGAATATATTTAACAGGTCTAAAGTATAGGGTAGTGTTTTTGTTTTGTTTTTGTTTTTTTGAGATCTTGGGCCTTTTAGAAAGGATTAGAAAACAGGTCAGCAATATTTATACTGACACAGGGCAAAATTATGACATTAAAACAAGATCAAAAGTCAAACATAGCCCAGCCGGTGTGGCTCAGTGGATTGAGCGTCGTCCCATGTACCAAGAGGTGTCTGGTTTGATTTCCAGTCAGGGCATATGCTGGGGTTTCAGGCTCGATCTCCAGTAGCGGGCGTGCAGCAGGCAGCTCATCAATGTTTCTCTATCATGGATGTTTCTATCTCCCTTCCTCTCCTTCCCCCTCTCTCTCTCTCTCAAAAAAACAATAACAACTTATTTTTTTTTTAAGAAGTTGAATGTAAAATTACCATACGAGTCAGCAATTCCTAGGTATAGCCTCAAAAGAATTGAAAACAGACAAAAAATACACACAGGTGTTCACAGCAGCAGCGGCATTCGCAATAACCAAAAAGTTGAAGCAAACCGAATGTCCGTCAACACATGAGTGGATAAACAAAAGATGGTCCATCTGTACAATGGAATATTATTTAGTCATTAAAAGGAATGGAGAGCTGGTTTCATCCTACACCGTGGGTGAACCTTGAAAACGTGACGCCGAGTGAGAGAGAAGCCAGACACAAAGAGTCACGTGGTGTAAATGGAATATTCCACTTACGTGAAAGGTCCGGAATAGTGGCTCTCGGGGCTGGAGGAGGGGCTGGGGCAGGACCACTTAATGGGCAGGGGCTTCCCTCTGGGGAGAGGAATGATGGTTACACAGCACTGTTCACAGACTAAGTATCACTGAATTGTACACTTTAAAAGGGTCAGTGGCTGATTTTATGTGATGTCCATGTTGCCTCAATAAAAGATGCCAGTAAATAACAAAAACACTTGGCGTGGCTGATTTTCAGCAATGATCATTGCTTCAGGTATTTGGGATAGCTTGAGAGCCTTACACAGGTGGAATCCACTCGCACTGACCACCATTTCAGGTCGCAATCATTTGTGGCAATTCTTCAGTATTTGCTCTTCTGGCCGAATGTTTCTGGCTGTCCCTGGAGGCAGCAGTCCTCTTACCTGTAGAAGCTGCGAAGCTCTGAGCCTGTTTAGATGCGTTTGTTCCGATTTTGTTGTTATATAGTTAGTTCTTCTTTGGGAAACCAGGTCTTTGTTTTAGTAGTGATGTTTTTTTGTTTGTTTGTTTTTTCCTGTACTTACCAGTATGAAGAGAGAGAGATACTTATTCACAGTGCCCCACTTTTAACAGAAAAAGTGAGTATGTCCGTCGCTTTTTTATTTATTTATATTTATTTTTCCCCGTCGCTTTTTTATACATCTGGTTTTGTGGAGAATAAACATGTAGTCATTTTGGGCTGCTCTTTGCATGTCTTAATGTAGGGAATTAATATATAAAAATACTTTAGTTGGGTCCTTTACCATATTGAATTTGTCAGTTGAAAATAACGGATGTGCTGTTAAAAATAAAACATTATAGAAAAGGAAGTTTACTCCCATGAGAACATATCCCTCCAGAAAGTGATGGCTTCAGTAAGCTATGCGTGCACATATGACAAAGAAGGGCAGTTAGGATGGAGTTACATAAGTAGAGTAGTTGAACACAGAGTAGCTGGCTGCTCAGTGTTCAGAGTAATAAAAATATTGAGCCACGCCAGTGTGGCTCAGTGGTCGAGCATCGACCTATGAACCAGGAGGTCACGGTGCTATTCCTGGTCAGGGCACAGGCCCATGTTGTGGGCCCGATACCCGGTATAGGGTGTGCAGGAGGCAGCCGATCAATGATTCTCTCTCATCGCAGATGTTTCTTTCTCCCTCCCTCTCCCTTCCTCTCTCTGAAATCTATAAAAACACATTGTAAGAAAAGATATCGGGCATTTAGATTTTTAAGAGCCAGCAGAAGAGCAGTGAGCCAGGCCTTGGAGGCAGCGCTGTCCTTGCCTGGTCACCCGGAGCGACCGCCTGTGCGGCCGAACTGAGTCCCGTCGCCTGCGCATTTCCTGACCTGAGACCCACATGGTCTGCGCTCAGCGAGAACCACTGGGTAGTTTTTCTGCTTCCCGCCTGCGCTCCTGGTGTGACTCACAGAAATCCCGTGTCTGAGCGGGCATGCCAAGAGGAAAGATGACGACGAGACAGACGGACATGGGAGAGATGATCCTGTCTGCAAACTCCTGTTTTTCGTAGATCAGATTATCAACAAATAAATGCAGCCCGTTCCCGTTATTCGTGGCAGTTACTCTCCAGGGAGTCCCTGTAGTTTTGAAATAATGAAAATGCTTCGTATCGAAATGGGGCTGCTCTTAGGAAAAGCCCGGTGCCCTTGCTTAACCAGTTGTTTTTTTGTTTTTGTTTTTACTGATCCTCTTGTGTTCAGGCCAGACGAGGTAAACCTTAGGATCTTAGACAATCGGGCGGCAGACGTACTGCGTCGTATGACAGACAGACTGCAAGTTCCTCTCCTTTATTTCATTTGCTGATCCCTCGCGGAGCGGCGTCACTCCCTGCTCTGGGTTCTCTCTATACCTCCCCTCTAAGACGTTGTCTAAGGCCACGAATAACTGGAACTGGCTGCATTTATTTGTTGATAATTTGATCTACAAAAAACAGGAGTTTGCAGATAGAATCATCTCTCCCATGCCGTCCGTCTCGTCGTCATCTTTCCTCTTGGCATGCCCGCTCAGACACGGGATTTCTGTGAGTCACACCAGGAGCGCAGGCGGGAAGCAGAAAAACTACCCTGTGGTTCTCGCTGAGCACAGACCACACGGGTCTCAGGTCAGGAAATGCGCAGGCGACCGGACTCAGTTCGGCCGCACAGGCGGTCGCTCCGGGTGACCAGGCAAGGACAGCGCTGCCTCCAAGGCCTGGCTCGCCTTGTTCTACGCAGCACAAGCTTCACAGGGAGCCTGAGGGACGCTCCGTGTACAGTTCCTCACTCCCACTGATGAGAGTAATAGGTGGTCCCAGGGAGGCTGGGAGAACTGTTTCATGGTGTCCTACGGCTGGGGCGTGCTTCTGCCCACGGCAGACCTTGGTTTCTTTATCCGTCTCTGAAACCTCAGCGAGGAATGTGGAACAGGTAGGAGCAGAGGTTGGCCACTCTGGCATTTGCTTTCAGCAAACAGTTTAATGGACACAACCCTTCACTCAATCTTAGCACGTGAGCTTCAGAGCTGCCTGGGCCAGGGCAATCCACAGGGGAGCGTTTTTTTGTTGTTTTTTTTTAAGGGATTGACGTGTGCTTTTTAAACTTTTGTATCTTTTTCTACTACATTTCAGGGCGGTATTATAAAACGCCTCGTGCGGGTAAACAGTTTGTTTTATGCGTCTCACCAACGATAGCTCATGATCTGCCTTTTGAAATGCAGACATTCAACAAGCACGTGGGGAAGTTCAGCCAGTCCATCTTTCACCTGAATTTCACCCAAGCCCTGTCGGCCACCCTGGAAGGGAAGCTGGTGGTCTGGGATGTGTACCGCCCACCGCTGTCTGCCTCCACCCTCCCCTACATCAAGCCTTGTAAACTGGTTCACTTGCAGAAAGAGGGTATCACCGTGCTTACTACGGTTGACAGGTAATTAACAGAACTAAAAAGTAGCCATAGATGATTATAAAAATACTAGAGGCCCAGTGCACGGATTCGTGCACATTGAAAGGAAATTAATTAGAAGGCGGCTGGCGGGGTGAGACTGGGCGAGATGGGCTGGACACACCTTGGACAACCTCCTGAGGTCCCTCCCCAACTGGCCATACCTGGGGTGACGTCGGGGCTCAAAGGGCGTCTGTGGAATGAGTGGGGTCCCTCAGGCAGGTGGGGTCCCTTGACCTGGCCTGCAGGGATTGGGCTGAAACCGGCAGTCCAATATCCCCTGCGGGGGCCGGAATGTGAGAGGACACTCTGCAAAGTTGCCGTCGCTCGGCAGCTCCTACATTGAGCATCTGCCCCTTGGTGGTCAGTGTGCGTCATACTTACTGGCCAGTTGGCTGGTTGGCTGGTCGCTTAGCTTTTTATATATATAGATATACACACACTGGAGGCCTGGTGCACAAAAATTTGTGCACTGGCAGGGAGGGGTGTCCCTCAGCCCGACCTGTGCCCTCTCACAGTCCGGGACCCCTCGAGAGATAACCACCTCCTGGCATTTGTGTACTGGTATGGGGGGGCGGTGTCCCTCAGCCTGACCTGTGCCCTCTCACAGTCTGGAACCCCTCAGGAGATAACCACCTGCTGGATTAGGCCCACTCCCCGGGTGGCAGATGGCAGGCCCAATCCCACAGTGCCTGCCCCGCCTCCCTGGGTCGCACAGGGCAGGCCTGATCCCGCAGTTGGGGTGGGCAGTGGATGGTGCTGCCCCACCCTGCCTGCCTGCAGTATGCAAATTTAATGGCCATCTTGGTTGGGTTAATTTGCATACTCTTCTGATTGGCTGGTGGGCATAGCAAAGGTACGGTCGATTAGCATCTTTGTCTTTTATTAGTGTAGATATTTCATTTCTTAAAAAGACCATCAAAGTCTTTTATAAAATTTTATTTATTGATTTTTAGAGAGAGAGGAAGGGAGGGAGAGAAACATCGATTTGTTATCCCACTTATTCATGCATTCATTGGTTGATTCCTGTATGTGTCCTGACCGGGGATCGAACCCACAATCTTAGCATATAGGGATGATGCTCTAACCAACAGAGCTACCTGGCCAGGGCCTATAAAAGTATTAAAAACCCCTTTAAATGTATACCTGTATTTTGTATATGCATAGAATATATCCAGGAATATTAGTTGGGCTCAGTGAATAGAGTGTTGACCTGGGGACTGAAGGGTCCCAGGTTCAATTCCCATCAAGGGCACATGCCTGCGTTGCAGGCTGGATCCCCAGTAGGAGGCATGCAGGAGGCAGCCAATCAATGATTCTATCATTGATGTTTCTATCTCTCTCCCTCTCCCTTCCTCTCTGAAATCAATAAAAATATTTTTTAATAAAAAGCCTTTGCCTCAGAGAGAGAGAGAGAGAGAGAGAGAGATCCCATTCCAGATACATCCCTATCTTGCTGAGTGGGCAGAGAACTGAACTTCTTCAAGCTTCCATTTTTTCCATCTGTAAGATGGGCACAATAGTATCCGTCTCTGAATGATTTCATGAGGAGTTAGGGAGACAAGGCATGTAAAACTCTTAGCTCACTGTCTGGCACAAGGGAGCTCTGAGCCCTCATTGGTGTGATAGAGAAGTTCCCAAAAGGATGGAGAAAAGCCCCTAAAGACCAGGACCCTACCCGTATGGTTGGAGTCCCCGTGCCACCTGCTTTCTGAAAGCTGCGTTGCTTTCCCTTTCCTTTCCTTTCCTTTTTTTTTTTTTTAAATCCTCACCGGAGGATATTCTTTCATTGATTTTTAGAGAGTGGAAGGGCGGGGGAAAGACACACACACACACACAGAGAAACATTGATGTGAGAGAGACACACTGATTGTTTGCCTCCTGCACTCGCCCCAACCAGCACTGGGGATCGATCCTGCAGCCCAGTTACGAGCCCCGGACCAGAGATTCACAGCCAGACGGGCCAGGCCCCTCCCCTTTCTTTTGTACAGCAGACGCGGAGGCCCTGGTGCAGGTTGACAGAGAAACGCAATTGTCATCCTCACTCGGCGGTGCGAAGACATCAGTAGTAGAATTGCAGTTCACGATGCCATCAACCTTGTATTAGTCGGGGGGTTAGGGCAAAGGAAAGACCAGGCCTCGGCCCCCCGCCC
>NW_006294609.1:2861262-2869650 GCF_000327345.1 Myotis davidii | reverse complement strand
TGCTTTCCCATTTCTGTCCAGCAGAGGGCAGTGAAAGACGTTTTCGCCAATTACACAGCCCACCTGCCTTGCTTATTAATCAGAAACCTCATTTAATCACTTTGGGTATACAAGAGGAAACTCCCCCCCTGCCCCCCCAACGTCCCCCGTGATTAGAATTCTGTCACAGGCTTAAAAAAAACAAGTCCTTGCCCTAGCTCAGTGGTTCTCAACCTTGGCTGCCCATTAGAATCACCTGGGGATCTTTTTAAAATCCTGATTTCTGGGCCTCATCCTCCGGAAATTCTGTTTCTTTAACTCAATGGCTAGAGCTTTAGCCTGCAGACTGAAGGGTCCCAGGTTCAATTTGAGGTAAAGGGAACATGCCCCAGGTTGCAGGCTCGATCACCAGTAGGGAGTGTGCAGGAGGTAGCCAATCAACGATTCTCTCTGATCATTGATGTTTCTATCTCTCTCTCTCCCTCTCCCTTCCTCTCTAAAATGAATAAAATATATATATATTTTTAAAAAAGCAAGCTCATTAGGGATGGATCTGAGGACTGGAAATAAAAGCATCTTTGCCTTTGGCTGTGGTGATTGGACAGGGTTTTACAGTCGCTCTAACAGCAATGCCTTCTTTTTTTTTTTAATATATTTTTTATTGATATTTTACAGAGAGGAAGGGAGAGCTCTGTCCACTGAGCCAAACCGGTTTCGGCAGCAATGCCTTCTTTTTTAAAAAAGAAAAAATGTTTTAATTGTTTTTTAGGGAGAGAAAGGGAGAGGGATAGAGAGAGAGAAACATCAACGAGAGAAACATCATTGATCTGCTGTCCCCTGCAGGCCTCCTCCTGGAAATGGAGCCTGAAACCCAGCCAGGTGCCCTGACCAGGAATCGAACCGTGACCTCTTAGTACCTGGGTTGACGCTCCACCACTGAGCCATACTGGCCGAGCAGCAGTGCCTTCTTATAAAGTGGCTGGTACCCCATTTGCAGCTTGTGAGATCTTGGAAGGCCGGTAGACAGCCTCTGGGGTCGTCTGCAGCCTCAAGGCGGAGAATGTCAGTCACTGCGGCTGGTCTCGGAGAGCAGGGGGTCAGAGAGCAGAGAGCAGTGACAGTGTTGGAGACACCTTGACCCCTGCGTGGTCGCACTCACCACGTGGACCTGAAAGGGCTGCCAGGCATAAGTATGTTCTGTACAATATTGGGGACAAGCTTACACTAAAAAATTACTCATTGTCCGTCTGAAATTCACATTTAACTCGGCTTCCTGCATTTTTATTTGCTAAATCTGGCAACCCCAGGCCTTAACTTCTCTGAGCCTTAGTTCCCTACCTGTAAAGGGGAGAAGAGCAAAACCAGCCCCACAGGGCAGAGCATTGAGTGGAGTTTTTACAATGCCCAGAAGGAATCCAGAGCCTGGCATACAATTAAGTGCTCAGTACATGGTACTGAGGCCCTGGCTGGGTAGCTCAGTTGACTGGAGCATCATTCTGATACGCCAAGGTTGCAGGTTCAATCCCCAGTCAGGGGACATGCAGGAAGCAACCAATAAATGCATAAATAAGTGAAACAACAAATCAGTATTTCTCTCTCCCCCCCACCCTTTCCTCTCTCTCCAACCAACAATTCTTTTTATTTGAAAAAATGTTTAAAAATATAGACGGTACTTACTACTATTCTTTAACAAACTGATGTTATTCTCCATTGCAGCTATATTGTCACAGGTGACGTGAAGGGTAACATTAAGTTCTACGATCGCACCCTGTCCATCATTAACTGGTTCAGCAACTTCAAACTGAGCTCCATAAGAACGCTGTCCTTTTCAAAGACCCCGGCGACGCTGCCTACCGAGAAATCAAACTACCCTTCAGACTGCACTTTAAAAGGTGACGTTTTTGTCATAAGGTACGTTGTTCCTGAATCTAGTCATCTGAATGGTCAGAAAGGATTGGCCGGGAGTGTCCACCTCGTTCTTGGGATGGGAAGTGAGGGAACCGGCCGGCCGGTCAGTCCTGAGCATGGCTGGTAGATGGGTCTCTCTGGCTGAGTATAATCCCGACTCATTTTAAAAAATGAAACATTAATTTCATATGAAGAATCTTCCGTGACCAGAAGCCGCAAGGGTTTATATCCCTGAGCTCTGATCTCTGCTCCGCCCGAGTCCTTCGCTTGCAGGCCGGTCTCTTCTGGAAGCCGAGTTTGTCCTCGCGGCGCAGTTAAAGGCCTTTGATAATTAATAGCCATAACATTTCAAGACGGAATTATCTGTGAGCCTGCTCAATTACCCTGGCGGTATCTGCAGGCGCGGCTGTATGTGTGCGCCCAGCTCCATATTTGCATACACAAATGAATATTTGCATGTGCAGATTAGCTAATTGTACAACCGACTGTCCATCTGCATGCCTAATGACTCAATTTCCATGGAGAAATGTGGGCTTTTTCACTTGCAAATGGAGGCTGTGGGGGGTGCGTGGTATATTTTTGGAGGCGGTGGGTTAATCATGTCACTAAATTACAGACGACAGAGGCGTTTCATGGGCAATTAGAAGCAGCGTGGCTGGCTGGCGCGCCCGTTCCCTGCAAATGCTGATGCTGTTTGGTCTCTCCTTGGCAAACAGGAATTTTATCATCGGAACATCTGACGCGATCGTGTACCACTTAAAGGCAGATGAGACCAAACTGGAGAAGTTACTCATAGAGCCCAAGGAAGCCATTTGTGCCATCTCCTGCCACCCGTATCAGCCCCTTGTCACCATCGGGAGTTCCTGTGGCATGATCAAAGTGTGGGATTATACAAAGAAAAGATACCTTTTCAGCAGAGTCTTTGAGAAGGGGCTTGGAATCCAGAGTCTGACCTACAACCCCGAAGGTATTTTCGTTGTATCCGCCTCTCTCAGGTTCCATGGCCGTGGCCGTCACAGCTGCTGGGAGTTGGCCTTGACCCGATTCCCTCTGCCTGGCCAGACGAGATGCCTTCTCCCTCTGGCTCCCGCAGCCCTCGGTGCTTAGGGTCTCTGAGCGTTCCTCCCAGGCTGTCATGCTTTTCAGGGTTGTTTTCTCCTACGAGGGATCTTGTCTGTCACTCGTCGCTGTCTCCTGGGGACCTAGGACAAGGCCTGGCACAGAGTCTGTGTTTCTTAAATGAAAGAAGCCCTTTTTAAAAAATTTTTTAAAAAATGTTTATTGATTTCAAAGAGAAAGGGAGAGGGAGAGAGAGATAGAAACATCAATGACGAGAGAGAATCATTTATCAGCTGCCTCCTGCATGCCCCACGCTGGGGATCAAGCCTACAATCTCCGGGCATGTGCCCTGTCCTAGATTCGAACTGTGACCTCCTGGGTCATAGGTCGACACTCAACCATTGAGCCCCACCGGCCAGGCAAGAAGCCCTTTCTACCCCTGTTCTCTGGCTTGTGATTTCAGGAGACCTTCTTGGAGCTGGCTGCACCGAGGGGACAGTTTACATTCTCGATGCAATGTCCTTGGAAAATGGAATCCCAGAGCCTTTCAACTATTCCAGGACCAGCGTGACTCACATCAGCTTCTCCCATAACTCCCAGTACATGGCAACCGCGGTGAGTGTTTTCACGGAGACTGTTCTGTGTGGCTCTGCAGCCTTATTTAAAACCAAGGAGGCACTGGCCCCAGGTAGCTCAGTCTGATTTACAAAGATTGTGGGTTTGATCTCTGGTCAGGGCACATGCGAGAATCAACCAATAAATGCATAAATAAGTGAGACAACAAATCAGTCTCTCTCTCTCTCCTTCCCCCCTTTCTCTCTCTCTAAAATTATTGTTTGTTTGTTTTTTAAAGAGAGGGGGGCCCTGGCTAGTGTAGCTCAGTGGTTGAGTATTGACCCATGAACCATGAGGTCAGGGTTCAATTCCTAGTCAGGGCACATGCCTGGGTTTCGGGCTCAATCCCCAGTAGAGGGCACACAGGAGGCAGCCATTTGAAAATTCTCTCTCATCATTGATGCTCCTCTCTCTCTCTCTCTCTCTCTCTCTCTCCCTCCCTCCCTCCTTCCCTCCCTCCCTTCTTCTCTGAAATCAATTTAAAAACATTAAAAAAGCGGGGTTGGGGGCTTGGAGAATAACTGCTAAAGGATATAGGATTTTTGATGGTGGACGTACAGCTCGGAATATACGAAAACCCATTGAACCGTACGCTTTAAATGAATTGCATTGTATGTGAATTATAGCTCGATAAAGCTGTTATCAAAAGAGGAAAGGGGTGGGGTGAGGCGACTTTTGCCTGAAAATAAGGCCAGGGCCTCAGAACTTCTAAGCTTGGACCCTGACAACTACTTTGGTTTGTTAGTTTTGGGGACCCCTTCTCTGCATCCATTCTTTCATCTGCCCCTTTCATTTTTGTGACGAGATGACATTCTCCTTTATCTCAAAGCAAAGCCTTCCACCCGCACCTCGGGTTCTGTCCTCCCCTCTATGAATGGGGTTCCCATCCCCAGTGCAGATTTCCTCCGCCCTCGCCCTCGCCCTCTCCCTTCCTGCCAGTTCTCTTCGTCCGCACCGTTCTCATCCTGCCTGGATGTTTGTGGGAAGAGACAAAGCAGCCGTCTTCACTCGACAGAACCGCTGTCCACCCCTCCGGTGCCTCCCCAGCGCCTCCGGCCTCGGCCTGACCTGCCTCCCGGTCAGATCACAGCACTGCCAGGGGCCAGAAGCCACCCCGCGCGCCTCCCGCCACACACCCACTGTGTGCCCTTCAGGCCACTGTTGCCCACTCTCTGACCGAGTCACTCTCATCCATGATACTTTTTAAAAAAAATTTTTATAATGAGCATGTGTCATTTTTTAGGAGAACAATAAAGTCATTTCTTTGTTTTGTTAATCCTCACCCAAGGATATTTTTTCCATTGATTGTTTTAGAGAGAGTAGAAGGGAGGGAAGGAGAGGGAGAGACAGAGAGAAACAACAATGTGAAAGAGACACATTGATTGGTTGCCTCCCAAATGCACCCCTCACCAGGGCTAGGGATTGAGCCTGCAACCCAGGTACCTGCCCTTGACTAGGAATCGAACCCACCACCCTTTGGTTCGAGGGCCGAAACTCTACCCACTGAGCTACACTGGCCAGGGCTCAACCATCATACTTTTTAGGAAAAAGTCTACCTTTTCATTTGTAGCTGGAGATAGAGATGGGGAGACAAAGGCAAAAGGAGTCAGGGCTTCCACAGAGAATGAGGTGGGGACGAGGTGGTGTCAGAGACACCGCTATCTTTGCGAGTTATCTACTTTCAACCTTAATTTTTTCATCTGTAAAATGGGCCTCGTTTTACCACTTGCTCCGATAGACAAAGATTTATTTTCAGACAAAATATTCTAACAGCAAAATTGGTACAAAAAACATAATGATGATTTTTTAAATTGCTTCTTAGAGAGAAACAAACATCGAACTGTTGTCCCACTTGTTTATGCATCCATTGGTTGCTTCTTGTACTAGTACGTGCCCTGACCGAGATTGAACCCATAACCGTGGCACAGTGGGACGACTCTCTAACCAACGGAGCTACCTGGCCAGGGCAATAAAGATTATTGTTAGGTTAAAAACTGTAAAAAAAGAATAACTTCCGTTCTTTTGCTCATATGCAGGATGCAAATTTTACTGTGGCCGTTTACATGGTGAAGGTCAGGAATAGCCAGAGGGTCTGGGAATACCTGGCAAGGCTGCGTTCTCATCGCCAGAGCATTCGAAGTCTCCTGTTCGGGGTCCATCTGGACAGTAATGAGCCTAGGCTGCTGAGCCTCGGGCGAGACCGGCTCCTGGTGAGCTGGGTCGTTCCATTCCCTGGGCCACCCGTGCGTCTCACTCTTGTTCCCTCCCTGGTGTCCGGCACGGACCCGGGCCCACTGTGTGTGTGTTGGAGGCAGTGAATGTACCGAGAAGTAGTGTAAGCCTCTCCGAGTTGGTACTTGGTCTTAACACGGCTTCGACTCGTGTCCTGAGTGAGGAGGCTTCTGGGAAGAGGTGCGGCGGCGGCAGGGAGGTGGGGTTCCCACGGCATGGAAACCCGGCCGCCCTCGCCTCTCAGTGTAGTTTGGAAAGCCGACACTCACTGACACTTCTTCCCCAAATGTCACACCTCACAGAGAATGTGAGATAAGAGGGAAAGGTAGGGACAGCGTCAAATGTCATGTTACATGATCAAGCGAAGAGCATTCGAAATCAACCAGTCTGTGTATCTGTCCATCATCTTAATTTCCCTCCCCTTCCTTCCTTTATTCTATCCATTCACCCATCCTCCCATCCACCCATCCACCCATCCATCCATCCATCCACTCACCCATCCACCCATCCACCCACGCCTTCCAGGCAGCACTGGCTCCGGCTCTTCCATGGAGCCTTCCCTGGTGAGTCCAGGAAGGTTGCACTCCGCTGGCGCTGAGCTGTGTGGAGCCCAGTTCAGCCAATTGCTCATCCACCCATCCACCCATCTACCCATCCACCCATCCACCCATCCACCCATCCATCCATCCATCCATCCATCCATCCATCCATCCTTCCATCCTGGTTTGGCCACCAAAACCTACCTATGGGTGAAATTCAGCAGGCCACTGATTTATGACTATCAGGTGCTGAGACTTAGGTATGAATGAGTTCCTACCCCCAAGGTAATGGGGAAAGGAAGCCGTATAACATACTAGTAACTGTAAGAGTTCAGGTTTTGGAGTCAGCTGGACCTAAATTTGAATCCTCACTTTACACTTCTTAACTGTGTGACCTTGGGCAAGCCCCTGAACCTCTCTGAACATCGGTTTTCTCATCTGTAAAATGGGCACAGCAGTCCTACTTGGCCGGGAGTGGTGAGCATTAAATGGCATCATGTTTCAGAGCGCTTACTCCTCATTTTGCTCGTAATGAATACTCCCTCCTGGTAGCTTATTAGGTTAAGGGTCTAGCCCAGTCTTCTCTTAGAATAGGACTTTGGGCTGACTTCACCCAGCTCCGTCTTCATGTTTGTCCGTCCGGGCGCCTCTGCAGATCGAGTATAATCTTCTCGGGAGCTACAAAAACCACCTGGAAGTGCTGGACATTCACCAAACTGACCAGGGCAACTACCCCACCTGTATGATCTGGTACCCACCACTCACCAAGGAACTCTTCCTGCTCATCTCCAACAGCGGCTACAAAGTGAAACTTTTCAATTCCACCACCAAAATGTGCAGGTACGCCTGGGGCGGCAGGGGGCGGGGTGGGGTTCCCACTAACATGGCACGTAATTCAGTTTCTCAGCCCCTGGCCTATGTCAAGTCGCAGCTTAAGGACCTGTGAGCAGCACAGCTATCACTGGTTTTGCAGAGGGGGAAACTGAGGCACAGATAAGGTCACAGGGCTGGGAAGTGCCAGAGGCAGGATTCCAGCCCGGAGCCCTTGCTTCTGAGCCCCACCCTGCACAGAGATAAGGCACCCAGAACTCAGTGCCTGAGGCGCAGCGAAGGAGCCAGAAAAGTCACCGATGCTCAATAAAATCTTCCATTCTGCTCTGGCCGGTGTTGCTCAGTGATTAGAGTGTCGGCCCAGGAACCAAAGGGTCACGGGTTCAATTCCTGGTCAAGGGCACATACCTGGGTTGCAGGATCGATCCTGGCCTAGGGGTACATGTGGGAGCCAGCTATTCAATGTGTCTCTCTCATATCAATGCTTCTCTCTCTCTCTCTCTCTCTCTCTCTCTCTCTCTCTCTCTTTCTCTCTCTCTCCTCTCTCCTCTCTCTTCTCTCCTCCTACTCCTCCCTCCTTCCCTTCCACTTTCTCTAAAAAAATCAATGGAAAAAATATCCTGGAGTCAGGATTTAAAAACACCTCCCCCTGTTCGCCAGTGGATGAAGACAGAGACAGCCAGTTCAGTGCCCTGCGGTTTGACTGTTCTGACTCCTGGCCTTCCTGTGTTTACTCAGCATTTCCCGAGCCCCTACCTGAGCCAGGTGCTGTTCTAGGTGCTGAAGGTGAGGATGCCAACAAAACCATGTTTCATCACGGAATTTGCATTTTAATGGGAGGAGTGGAGTTCCTGGGAGAGGCTGGGCTGGAGAGCCGAGGGCAAGAGCACATGGTGCTTTAGAGCCATGAGCCAAGAGAAGGTTCCGGAAGGGAAGGGGGGCTGGAGAAGAGGTCCAGGGACCAAGCCCAGTGCATCCGAAGCTTGGCATCTGAGAGCAGCAGGTCCTCCGCCCCAAAGCAGGTCTGCATTTGAGGTCGGCCTCTGGTGCTGCTTGGCCTGGCTCCCGGTCGGCTCCTCGTGACAATGCCGACTACTGTGCACCATCCCTGCGGGGGCCCGGCTCTGCCCTTTTTTAAAAAATATATATATTTTATTGATTTTTTTACAGAGAGGAAGGAAGAGGGATAGAGAGTTAGAAACATCAATGAGAGAGAAACATCGAT
>NW_006294609.1:2840950-2860519 GCF_000327345.1 Myotis davidii | reverse complement strand
CCTTCCTTCCTTCCTTCCTTCCTTCCTTCTCACCAGAGAATATTTTTTCCCATCGAGGTTTTAGAGAGAGTGGGGTGGGGGGGGACCTTGATGTGAAAGAGACATATTGACTGATTGCCTCCCACAGGTGCCCTTGACCAGGAACCGAACCTGCAACCCTTAGGTGCACAGGTCGACACTGTAACCCCCAAGCGCCACCGACCAGGGCAGTATCTTTCTTAGGAAATAAATGTATCGAGAGAAACCTAACCATTTTATAGTGGACGAGCCTGGGGCACTGAGTATATTTATTCACAGTGTTGTTCAATCACCCGCTCTGGCCCCAAACATTTCCATCCTTCCAATAAAACCCCTCGCGGAAGGCACTGGAAGTGGCAGGGACAATAAAGCCTTGTAGCCACCTCAGTTGGGCAGGAGCTGCCTTTTCATGATAAATCCCCAAACGGGTTTCAGGTGCATTTCACAATATTTGAAAGGACGCGGGAAGGCAGTTCCCAGGAAAAGGCCCATAAACCTATGAGCAGATGCTCCTGGTATTGCACAAGTGCAAATGAGAGCAAGACACCGTTCCCACAAATCAGATTAGCAAAGATAAAAGTGATCCATGGCGCCCGGTGTCGGCGAGGGGCCAAGGGGAAGGGCACCTCTCCCCGCCGCCGCTGCTGCCGCTGGAAATCGGGGCGACCTTTGGGAGAGCAATCCGTTACCCTCGATTAAATCTGATGGTATCTCTGACTTCCAGGAGCGCAGCCCACACAGGGCTCACAGCATGCCAAGACACAAGTCAAAGGCTGTCTTGTTTGAAAATATTTTTTAAAATGGAAACAATCCAAATGCCCATTAATAGGGGATTAGTTAGATGGTGGCCTGTCAGTGCACTGAAACACGATGCTTTTACTTTTAAAAATTTATTTTCTTTTTTTTAAAAATATACTTTTATTGATTTTTTACAGAGAGGAAGGGAGAGAGAGAGTTAGAAACATCGATGAGAGAGAAACATCAATCAGCTGCCTCCTGCACACCTCCCGCTGGGGATGTGCCCGCAATCCAGGTACATGCCCTTGACCGGAATCGAACCTGGGACCTTTCAGTCCACAGGCCAACGCTCTAGGCACCGAGCCAAACCGGTTTTGGCTCAAAATTTATTTTCTTAATGGAGAGAGAGAGAGAGAGAGAGAGAGAGAGAGATCTGTTTGTTGTTTCACTTATTTATGCCTTCTGGGTACTTCTTGTAAATGCCCTTACCAGGGATTGAACCTGCAACCTTGGCGTATCCGGATGGTGCTCTAACCAACCGAGCTGCCTTGGCCTGGGCCAACATGATGCTGTTTTTAGAAAAGAAAAAAGAAGCCCCAGATGGTTTGGCTCAGTGGATAGGCCTGCAGAGAGGGGTTCAATTCCCGGTCAAGGGCACATGCCCAGGTTGCGGGCTCCATCCCAGTAGTGGGTGTGCAGGAGGCAGCCAATCCATGATTCTCTCTTATCATGGATGTTTCTCTCTCTCTCTCTCTCTCTCTCTCTCTCTCCCTTCTCCCTTCCTCTCTGAAATCAATAAAAACATATTTAAAAAAAAGAAAAGAAAAAAGAAAAAGATAAGCTGTCTGCAGAGAATCAGAAAAATCTCCAAGGTATAACATGAGATGAAGCAAATGGCCAAATAAGCATGAATATATTTTCATACAAATCATACTTATTTAATTTATAGTTTTTCATATAAAATTATAATTATATAGGTTAGAATATATATAAAATAATTATCGAGTCATACACACCAAACTATTCCCATGATTCTCTTGGGATAAAGGGTATAGCAATGTACTTACGGCTAGATTTTCTGCTTTACGCCAACATGTTTGAAAACTTTCACAATAAACATATACTTTTTTAATCAGAAGAAAATGTTAATTTTATGAAATTGTTAGATTTTTTAAAAAAATGTAATTTGATTTTTAGAGAGAGAGGAAGGGAGAGAGAGAAACATTGATGTGAGAGTGAAACATGGATCAGCTGCCTCCTGCACACCTCCTACTGGGGGTTGAGCTCAGAACCCAGGCATGTGCTCTGACCGAGAATCAAACTGGCACCCTTCAATTCAGGGGACAATCAGCTGAGACACACCGGTCAGGACTAGGTATTTTAACAATACCAGGTAGTAGTTATACAGCTCCTACTATGTGCTTTGTATATATTAACTTATTTAGTGCTCACCACAGTCTCAGGGTGTAAGTAGCGTCATTTCCCCTATTTTACCAGAAGAGCCTGAGGCACAGGTTGAATCACTTGACCTTATTTGTTTATAATTTAAATTTACATATAATTCACACGCCATAAAGTTTACATTTTCCCCCCAATGGTTTTTACTGTATTCACCAAGTTGTGCAACCATCACCACTATGGAATTCAACCAAATCTCACTCATTTCTGTGTCCCAAGTACCTAACATGGTGCTAAAACGGCTGTCGAGTGGATTTGCTCTTTGTTTATTCAGCTCATATACCTGGAGTGTCTGCTGTGCCTGCCAGACACAGGCTGGGTGCAGGGGACACAGGAAAGAAACCTGTACAGTGAGGGGCTCATAATACCATAAGATGAGATCCCTGGCCATTACGGCTCAGTTGGTTGAAGCATCATCCCGCGCAGCGAAGGGTCGCAGGTTCGGTTCTGGTCAGGGCCCATACCTGGGTGGGGGTGCGGGCGGGGCACATACAGGAGGCAACTGATCCATGTTTCTCTCTCTCTCTCTCCCTCTTCTTTCCTCTCTCTCTAAAATCACTGAGGGCCTGTCCTCAGGTGAGGATCTATAATAATAAAAGTGTAATATGCTAGTTAGACCAGACGTCCTTCTGGACGTCCTTCCAGATGACCTTCTGGACGAAGCCAGGGCTGCCCGGGTCCCGGGTGCCTGCTGGTGGCCAGAGGAAAGCCCAGGTCCCAGGGGCCAGAGGGAAGCCGGTGCCAGCAGCTGGGGGAGGGAAGGTCTACTCTTGCACATTTCGTGCACAGGCCTTGAAATGGTCTATATTGAAAGACCCTAACACATATCTTGTTTGGACAGCATGTAGATGTGCTATGCATTCTTTTTTATCTGTTATGCAAATCTTTGCTTTTTTATTTAAGTGTTGAATATTTACCTATAATAATAAAAGTGTAATATGCTAATTAGACCAGATGTCCTTCCGGGAAGCCCGGGCCCTGGATGCCTGCTGGTGGCCAGAGGAAAGCCCAGGTCCCAGGGGCCAGAGGGAAGCCGGTGCCAGCAGCTGGGGGAGGGAAGGTCTACTCTTGCACGAATTTCGTGCATCGGGCCTCTAGTTAAAACATAAATAAATAAAGGCTAGGCAGTGGTTCTCAACCTTCTGGCCCTTTAAATACAGCTCCTCATGTTGTGACCCAAACATAAAATTATTTTTGTTGCTATTCATAATTGTCATGTTGCTACTGTTATGAATCGTCATGTAAATATCTGATATGCAGGATGGTCTTAGGTAACTCTGTGAAAGGGTCGTTCGGCCGCCAAAGGGGTCGTGACCCCAGGTTGAGAACCACTGGGCTAGGGCCTTCCAGAGCCCCAGAAGGCGTGAGCAAGGGTCCCAAGGCTCAGGTTTTGCAGGCTCAGGGGAAACCCAGCGCTGGGCTTAAGGTCCTGTCTGGGAACCTCACCTCAGATCCAATTCCTAATTCGTGTAAGAGTCTGAATTAAAGAAGCTGCCCGCTGCGGGGAGACGATTCATTATCACTTGACTCGCAGCGCGTTTTTTGGAAATCTGTGTGCTGTGCTGAGGCCGGGTGTCAGGTTCCTGGATCAACCGGCGCATCTCCCTCTGATCTCCTGGCCTGCCACCGGGAAGGGGCGCCGCACGCCTCCTGCCAGCGCGTGTCACTTCCTCGCTGCGGCCTTTTTCCCATCCCTCGTCCCTCGTTCATGTACACGTTCTCGGGGCATAATGTTCCCTTCACTCAGCTGTCCAGGAGGCCAGTCAGAGGCTCCCTGCTCAAAGCGCCTTCACAGTCAGCTCCCCGGGAGCCCTCACCGTTTGGAGCTGTTGCCCCCTCTTTACGGCAGCTGTGAGCAGTGGCGGAGAGAGCTTGTCTTATGGACGGGCTCTGCTGAGTGACAAGGCAGGTAATGCACAGTTGGAAACGTGCAGGGCATCACGAAAGGCAGCTAGTCAGAAAGCCCGTGTTCCGATTTGTGGAATTGGAAACGGCTCTCTTCCTCCTGCAGAAAGACACTTCTGGGGCCAGTCTTCGGGTCTCCCATGGAGCAGGTCCAGATCCTCCCCGTGAAAACCGCCATGGAGCTGGAGAGGCGCTACTTGGTGTTCATCAACAGAGACAAGGTACGGTCTGCTCTGCCTGCCTCGGGAGGCGGCTGTGTGCTTTGAGTGGCGATCGGTCCCAAGGATTCTATCAAGGATGCTTGGTTTCCTAGCCAAGTCCAGCTCCCTCCTCCTGGGTCCATGGTGATACTGACAACAGCCACAGACAAGTGAGGGTGACTCTGAGAAGACATTTCCAAGCAGACACATGGTCCCCAAAGGATTTTATTCTTCCCAATTTATTTACGTGGGAAAAAAATCTTTCTCGCCCAGTGTGACTTATGGTTGAGCATCAACCTGTGAACCAGAAGGTCACAGTTTGAATCCCTGACAGGGCACATGCCCAGGTTACAGGCTTGATCCCCAGTAAGGGGTGTGCAGGAGGAGGCCTATCAGTGATTCTCTTTCATCATTGATGTTTCTCTCTCTCTCTCTCTCTCTCTCTCTCTCTCCCTTCCTCTCTCTGAAATCAATCAGTCTTTTATTAGTACAAAAGACTAATGTGCTAAGTGTCCGACCATCCGACCAGTTACTATGACATGCACTGAACACCATGGGGCACATGCTTAATGCAGGAGCTGCCATGACGCGCACTGGCCATTTACAGAGAAATGGCACCGTGGACCTGGTGCCCACAAAGCAACAGTCAGCTTCCCCCAAGTGGGACACAGGCCCTGCCACCACCCTGGAGTGACAGCCCACCACATTGCAGCCAATGCTGCCGAGACCCCATGGCGCAAAATGCAGCCCACGGCCCAGCCCAGCCCGGAAACAGTGGCTGGGGGCACTGGGTAATGACGTCACGTAGCAACACCCAGCTTCCTCTCCCTAGAAACAACTAGCCTCCTTGCAGTTTCTTCAGCCCAGGAACACGACTTGCTTTATAGCCAGGTGGAAACATTTTACACTTTAACCAAATGTCTGTGAAGCCAAATGTTTCCCTGTGCCTCATCTCATTTGATCCTCACAGAAGTCCTGGAGTGGGTAGATGGGAGACTCGGTGGAATCCTCTTTTCTTTTCATTAGCCAGGAAATGGAGATTTAGAAAGCTTAGAAACTTGACCAGACTGAAAAGAAGTAAGAAATGGTGGACCTTGAAAATGACTTTAGGTTTTCTTACTGCACAGAATATAGTCAATATAGCCAAACACTGCTGCAGTTAAATCTTTTACCCTTTGTTCTCCTTGCGTGATCTACAGTAATAATCTACTTCATGTTGATATTTACTGCTGTGTTGCTGACAATTACCTGAAAGAGAAGTTGGGGTGCTTCACTGGGCTGGAGAAGTTTAGCCAAATTAGAAAGCAGGTCTAACTAAGCAAGTTTATTCTATACATAGAAAAGGCTATATGTGTAATACATATAAAACTCACTGGCGCCAATCGCACGCATGTGTTTCAATCTGTCATTATCGATCATGAATTTGGTTGACACTTCTAGAGAAAGGGCAAATAGCGATATTAAAATATTTCTTCTAATTAATTTCTTTTCAATGTGCACGAATCCGTGCACTGGGCCACTAGTAAACGTATTTTAAAACATCTTATACTAGTAAAAGCATACAAATTAGTTACACTTAGTTGTGCACTTAATGAGTGACCTGTACAGGAAAGCATAAAATCATAGGATGTTAGAATTATTCTGGAAAACCTTGGACATCCGTCTATGAAGACGGGAGGAAAGCTCCCCTCTGTGTCCTTGCTGGAACCTGGCATCTCTCCCCAAAGGGATCACCCTGCAGGGGTCTGTGTGTGCGAACCCTCTGCCACCTGAAACGCGTTCACACACAGGAGTCTTCCCAGTGACAGGCCTGAAGGTCACTGTGCAGGTGCTGGGCCCAGCCTGGGACCTGGTCATCCGAGCCTGAATATCCGGTTGCCTGTTCCTTTCCAGGTCGGACTCCAGATCTTACCGATAGATGGCAACCCCCATAAGACCTGTGCTATCGTCTGCCACCCGAACGGGGTGGCCGGGATGGCCCTCTCCCACAATGGCCACTACATCTTCACGGCCGGGGGACAGGACCTGTCTGTGGTGCAGTGGGAAGTCAACCTCAGGTGCGTGTTGGGGAGCAGCTTGGCCTGTGAGGACGGGGGCCAGTGCAGACCCCTTCTGAATACTCAGCAACAGCAGGCAGGTGTTACACCCCAACCAATGCCGGGCACTGTGCCAGGGCCGCCGTTACAGAGGTGACCAAGGACTCAGGCATTGCCAGGCCCGCGTGGCTCAGTGGTTGGGCGTGGAACTATGAACCAGGAGGTCACGGTTCTATTCCCGGTCAGGGTATGTGCCCAGGTTGCGGGCTCGGTCCCCGATGGGGGGTGTGTGCAGGAGGCAGCCAATTGGTGATTCTCTCTTATCATTGATGAGTCCATCTCTTCTTCATCTCTTCTTCTCCCTTCCTCTCTGAAGTCAATAAAACTTTTTTTTTAAGAATTTAAAAACAAAAGGACTCAGGCCTTGCCCTCAGTCTGCTCCCGGTGGTGTGGAAAGCTTGCTACTCTGTCTGCAGGGGACATGGTATAGCTCTGACCACCAAAGGCTGCTGGCAGAGGACGGGGGCTCCTGTGACTGTCCCCTTGGGCACTCCTGGTGTTGACAGGGTCCTCTGTGTAACTTCTGGCCTTTACCCAGAAGCCACACGGCTAAAGTGGCCTCCCTGCCCACGGAGCCTGTTGGGACTGGGCTTGGGCCTGGCCTGGAGGCCACAGAGACGGAGCCCCCACAGCTGGGCACCTGCCTCGATGGCTAACATCAGAGCCAAGAGCCGCGTGAAGACTGGGCTGGGACCCCAGGTCCACCTGGCAATCACTCCAGCTTCACCGACCGTGTGTAGGGCTTGTGCAGGGCCCTATTGGGAGGAGTGGGGACAGTTGTGTGGGAGGTGGAGGTGCATGTCAGTTCCCAGTCAACGGCAGTAATAATTTTTAAAAAAATATATTTTATTGATGTTTTACAGAGAGGAAGGGTGGGGGATAGAGAGTTAGAAACATCAATGAGAGAGAAACATCGATCAGCTGCCTCCTGCACACCCCCTACTGGGGATGTGCCCACAACCAAGGTCCATGCCCTTGACCGGAATCGAACCTGGGACCCTTCAGTCCGCAGGCTGACGCTCTATCCACTGAGCCAAACCGGTCAGGGCAATAATTTTAACTGCTCGTACCAAGTCTGTTCCAGCCCAGGCCCTGTCCGGGTGCTTTCCAGATACTGTCCGATTTCATCCTCACAGCTGCCCTGTGAGGTAGGGGCTGTCGCCGTCCCCACTGTACAGGCTTGGAAACTAGCTCCCAGGGGTTAGGTGACCTGCACTAGTGGTGACGGAGCAGTGGTGGGTGGGGTTCTTGCCGTCTTTCTGATTCAAGCCCACACCTCAGCAGGCACTCATCACAGCACAAAAATAAAGGGCTTCTTGACAAATCCCTTATTGCATCCACTTAATTCTCACAACAACCTGTGAGGCAGACCCTGCAGTTATTCCCACTTTACAGAAGAGGAAACTGAGGCCCAGAAAGGTGAAGTTACCTGCAAGGGGCAGAACTGGGAGCCCAGAGTCTAGATACTAAACCACTTCTCTGCTGTGGTCTACACTGCAGTGTGTTGTGGTTTTTTAAAAAAATATTGTTATTGATTTCAGAGAGGAAGGGAGTGAGAGAGAGAGATAGAAACATCAATGATGAGAGAGAATCATTGATCGGCTGCCTCCTGCACGCCCCACTCTGCTGATCAAGCCCGCAACCTGGGCATGTGCCCCGACCGGGAATCGAACCCTGACCTCCTGGTTCATAGGTCGATGCTCAACCACTGAGTCACACTGGCCGGCTGCAGTGTGTTTTAATAACCCACAAGGAGGCTAGTGGCCTGGTTAGCGGAGATCCAGTGAGTGGGTTATTATAACGATTTCATAGTATCATTAGCATTCTAAGCGAGGCGAAGTCGGTCTCATACAAAAGTAGGTTTTCTTACCTTATGGGCCTATTTTTGGAAAACCTGACCCTGAGTTAGAGAGCAGAGGGTTATTTTTATCCGACTGGCATGGGTCCCCTGTGGCCTCCTGAGTGTTCATGGAAGCAATTAGCGTTGGCAGTTCACCTCTACCACCCAGGGCCCTCGGCCCTGGCCACGTGCAGGTCTGGAGTCACGGGCAGAGCCGCGGTGCAGGGAGGACTCCCTCTGGAGAGGCGTGGTCCCCAAAGATCGCCGACACCTTGCCAGGCGCCTGCTCTGCCGTCTGCGTGTGGATATCACTGTCATTAAGGCGTTGGACCTGTACCACCGGACGCCGCGCTTGGAATGGAACTTTTCATTTTTGGTTCATCATGGAGGGCGTTTTCTTAACAGGTTTACAGAGACCCTAATCGTAGCTGCGCCCCGGAATAGCCTTTGGAGGCCCGCAGGGCCCGCGGCCCCGGCCCAGGCTGCTGGCGCTCGAGAGCTTTCTAACAGCCCCATTTCTGCTCTCGTTCTAGCGCCCTGGAGGCAGCTGTCTCTCTTGGGGGTGAAGACTTGATCCCGTTCTATGGCCTGGTGTCTGGTGGCAGGGAAGGAAAATTCTACAGGGTAATCATCCTCAGAGTAAACACGCCTGGTAACATCGAGTTAGGAGTTTGCAAAACACACGTGTCCGGGGGTAACTCTCGTGCTTTCCCCACCAAAGCTCTTTTTCTCCTCCCCCCCACCCCCACTGAGCTCAAAATGTACTTTCTAGAAAATGTCCTTGGAGTCTTAATGGATGCTTCCCACTGAAGCCACAACGCACGCTGTGTTTCCATTTTGCTTCCACGCAGGAGCTGGAAGACTATTTTTACTACTCGCAGCTCCGTAGTCAAGGTATCGACACAATGGAGGCCAGGAAGGTGTCGGAACACATTTGCCTGTCGGAGGTGCCTTTTGTCATGAGAGCCATCGGCTTCTACCCCTCGGAAGAGAAGGTAGGCAGGAGGAGAGCAAGGACAGCGGGGGGATGTGCTCTTTAGGAAACCGGCCCCAAGACAGAGAGCTCGGGTCCGCGTGAAGCACTGAACATGGTTCTTGCGTAAGTGGCTCAGGAGGAAGGTTCTGGGAGAGCAGGCGAGCTCCTAAGAGCAACCTCCCCTGCAGATGTTCCTAAAAGACAGGTTCCTTGCCACCAAGGGGGTGCGCTGGTCAGAGCGAGGGTCAGGCTGGCTGGGGCAGGGAGGACCTAGGAGGCGATGCCTGAGAGGCACTCGGTGCAGGAAGAGCTCAGTGACAGTTCTTCCCCGTGGGGCTGCTGCTAACCTGGCCCGTGGGGATGGGGTGCCTCTGGGAGGTGGGACTCAGACAATGTCTGAGCACCCCCAGCTGTAGGGTGGGGGTGGGGGATCCACAGGGGCACCAGCAACACTCCCAGGAGAATGTTCCCCAGAGAAACTGTGGTTTAAAATGCAATTGAGCCCGGCCGGTGTTGCTCAGTGGTTAAGCATTGACCTGTGAACCAGGAGGTCACTGTTCGATTCCCGGTCAGGACACATGCCCAGGTTGCCGTCTCAATCCCCTTGGGGGGCGTGCAGGAGGCAGCACATCGATGATTCTCTCTCATCATGGATGTTTCCAGCTCTCTCTCCCTCTCCCTTCCTCTCTGAAATCAATAAGAACATATAACTTAAAAATGCAATGGATTGGGTTTCTTCCTGATTTTAAATGTTAACACATCGGAAAAGATATATAAGTGGAATGAAGAAAACAATTATAATCCCGCTGCACAGGCTAAATGGTTATTCATATTTTAAATCACACACACACACACACACACACACACACATATTTATTTTAATGTTTTAAATCCTTACCCCAGGATATGTTTTTATTGATTTTTAAAGAGAGAGGGGAAGAGGGGGGAGGGAGGGAGGGAGGAAGAAAGAGAGAGAAAGAGAGAGAGAGAGAGAGAGAGAAACATCATTTGCCTTCCATACGCTCCCTGACTGCGGATCAAACCTGCCACATAGGTATGTGCCCTGACTGGGAGTCGAACCCACAACCTTTTGGAGTACAGAATGACGTTCCAACCAACTGAACCCTCTGGCCAGGGCTTCTCACTGTGTTTTCAAGGTGCCCCCACGTTGTAGCGTGACTCAGTCCTGCATTCCTTTTCATGGCTGAATCATATTCTACTCATTCATGTGGGCAGGGCACATCTTATTTCTTCCCCTTCATCAACTGGTGGACACCTGGGCTGTTTCCACCTTTTGGCTGCTGTAACACTGTCATGTGTATTTGCGTACGTGTCTTTGTTACTAGTAGAGGCGTGTTTTGACTTCTCTTGCGTGCACACCTGGGAGGGATGTGGCAGCGTCAGTGGTGACTCCATGGTGAACTGTTTGAGGAACTGCCTGTGTTTGTTGCCTCTCTCTCCATCCATCCATCATCTATCTCCTCTATTTATTTGAATTGGTTGGGGTGGCCTTGGTTCATAGGATCACACAGGCTTCAGGTGTGGACTTCTGTGTTATAAGGTCTGAATACCAGTGTCCTTTATCCACACTATTTCTGGGTGCAGCTGCAAGGCAGGATCGAGATTTCGAAGAGCTGCGGGCCCCTCGCTGACCCTTGGTTGTGGGTTTGGAACAAGATGAAGGACTCGCCCTTCTGATTTGGAAACCTTTAAAAACATTCACGTGGGGCAGGGAAGAGTCCCGGAGGTGTTTGAGGCCCGGGCTCTGATGAGCAGCTGGGAGAAGGTCACCAGGAAGGGCCCTGTGATTGGGTGGTGGCCTCATCTCTGAGTCACCCACCACAGACGACAGGGACACAGTACTGTGGCGGGGCACTAAAGGCGACTGCGTCCAGTGGGCAGGACTTGGCACTCCGTGGCGTGTCCCTGGACAGAGAGGCAGCTGCCATCCAGGTGTGGTTACTGGCGGAAGCAGAGGGCAGCTGTGAGTCACACAGTGATGCAGAAATAGCAGGGGTGTCTCCAGATGTGACTGTGTCCTGGCCCGGCCCACCCCTGACACCTGCCCCGCAGCCCCTCCTCGCCTGCCCCAGGTCAGCGCAGAAGCACTGGGCGGCAACACGAAGGTGATGCTGTGACAGAAGACTGTCTCCTTGTTGCGGAGCACGTTCCCGAGAGCTCTGTGCGCCGGAAGGAGGGGGAGAGCCCTCCCGGAGTCTGTGGAACTGTCGCAGAAGAACCGGCTCACCAGGCGCCGTTGATAGAAGCGAGAGGTGGCCTCCGTGCAGGATGCACGGTGACCCCTCCTGTTAACAGGGAGGCTTAAAGCTTAATTGTGAAGCATGGTTCTGAGGACATCAGGGGCTTCCTGCGGTCGGCGCAGGATCACCAGCCCGAAGGCCTGTGGGGTGGGTGTCAGAGGCGGCCGTGCAATCATCCTGGGCCGGGGCTCCGGCCACAGGCACAGGCGGCCCTCGTGTCACGGGCCGGCAGCAGTGCCACGGCGAGGCCAGGTGCTGGGTGTCTAATGTTTAAAAGCTGTTGAATAAACACCTGCCCTGACTGCTCTCCCCTTTAGCACGGGCTGGTTCTAACGAGGGTTCTGGACTTCTCGGAGTTTCCCACTTGGATGGGCAGCGTGGGGGAGCCAGGCCAGCGACCTGCTTGCCTTTTCACCCGGGCACCTTCCTTGGCCACCCTTCAGCCCTTCCCTGCCCTCCCTCGCTTCCATTCTCTAAAAATCAAGGAGTCCCGCCTACGTGGCTCAGTGGTTGAGTGTCGACCTATGAACCAGAAGATCACAGTTCAATTCCTAGTCAGGGCACATGCCCTGGTTTCAGCCTCAATCCCCAGTAGCAGGTGTGCAAGAGGCAGGCAATCAATGATTCTCTTTCATCGTTGATGTTTCTATTTCTCCCTCTCCCTTCCTCTTTGAAATCAATAAAATCAAATACGGCCCACAGCCCAGCCCAAAAACAGTCCCTGTGGGTGCCAGGTAATGATCTCACATAGCAACACCCAGCTTCCTTTTCTCCCTAGTGACTAGCCTTCTTGGAGTTTCTTCAGCCCAGGAACACGACTTGCTTTATAGCCAGGTGGAAACATTTCACACTTTAACCAAATGTCTGTGAAGCATTTTTCCGTGCCTCATCTCATTTGATCCTCACAGAAGTTCTGGAGTAAGTAGATAGGAGACTCGGTGGAATCCTCTTTTCTTTTCATTAGCTGGGAAGTGGAGATTTAGAAAGCTTAGAAACTTGACCCGACTAAAAAGAAGAAACGGTGGACCTTGACAATGACTTCAGGTTTTCTCTCTGTGTAGAATATAGTCAAACACCGCTGCAGTTAAATATTTTACCCTTTGCTCTCCTTGCGTGATCTACAATAATAATCTGGTTTGTGTTGATATTTACTGCTGTGTTGCTGACAATTACCTGAAAGAGAAGTTGGGGTGCTTCACTGGGCTGTAAAAAATTTAGCTACATCAGAAAGCAGGTTTAATTAGGCAAGTTTATTCTATATATAGAAAAGGCTAAGTAGACTCGCGCATGTGCTATACATATAAAGCCCTTGCTGGCACCAATCGCATGCGTGTGTTTTGACCTGTAATTGTCGATCATGAATTTGGTTGACACTTCTATTCTAGAGAAAGGGCAAATAGCGATATTAAAATATTTCTTCTAATTAATTTCCTTTCAATGTGCACGAATTCGTGCACCAGGCCACTAATAAATAAAAATCAATGGAAAGAATATCCTCGGTGAGGATTAACAACAACAAAATAAAAATAAAAACCATAACACCACCCCACGCCCATTAAATCAGCATCTCTGGGGATGGGACTTGAGCATCAGGATGTTTTAGCTCCCTGGGTGAATCAGAGGAGCCACTGCCTTAGCGGCAGGTGGGCCCGTGAGAGAATGCCAGCACGGGCCAGCCGGGTGCCCCGGGCGGGCAGCGTCACGCTGGGGCATTGGGAAGGCACTCGGTGTTCTTGTTCCATCTCTGAGGTTCCTCTTCAAGCATGAACTCTGTTTCGACATGCGGCAGAACCTACCTTCTCACCTACCACTTGCAGAGTAGGCTCGGGGAAGAGATGTCAGTGATGCCGAAACTGCCAGCTCTGCCCCTTGAGCAGGGGAGGAGTAAGCGGCGAATCCCCATGCAGTGGATCATGCTGAGGACACACGCCGTGCTCTGCTCTGGGCACGAGTGACTTCAGGCACCTTTGGGTTCCTTTGGGTTATCTTTGGGTTAGTCTCCTATTTCTGAATTGAGTCAGATCATATATTACATTTATATTTTACATGTATCACTTACATTATTTATGTACTTACAAAGTGTAATTTATATTATACTAGAGGCCCAGTGCATGGATTCGTGCACCAGTGGAGTCCCTCAGCCTGGCTTGTGCCCTCTCACAATCCGGGACTCCTCGGGGGATGTCAGACTGCTGGTTTCGGCCTGGTCGTCACAGGCCAGGCCAAGGGACCCCACCGGTGCACAAATCCATGCACCAGGCCTCTGGTATGCATATAAGATATTTGGTTAATCTCTTCCCATCCTCCCTCCTCCCCATTCCCTCTGAGACTCATCAGTCTGTTCCATGTTTCCATGCCTGTGCGTTTAGCGTCTGCCCCCTTGATGTACAGTGTGTGTCATAGCTACCGGTTGAACGGTTGAAAGGTCGAACGGTCACTTAAGCCGTTGTATATATGGATTATAATTACATGTAACTGGCAAGGACATACAAAGCATAACCACAGGCCCTAGCCATTTTGACTCAGTGGAAAGAGCATCGGCCTGCAGACTGAAGGATCCCGGGTTCGATTCCAGTCAAGGGCACATACCTCTGTTGCAGACTCCTTCCCAGCCTGGGCCCTAGTCAGTGCTCATGCAGGAGGCAACCAATCGATGCATTTCTCTCACATTGATATTTCTCTCTGTCTTTCCCTCTCTCTTCCACTCTCTCTAAAAATCAGTGGGAGGATTAAAAACAAAACAAAACAACACAACACAGCATAACCACGGAGTAGTTGCTGCTTGTTGAGTACTTGTTATGTGCTAGGCATTACGTTTAGCACTTTACACACATGGTCGCAGTTAGCTTCAAAACAGTCCAATCAGATGTTTTACCATATCACACCCTCTTTCAAGATGAGAAAGCCGAGGATGAGGAATGTTAAGCTACTCCCCCAGGGCACGTAGAAAGTGGCAGACCCAGGGTTTGAACCTCGGTCTGTCATCAAAGATCATACGTACAGCCCCAGTCTCCACTGGCTCAGTGAGTAGAAGCATGTGTATATAATAACACTTAAAATTACATAGTACATTACGTAAAGAATGTGCTCCAGGATAGTGTTTTATTTGTAGATAAAATTATAGGTAATCTAATATGCAATTGTGTATAATATAAGCTCACTAAATGCTATATCTGAAACAGTGTTACCATTTAAAGCTACTTTTTTTATACTAGCAATTATAGTTCATTGGTATCCTAACCAATGATGTAACATTTTCAAAAGTTCATTCCCAGAATGTTGCATTGAGAATATGTGGTTTCTTTGAAAATATTGGGTACTAAGACAGTGTTAAAGGTAAGAAAGGATATATATATATATATATATAGATATGAACCAGGAGGTCACGGTTCCATTCCCAGTCAGGGCACATGTCAGGATTGTGGGTTCAATCCCCTCTCCCTTCCTCTCTGAAATCAATAATATATTGGCACCTTTCTGCTTCTTTTTTTTTTTTTTTACCTCTTTCCTAGATCGATGATATATTTAACGAAATCAAATTTAGTGAGTATGTGGACACTGGAGAGGTAATTGACAAAATCACCTTACCGGATTTCCTGAAAGTTTACCTTAACCATCGGCCACCTTTTGGTTACACCATGAGTTCCATCCAGAAGAACTTCGACATTCTGGGCTACACCAACTCAGAAGGAAAGAAAGCCATTCGAAGAGAGGATTTCCTGAGGCTGCTTCAAACTAAAGGTGAACCCACAAATAGGGTTATCTCGCAGGCCATTGGGCCACGCCCCCTGGTGACAGAACCATCGCCATCCAGCATCTTTAACTTGACAGGATGCGCTTAGTGGCCCACACAGCCCGCAAACGTGAGGTAGCGGGAAGGATGCTGACCTGGAGGCCAGAAGAAGGCCCGTCATGCCCCCATGACTGACACCTCGAGGTTCCCTGTCCCCACTTGACAAGTGCCAGCCATCTATCCCACGGGGCAATGATGAGGCGCACTTGTGAAATAAATGTTTTTCCTTTTCCGCTGTTATTTTCCCCATTATTTTATGTGAGGAAATCAAGCGAGCTCTCTCTGTGGGTGATCGTTTTGTCTTAGTCAAACCCGGGGATCGAGGGTTGTGAGGGAGTTCGAAGTAAAGCTGAGGGCAGCCTCGATCAGAAAGTTGTCTGATGTCTCCATACAAGCCCCAAAGAATGTCCCCTGTGGGAGTCCCCACTTTTAACACCATGTAAGGATGCATATGTGGCAGCAACATGGGACTCTCTAGATATATTTTTTTTAAAGATTTTAAAGTTGATTTTTAGAGAGAGAGGGAGAGGGAGAGTGCAACATTAATCCGCTGCCTCCTGCATGCCCCCTACTAGGAATAGAGTCCAAAACCTGGGCATGACTGGGAATGGAACGGGCAACTTTCGATGCACCAGACGATGCCCAACCAACTGAGCCAGGGCTCTAGAAAAGGAGATCGTGCCTGGCCATTGTGGCTCAGTGTTTGAGCGTCGACTTATGCAGCAGGAGGTCATGGTTCGATTCCGGGTCAAGGCACACTCCCAGGTTGCGGGCTCAGTCCCCAGTGGGGGTAGGGGGTTGCAGAAGCAGCCAATCAATGCTTCTCTCTCATCATTAATGTTTCTATCTCTTCCTTCCTCTCTGAAATAAATATACTTTATTAAAAGAGAAGAAAATTGTGGAGTAATTCCCTTTCAGACCTCGCAGTGTTGATGCTAAGCTCTGATATCTGGCTTAGTCCCGAGAGCTGACCAGCCACCTTTTTCCTTTCCGATGCCCAGGGGAGCACATGACGGAGGAGGAGCTGTCCGACTGCTTCGCCACGCTGCTGGGCCTGAACCCCGAGGGCTGGACATCCGAGCCCGCCACCTCCTCCCTCAAAGGTACTGGGGCCGCCCTGTCCTGTCCTGTCCGGGCAGGCCGCTGGGCTCACTCACCTGCTGTCGGCTTACGGGACCTGTGCGAGCCGCCCTCCCTCGTACCCTGCATACGACACAGCAAGTCTGCGGGGAAGGCCACGGACACTCTGTGAAAGGGCTAGCGAGCGTGGCCGTGTGTAGGCCATGGTCCCGCTGTCTGTCCCTCCTTCGTGCCGCTGGCCTGGCGGCTTCCTTTACACCACCGCCCATCTTCATCTTCCCGGCTCGGGTGGGTGGCGACTGGCCGCCAGTAGAGAGAACACAGTTCGGAAGCTATTGCAGAAGAAGAGGAATTGTCCAGAGGGACTGGATTAGGAGAGGACAGTGACTTGGTAGGTGGCACAAGCCCAACCTCCGAGCTGCCAGACTTGAAAGGTTTCTTTGCTGTTGTTAATCCTCACCTGAGGCTACTTCTCCATTGATTTCTGGAGAGAGTGGAAGGGAGAGGGAGAGACAGAGAGAGAAACATCGATGTGCGAAAGAATCATCCATTGGTTGCCTCCCGCACGCGCCCCAACTGGGCCGGGGATCAAGCCTGCAACCTAGGTATGTGCCTTTGACCTGAATCGAACCCCGGGCCCTTCAGTCCGAGGGCCAGTGCTCTGTCCGCTGAGCCAAGCTGGCGAGGGCGACTTTAGTTTTCAATGATCATCCCTCCTTTCCTGAGGATTTCCTGCCTCCTTCTACTCCACTGGAGGGAGGAAAATGGCCCTGCGATTTGGGTTGCAAAGTCAAGCTCAGGAGGCACCCATCCAGACCCCTCTCCTGGGCCGGCCTGTGTGCACATGACTCCAGTGACACCCCGACGCTGGGCCCGTGACCCCATGGTGGGCAGAGCCATCGTGTTATTGCGACTGGAGTCAGGAGCAACGGTTTCTCACCGGCCTGCCTTCTCCCTCTTGTACAGTGGGGCCTTGACTTACAAGTTTAATTCGTTCCGAGACCGAGCTCGTTAACTCAAATTACTCTATCAACTCAATGCAAAAAATCAGCCTAAAGACAGCTGGTATCTCAAAAAACTCGTTAGTCGGGACAGTCATAAGTCAAGGCCCCACTATATTGTCTGTACCCAATATCTTTTTATTTTATTTTATTGTTTCTATTGATTTCAGAGAGGAAGAGAGAGGGAGAGAGAGAGAGAAACATGCATGATGAGAGAGAATCATTGATGGGCTGCCTCCTGCACACCCCACACTGGCATGGGCCCTGACCAGGGACTTGAACTGTGACCTCCTGCTTCGTAGGTCAATGCTCAACAACTGAGCCACCCTGGCTGGGCCATCCCATCCCCAATTTCAAGTGAGACAGTGCTCCTGAACTCAGTTCTAGAGCCCGGGATCTGATGGGTCACCGCCAACCCGCCCCCCGCCCCACCCCATTCCTTGTGATCTCAGGGGGTCTCAGAATGTAACTTTCCCAATTATTATGTATTTAGTGTTTCTAAGAGTCTCGAAATGAAATGGTAAAATCGGCAATACCATGTGATTAAGGCAGTGGTTCCCAACCTTCCTAATGCCACGACCCTTTAATACAGTTCCTCATGTTGTGGTGACCCCCAACCATAAAATTATTTTCGTTGCTACTTCATAACTGTAATTTTGCCACTGTTATGAGTCATCATGTAAATATCTGATATGCAGGATGTATTTTCATTGTTACAAATTGAACATAATGAAAGCACAGTGATTCATCACTAAAACAATATGTAATTATAGATGTGTTTTCCAATGGTCTTAGGCGACCCGTGTGAAAGGGTCTTCGACCCCCCCAAAGGGGTCGTGACCCACAGGTTGAGAACCGCTGGATTAAGGCTTTCCAGTGAGGTTTGTAGATTCAGGACCCCAGTGGCCCAAACCATAAAGGAAGGATTGTAACCAGACCCCTCCCCCAACCCTGCAACCCCCTCCCTCAGGGTGTTTTCAAGGAATCCAGGCCAAACCACAGCACAAAGCACCTGTCCCCTCTGAGTATGGCTTCCTTGCGTTTCTGGGAAAACGCTCCCGCGGCAGAAGCCCAGTCGTTGGGAAGACACGTGCGTTCTCTTGTCCGTCAGGGCCGGAAGTGCGCTGGGAAGAGGAGCTCCCGGAGGAGATCACGGCGGAAATATTTGTCACGGACATCCTGGGCCTGAACATTTCACCCGTTTTCGGACAAGATGATGAGGTCAGCGAGGTTGCAAGGGATCTCTGAGGGACAGAGGACTTTGTGTGTGGGGAGGGTATTTTCCCTCCAAGAGGCAGTACTTGCCCCCTGTTTCCCTACCCCCATGCCAGTCTTTAAAACATGTAGGCATTAAATGAAAAGCAAATTTCTGTTAAGCAGTGGGATTCACCAAGTTGGACGTTCCACTGTTTCTGAAACAGACAAGTGGGTAGAGGCATGACAAGCAAGGCAAAGCTGCTGCAGAGGCTCTGGAGGGGGAGCGGGAGCTGGTGGGGTCCCCAGGGGGCCTCAGCCGGCAGCAGGCCTTCCTAAGGACACGGGTGACCTATTCCCTTACCCGCGAATGCCCGCCGGGCCCCGGCCTACTGTGGCCCAGTGTGGATGGGACCTCCCACGCCTGCTGTCAGGCTGGGGCGGGGGTGCTCCTGGGCCCCGGGAGTCTCTCGCTCACGGCTTCTCATCAGCAAAACCCCCAGGCAGCTGTGCGTGGCGGTTATGAAGAGCACCGCTGGCCATGCTGAACTCCGGTGGCAACTGTCAGAGAGAATGCAAAAGGCCCAACCCATATCTCCATTTTACCGATGAGAAAACTGAGGCTCGGAGAGATTAAGTAACTCCCCAACCCCCCCCCCCCCCCACACACACACACACAGACACCGGCCTGGTGGGTCCGCCACCGCCTCACCCTCCGTGGGCTTCAGAACACGCAGAAGGCATAAAGCAGACCTGCCCCCCAGCTCAGGGGCTGTTGAGGGAACACACTGCGTTTTTAGCGCTGTTTTGACGTTAAAAAGGAAGTGCCATCGTTGCGTAAACAGGTGGAAGTTAGGGTCTGATTTTAGAGTTTTGTCCTCGGTTAGGAGGTCTCCTTGTTCAGGCAGATGTGCCCGATGTTATCCCCGACACATGCGCAGCCCGGCACGCCTCCCACCCAGACCAGGCCCTTCCCCGGGGAGCTAGCCTGGCGGGCAGCGCTTCTGAG
>NW_006294609.1:2839721-2840912 GCF_000327345.1 Myotis davidii | reverse complement strand
GCGCCCACCTGGACCGCAGACGGGGACCGTCCGCCCGGACAGCCGTGTCACTGCGACCTTGGGACGGACAGCGTCTCGTCGTGTCACCAGGGCTAGCTCACATTTTGTTCTTAAAACAAAACAAAAAACAAGCTCTGTGGATCAATTTTGCAGCTGCTGAGGACTTCAGAGACATATTACCAAACAGCAAGCCAGTTAGAAAGTTCTCAGGGACATTTTAGGGAACAGGAAACCCCAAATGACTTGTTCTCTTAAAACAACAACTCAGAATTGGATGCAGTCTAGACACCAGAGGCTTCTTTCTTTTTTTTTTTAAATTGATTTCAGAGAGGAAGGGAGAGGGGGAGAGAGAGAAACATCAATGATGAGAGAGAATCATGGATCGGCTGCCTCCTGCACGCCCCCCACTGGGGATGGAGCCCGCAACCCGGGCATGTGCCCTGACTGGGAATCGAACCCGAGACCTGGTTCAGAGGTTGACGTTCAACCACTGAGCCCCATCAGACGCACCAGAGGCCTCTTTCACTGAGCCCGGCGCACTCTGATTTTGTTCTTATCAATGGCACATATTGGGGTAATTGTCTTCAGCAGAACCGACCAGGGACCACTTGGACCCACTGTGGCTGGGCCACTATCACACCCAGGCTGAGCCACGCCCCCTGCGCTGAGCCAGCTTCCCGTGTCTCTAAGTCAGCGTGCGGTCCTTGCCAAAATATCCAGGGACAGCAAGATCCGCGTCGATGACTTCCCACCCCGCTCCCAGCCCGGCCCGGCCTGTGGGGCCCTTTCTCACCTTCGGGGCTCCTTTCTGCAGGCCCTTTGGTTCTGCTGTCTCTCAACTTGTCTGACCCGCGCAGAGCAGCGCGGTGCACTCAGCCCCAGGAGGGCCTCTTCCTCCTCCTGTCCCGGGCCACACAGGTCGTGGGCAGGAAGGACAGCCATCCCAGGCACCTGCCCCCCAAGTGAGTAGAGAGCTCACACTCGCCAACCGCGTGGGTGGCAGAGCAGCGATGCCAGAAAGGGAGGAAGGAGATTGGAGACAGGACTGTTGGGCTCGTACATCAAGCCTGTTTTGTAATATTCCTTTAAGCTAAGCTAGCAGAGGGTAGTTACCCGACCTATGAGTTGGGTGGCAACTTGCTGCAGATCCCCGGTGCCCGGATCTATTTATTACTGCCAGCTTTGAAGCAG
>NW_006294609.1:2837060-2839623 GCF_000327345.1 Myotis davidii | reverse complement strand
ACGCCGGCCAAATCCCTGAGGTACACGCTCAGACTGAAAACACCAGGTCTAGGCTGGCCAGGGCTGAAGGACACGGACCTTTAAAATGAGACCCCTCTGCCCTAACCGGTTTGGCTCAGTGGATAGAGCATCGGCCTGCGGATTCAAGGGTCCCGGGTTTGATTCCGGTCAAGGGCATGTACCTTGGTTGCGGGCACATCCCCAGTAGGGAGTGTGCAGGAGGCAGTAGATCGATATTTCTCTCTCCTCGATGTTTCTAACTCTCTATCCCTCTCCCTTCCTCGCTGTAAAAAATCAATAAAATATATTTAAAAAAAAATAAAATAAAATAAAATGAGACCCCCCCTGCATTGCCTCGAGGTGCTTGCAGAGGACAGACAGCACCAAAAAGCACACGGGGATGGCCGTCTGAAAACAATACTCTTTCAGATGGGGCCCCTGGCTGCTGACCGACCCACCCTAGTTTGTGGCTTGCAGAGTTCAGGGGCATGTAGAATAGCAGTGGTCTCCCCAGCACCGCCATGAGCCGCCCCCACAAACCCCACTTTCCACCGCAGACTCCCAGCCCCCTCCCACGCAGGCGTCAAAACCCCCCACATAGTTTTCTGCTTCTCCGATGTACTCGCTTCTGGGCACCCTTGGGTGCAGCTCATCTCTCAAACCTCAGTTTCCTCCCGGGCCACCGGACTCCCAGGGTGGTTGTGAGGATTTAAGGAGATGGTGCGATTGAAGAGTGAGCTGCTGGCAGGAGGCAGCACTTAAAATAGGACAGCAGCTATTATTATGACAGGCAGACACGGTGCCTGAGACTTGGAGAGAACGAACCTCTCCGAATCCCAGAGCTTTCCCACCAGTTAGCGCTCTCTGCTGGTTTGGACAACCGGCCCTCAGTAACCACTTGTGGGCTGACCAAGCGAACGAACTTGGAGCTCCGGTGCCCTTGTAGGAGCCGCCTTGGCTTTTGAACAGCAGCGCATGCCCGTCCTCACTAGCCCTCTGCACCGGGATCGGAAGCCGGTCCCTGCACAGGGCGGAAAGGAGAGTACATGCTGGGCGCCCTCAGCAGATGGGCTGCGGCTCCGCTCCTGCACCGGGCCAGCGGCGAAGCAGCCACAGGCCATTCGGGAAAGAAGGACCGCGGCCTCCTTCCGATCAGATGGAGTTGCGGACAAGGATGTGTGGATTTCCTGAGAATTCCCACATATCACAAAGCCATCTTCTTCTTTTTATTACTTCCACCATTTAAAACTGCAGAAGCCATCTTTGTAGCTCGTGGGCCACCCAGAAACAGCAGCCCCTGATGCGCCCCACGGGCCAGAGTCTGCTGTACCTCGCAGGCCGGGATCCACTCCGCCAACAGATGTTTACAAACACGGCGAATCTGTGCAGAGTCCTTAGCTGGTTCTCTTCCAAACCGTCTCGAGCAACAAGAAAAGGCTGGGAAACGGTCACCAATGGGAGGGGACGGAGGCGACACGACGGCGAAACGCAGTGGGAACCGGGATTTCCGGAGAAACTGGTGACGTCGACATGAAGTCTGTAGTGGGTGGCGTAGTTCAGCTAATTCCTTAGTTCCCATCACTGTGTCCTGGTTTCATAAGACATGCGCCCAGGGGAAGCTAGGTGACAAGTCCACAGGGACGCTCTTGGTTCTGCCTTTGCAACTCTCCTGTAAATCTAAAATTATATCAAGATTTAAAAAAAGAAAAAGCAATCTGGCCCTGGCTAGGTAGCCCAGTTGGTTAGAGCACCGTCTGGATACGCCAAGGTTGTGGGTTCAATCCCCAGTCCAAAATCAACCACTGAATGCATCAATAAGTGGAACAACAAATCAATGCTTCTCTCTCTGTCTCTCTAAAATCAATTTTAAAAAATATATATATTTTATTGATTTCAGAGAGGAAGGGAGAAGGTGAGAGAGATAGAAACATCAATGGTGAGAGAGAATCTTTGATCAGCTGCCTCCTGCACACCCCCTACTGGGGATGGAGCCCACAACCCAGGCATGTGCCCTGACCAGGAATCAAACCGTGATGCTCAACGACTGAGCCACACCGGTCAGGCCAATAAATCAACTTTAAAAAGAACGAAATCTGTGCCCTAGCCAGTTTTGCTCAGTGGTTAGAGCATCGGCCTGCAGACCAAAGGGTCAATTCCAGTCAAGGGCATGTACCATGGTTTCAGGCTCCTCCCCGGCTTGGGCCCTGGTCGGGGCTCATGCAGGAGGCAAAAGCAATTGATGTGTTTCTCTCACATCGATGTTTCTCTCTGTCTTTCTGTCTTCAACTCTCCCTAAAAATCAGTGGAAAAATATCCTCGGGTGAGGATTACCAACAATAATAAAGAACGCAATCTGCACCACCTTTCTGATGCAGTGACCCCTGAATTATTCCCATGGTCTGCCCTACGTCAAGCAAATGCTCCTGGGGCCAGTCAGGCCGCTGCTCCCGGGTCAACCCACTTGCTGTCTGTCCTCTGCAAACACCTCGAGGCAGTGCAGGGGGGCCTCATTTTAAAGATCCATGTCCTTCAGCCCCGGCCAGCCTAGACCCAGTGTTTTCAG
>NW_006294609.1:2830906-2836996 GCF_000327345.1 Myotis davidii | reverse complement strand
CCCTACAGGCAGCTGCTTCAAAACTGACGGTAATAAATAGATCCGGGCACTGGGGATCTGCAGTAAGTTGCCACCCGACTCATAGGTCGGGTAACTACCCTCTGCTAGCTTAGCTTAAAGGAATATTACCAAAAAAAGAAAAGAAAACAGCCCAGGTGATGCAACAGTCTCTACCAGCAGTGCAATCCTGAGTGTGGGGACCGGCCTCAGGACAGTTACTGATGGGGTCCCTGTATCTTGAGCTCGTGTTTCCTGAGCTGCAGAAAGGCCTCCTGCCTTCCTAGGTCACAGCGGGTATTCGTCATGCCCAGGTGCCAGGCCTCAGACCCAGGGCGATCACTGCCCACCGGGGCTCCCCCATCTCTCTCTGCATCGCTTGAAGTCACTCACGCTGCAGTGGGGACGGTCAACATCAAAGTGTCCGTCCTGTTGAAGGGAGCAGCGGGTGGGGTGGTGAACCTCGGGTCCCAGGTGCAGAGAAGCGGACAGCCCTCGTGGCAAGGGAGCGGGGAGAACATTGCAGACAGATGGGGGCACAGTGTGCCTCCGAGCCAGGAGCCACACGTACGTCACATCAGTTTCTCTCACACGACCCCGGCGCAAGGTGGAAACGCTCACAGTGGGTTTCAGCCCTGAGTTGGCATGTCTTCTTTTTAATTTTCTAGGGATCCCAATGTTTTTTAAACACGTAAACACGGTTTTTCTCCGTGATCTCGTTGCCCGTTCACTCGCGATCACGTTTATGCATTTGCCCGCGTCCCCTGGTGATCGATCGCAGAAGGCAGCCTTGCTGCGGTAAAGCTCCAGGAAATGCTGGCCACTCCCCACTCCCCAGTGTGGCCTACAGATCCTCCGATAGTGACCTCAGTGTTAACACACTGGCTAAACTGAGACACACTGTGGCGGGAAGCATGGTTCTTGCACCTAAGAAGGCTACATTGTAGCGAGGGAAGCGTCAATAATTATACTTCTGGTGCCATGATATAGGGGCATCCAGAGCAGATGGTGGGAGGGAGGGGACCAGGGAAGGCAGAGGAGAAATTACATAAGCAAGGCACTCTAAGCCAATCTGAGGGGTGCCTGGGGGCGATGGCCAGAGAAGGCAGAGGTCACATTATGGATGGCCTTGTGTGCTGAATCAAGGAGGTTAAACTTGACTATTTAAATGAAGGCGAAATGGAATAAGTTTGCATCTTAGAGGCATAGAACTGGGTGATGGGCAGGAGGGTATGGCTGGGGAAAGGGACAAGAGTGAGGAGACTATTCAGGGAGAGGGGAAGGATTACAACAAGAGACAAGGCATTCAGGATGTGTAATGACTGAGGGGCGTGGATATGGCATCAGTCACGGTCTCTGGTTTGTGGCCATAGGAATTGGTTCTCGTTAGCTTATGTGGAAAGGGACTTTATTTGAAGACTGTCGGGTAACTCACAGAATCAATGGAGAGACCAAGTAATCTCAGAGGATGAGCAGGGACCGAGGCAGCCGAGGCCAGCTGCACTGCCACCCATGGGAGCTCAGTGCTCCAAGGGCCACTCTGTTATGAGTCAATTCTCTCCTGCTCCCCTCTCTCTCTCTTTCTCTCTTTCTCTCTCACTCCCTCTCTCTCTCTCTCAAAATCAAAGCCACAGTGATATGCCTCCACCAGGCACCTCCACCAGGATGGCTGAAATAAAAAAGACAATAACGTGTTGGTGAGGATGTGGAGAAGTTGGAAACTTCATTTAATGCCGGTGGAAAGATACAATGGTGCAGCCACATTAGAAAACAGCCTGGTGCTTCCTAAAAATATTCAACGTAGTGTTACCCTGTGGCCCAGCAATTGCGCTCGTAGGACTATAGGTGAGAGAAATGAAAATGCACACCTGCAGATGATGTTCAATAGCAACGTGATTCATAATGGCCGAAAAGGGGAGACAACCCAATGTCCAACACAGGATGACGGGTAAACAAAATGTGGTAAATCCGTACAGTAGACTATCATTCAGTCATAAAAAGGAATGAAGTATTAATAATACACGCTACAACATGGATGAACCTCGTAAACACGCCAAGTAAAAAGAAGCCAGATGCAAAAGGACACATATTATATAGTTTCTTTTATGTGAAATGCCCAGAATAGGCAAATTCATAGAGACAGGAAGTAGATTCCTGGTGGCTGGGGCGTGGTGGTGGGGGGTGGGCATGGGAGAGGAAGACTGACTGCTAATGTAAGTGGAGGGTTTCTTCCTGGGTTGACAAAAATATTCTAAAATAGATTGTAGTGATGGCTTCACAACTCAATGAACATAGTAAAAACCACGTTAAAGGGTGTGTTTTATGGTATGGTAATTATATTTCAACAATGCTATTTATTTTAAATATAGTGTATATGTCCCTCTCTATTGATTTCAGAGAGGATGGGAGAAGGAGAAAGAGAGAGAAACGTCCATGATGAGAGAGAATCATTGGAGAATCATTGATCAGCTGCCTCCTGCACACCCCCTACTGGGGATTGAGTCTGAAACCCAGACATGAGTCCTGACTGGGAAATGAATGCTCAACCACTGAGCAGCGCTGGCCAGGCAACAATGCTATTATTTTTAATAAATCAGCTAGACCATCCACCAACTGGCTAATGCCCAGGACCTAATTCCCTGGGTGAAGAGAGAAACAGGCCCCCTCTAGCTTCTATAGTGGGGGGTGGGGAGACTTCAGATGCTGGGCAACCAAAACAACTGCACCCCTGGGAGTGAAGCAGCTGACGCCTGAGCAGCCTTCTAGATGCCTGACCCGAGAAGTCCCCAAGCCCGTTGGTGGACGGGTTCCCACTTTGCTCCCGGTCACACGGTCATGACCCCACCGTCTGCGCGTAATCATTTATCGTTAGAGGAGTGTCTCGATGACCTTGTCTCGCCTTTGAACACAGTCTTTCAAAACACTTTATGTGTACTGTCTCTTTATTTTCTTTTTATTTATTTTTGTTGTTATTAATCTTCACTCGAGGATATTTTGCCATTGATTTTTAGGGAGAGTGGAAGAGAGAGGGAAAGACTGAGAGAAACATCGATGAGAGAGAAACACGTTGATTGGTTACCTCCGGCATGAGCTCTGACCAGGGCCTGGGTCGGGGAGGAGCCTGCAACCAAGGTACATGCCCTTGACGGGAATCGAACCCGGGATCCTTTGGTCGGCAAGCCGACACTCTATCCACTGAGCCACACCGGCCAGAGCTATCTCTTTATTTTCATATGACTTAAAGTGGCCCAACTTTCAGGCAAGCCAATGGCTGCGTCAATGGATATGCGAGTTGCCGATCCACTAGCATCTGAGCTGTGAGTTTTTACAGTTGTGCTTATAGGCAAGAAAAAACACAGAGGCAGATTTCAGTGTTTGGTTTATCAAAAAAAACCTCCCCCGCCGCCCCAAGGCTCCCAGTCTTTTCGAAACTCATCATCAGGCTCACTCTTTGGGGGAGACCTTCCCCACAGTATTTCTGGACCTCATTAAGCTCTGCCATTGGTGTCCTGGTAAATATTTACCAACCCGCTCTGGGGGGTGGGGGGGAGGAGGAGCTGGGGAAAGGGTCCTGCTGTGTATGGAGCTTTTGCCAATTTCCATGGTGTAAATGCCTCCCCCCCCATCCCCCCCGCCGTCATGGCCTTTCCAAACTCTCCACGGGAGATCACTGAACGCAGAATTGGGGAGTGCAGGCCTCTCAGCCAGCTGCCCTGCGTCAGGGACCCAACCCTCAGGGGCAAACTAGCCTTGCTCAATTGGGCAACCTCTATTGGCATCGCCTGGGTGGTCCAGGGACCCACCAGTCCTGAACTTGCAGGGGGGTCATCCTGGACTAGCCATATCCTCAGGAGCCTGGCAAAGCAAACATAAAGCATCTCTCAAGGAAGGTAACGTCACCCGGGGCCTCCAGTGATCCCTGGGAATACATTTTAAAGTCCAGTGGTCAGCATGGTCAAGGAGCACCAGGCGGATCACAAGGAAACAGGACGCCATGAGCAAGAACCAGCAGGAACAGGCCCTCGGACACGTCAAGTCTCAGACTTATCAGACACAGACTCTAAAACAACTGTGCTTTGATGAAAGAAAGGCGTCTTAAAGTGTCTGCAAGGGGACAGGAAACGATGAAAAGGGACATACTGGATTTATAAAGAAAGCTTTACAGTTTCATCAGAGATCAGAACCAATTCCCTTAGGGCCACCTGCTAATACTAGTGAGTAAAGGGACGTGACCTGGGGAGCTCTGAGGGGCACAGGGCTCCTCGGCTCCAACTGGCCGTGGCCATTGGCACTGGGGGCCCAGCTTGTACATCTTCTGCTATTTCTAGAAAAAGCTCCATGTTTAAAAAAAAAAAAGTGTTTTCTTTTTTATTAAATTTATTGGGATGACATTGGTTAATCAGATTATATAGGTGTTAGGTGGATATTTGGGTTGCTTTTTGCTGTAGTAAATGGACCGTTGTGAGAGGTAAGCATTTTCAAGTGTACAGTTCAGTGGCATTAGGTACATTCACAGCGTGTGCAGCCACCACCGCTGGAACCTTTTCATCCAGGACTTCCTCATCGCCCCCAAAGGAAACCCTGTATCCACTGGGAGTCACGCCCCACTCCTGTGACCCCTGGCAACCACCAATCTGTTGTCTGTCTCCGTGGCTTTGTCTAGTGGACATATCTCCTGTGAGTGGAATCATGGTCTTTGTCCTTTCGTGTCTGGCTTCTTTCACTTAGCATGTTTCCAAAGTTCATTCACGCTGTGGCAAGGGTCAGTACTTCACTCCTTTTTCAGCGGCTGAATAGATAGATGCATTAATCCATTGCTATTTGGATTTCTGATGTGCTATCTTCTATAATAATAAAAGCATAATATGCTAATTAGGCCAGATAGCTGAAGGACCTTCCAGATGAAGCCACTGCGGCTGAGGCCGAGGCAGTTAGGGGTGATCAGGCAGGCAGGCGAGAAGTTAGGGGCAATCAGGCAGGCAGGTGAGTGATTAGGGGTGGTCAGGCAAGCAGGTGAATGGTTAGAGGCGATCAGGCAAGCAGGCAGAGTGGTTAGGGGGGATCAGGCAGGCAGGTGAGCAGTTAGGGGCATCTGGCAGGCAGGCAGGTGGGTGGTTAGCAGCCAGTGGTTCCAGATTACGAAAGGACATAGTGCCAAGAAGGTGAGCAAACATATTAAGAACAGTATGCCATCTATTCCAGGTCCCTTGAAACAGCAAGGATGGACCGGCTCCCAGCACAGGCAGGCGAGTGGTTAGGAGCCAGTGGTCCCAGATTGCTAGAGGGTGCAGGCCGGACTGAGGGACCCCCCCCTCTGTGCATGAATTTTGTGCACCAGGCCTCTAGTCCATATATATATGGCAGTTCTGTGTGGCCCTAAGCACCTATCTGCTGACCTGACCTCTGCATGTGAGGTCAGGGCCGGCAATATGAGACCTCTGCATTAGGACTTGCTGTTAGGAATGTCCTCAGAATGAGTCTCAGGCTGGTGTTCTATTCACTTTTCACATTAGGAACTTGAGGTTCAGAATGGTAGAAAGACATGCCTAGAAAAAGGCCCACACTGCAGTCCCCCAGGCCATTACCTGGTAGCTCATCTACCCCAAATCAAAACCAACCAGGGCAAACTGTTTCCAGAGTGAGTAGGAGCCAAAGATCTAAGGTATGGCTATGACCTTGAACTTCCCGGTGCCTTAGTTTCCCCAGGTGCTGGAATAGTTTATCTCCAAGACCCCGAGCTTGCTGGCAGGGTCACTCCCACTTTCCCCAGCATCCATCTGGGCGTGAATTAGCTCTGGTCAAATCGGTTTAGCTGCACCTGAACAAAGATGTGGCACCTGGGTTGTCCTGGTAACTGCAGATTCCTCCCCAGAACTACCCTGGGGCAGGATGGGGAAGAAACAAGCTCAAGCGCCCTCCAAAATGCGGATCGTCATTGAACTTTCCCGGCTGGAAGCCGTTGAATAAGCAGGGGCGAGTGTCTGCCCCGCCCCAGGCACCTTTCCTCTGACCCCAGTTTTTCCAAAAGGACGCAGGAAAGGGAAGCGACGTCCTAGCGCGCGTGTTTACGCGGGGCAGAGCGTTTCTCCACTC
>NW_006294609.1:2827787-2829693 GCF_000327345.1 Myotis davidii | reverse complement strand
CGGAGCGCGGGGCACCCCTACACCCTCTCCGCTCGGCACCCAGGCGCGGGGCTTGGGCGAGCGAATGTGGTGTGTGTGTTTTTGCCAGAAACCGGTCCAGGGCCGCGTCTGCCTTCCCCAAACCAGCAGCTCGTGTTTGTTCTGCGGAGGGAGCCGTTGTTTTGTTCTCCGAGCGGGGGGACCGGGGACCGGGGTTGGCCGCGCGTGTTTCTGCGGCTCGCGAGAGAGTGTCCGGCTGAGCCTCGTTGTACTGAACAGACCGAACGCTTGTTCGGCGTCGGCGGGGTCTGACTCGGAACCGGCCCTCGGGCCGGGCCTGGGGCGCCCAGATCGCCGCGTCGAGGCGGACTTGTTGAAAACTCGCAGCTCCCGGATTTCAACTTCATTATTTTTTTTCCCACGGCTCCACCAGGGTCAGGGAGGGAGAGGAGCGGCCGCGATGCTCTCACGTGTCAGCGCCGGCGGGCTGGTCCGGACCCTTTATTTAAAGCATGAGAATTGGTCGCCCCACCCCCACCCCCCTTGGCGGGCTGTGTTTATGTTTAGGGGTGTCATTTCTTAAGTAACGCCTCGGTCTCTAAAAACCACAGGGGGCGAGGATCCAGTCTCGCCGGGTCGCAAGTTAGCTGTCCTTTCCGAGTCAACCCCAACAAAAAAAGGCAAGAGGAAAATCAATAAAGTCCACGTGCTCGCGGGCCTCCTATGGAAAGGGCCGTCTGCAGATGGCCGGATGCCCGGCGGAGGGCTGGGTTTGGCTCCAGTGGGACAAAGAATTTTCAGAACCGTGAGAAGGGGAGGCTTTCCAAAGTTGAGATCCAAGTCCTCCGAGCCGTGGGAGCTCCCCTAGTGCGCCAGGCACCCCCCCAGGCCGACTGGAGCCATTTAAAAATGGCAGAAACAGCTGCAGGCCAAAACACACACAGGAGAGCAAGCCCACACCGCCCCTTCTCCTGTGGGGTTCCCAGAGGGAAGGCTAGAGTGGTCCCCTGAGCTCCTGGTCAAAGAAGACGGGGGTGTCTGGGTCTGGAGCTGAGCAAGGGGCTGGGGGCAAGCGACCCCACAGTCCCTGCTCCAGGAGGCTGGTGGGGCCTCTGCCTCAGGTTCCCAGCGAGGCAGAGGCCCTGCACCCAGACAGCTGCTCCTGCCCGGCCCGCCTCCCAGCTGCTCTGCAGGGAGGGCAGATGGAAGGATGGGGTTTTCCACCCCGTGGGCCCCACTGAGGGCCAGGCCTGTGTTTGGGGGGAGGGGAGGAGAACAGATCTCCTCCCTCCTTTTGGGAAACAACTTGTCATGTCCTCTAAAGACCTCACTCAGGCTTTGGGATCCCAGGGCCCGGCAGCCAGTTCACTTCCTGTTTGACCGTAGACAAACCAGGTAACTTCTCTAACCATGGCTTCGGGGTCCTGTTCCCCTCCTCCCCACCTCACCCCACCCCCCAAAAAAACATAAGATCAGGTCTCTACCAGCACTCGTCCCTGTACACAGGAGCCGCCATTAAATGTTGTCTTTATAGTAAGGTGGGCTCCACAGAAACTTACATTTTGCTGATTTTTTTCTTTCTTTTTTTTCCACTGCCCCTTCTAAGCAAAAACAAACCAAAAAAAAACAACATACAAAACTTTGCCTTATGTCTTGGGTTTCCCCTGCCTGGAGAAGCTAAATCTCACCTTCACGCTGCCTTTAGGATGGGCCTTCCCCTCTGTCCTGCAGACTTTGGGTTGTTTATTAACTGTGTGGCCACCTACCGTGCAGTCACTGCTGGCTGAGAGGCTGGGTTGCCAGATTTAGCAAATAAATTCATGGACACCGAGTTAAATTTGAATTTCAGGTAAACAACGAAAATAATTTTTTAAAGTATTTCTCTGCATCGTAAGTATGTCCCCTGCACTCTTTTGGGCCATACTTA
>NW_006294609.1:2823119-2827750 GCF_000327345.1 Myotis davidii | reverse complement strand
GGGCTGCTGAGCCCCTCCTTCCTGCCTGGTGCCCCAGCAGGGCAGGCGGGGAGAGTGTGAGGCAGCCAGAGAAGGCTGAGGGAAGGACAATGTGTGTGTGTGGGGGGGGCCCTTTCCGGAAACGGCCAGGTGAGGAGGCCTGGTGTGGTGGAGAAGAGCAGGAGTCAAGGGCTTGGGCTGAGAGGTAGGCTTAGGCTGGGGACCCCCTGGGCCTTTGGTCTGAGGGTCCCTCAGTGTCTTGTGGTCGACAGAGACAGGCCTATTCCCAAGGATTTCCCATTGTCCCTGGGGAAGGGGGAGCCAGGGCCTTACCTCGGAACCCCGGAGGGTGCCCTCCTGCCAGACACAGGGCAGGCCAAGTGAGTCTCAGCCCAGTGAAGGTAAGGGCAGCCGTCAGCCAGGCCTCCCGAGGCATCGAGGACCAGACCTGGGAAATGGACACAAAGTGAGGGATTTAGAGCTCTCGCTGAGGGAGCCAAGTGACCCCAAGATAGTCTTGTCCTGGGACCTGGACCTGGGAGAACATTGGAAATGGGCCTTGGCCGGAGAGATTCTGGGTGGGTACTTGTAGTTTATATAGGAGCCCGTGCTGAAGAGGGTCTCTACTTCTATAGCTAGGACCTCACTTAGTCTTTAAACCCAGGAGCCCAAGTCTGAGGTAGAAGACAGATCCGTAAGCATGTGGTTACCGGGGGCCATCAAGGCACGAGGGCTCGGTGCGCCCAGGGACGGCTTCATGGCAAGGTTTGGGTGGGCCTGGTGTCTACAGGTGGGGAGAGATGGGGCATCTGAGGGAGCCTCAGACCCTGGGGAGGAGGGTGTGTGAGCTCCTTGTGATCAGATCATGTTTTTGAGAGTAGCCAGGAGTCTGGATTTCTATGTTGTCTGACTTTTTTCTTTTGCTTTTTTGTAAAGTTTGGCAAACTGATTCATATTTTTAAAAGTACCATGCAGGCCGGACAGAACGGCCTGTTGGCCACTCATTTGCCACCTGAGATGTAAGGTAATGACTACAGCTTAGAACCCTCATTGGGGGTGGGGTCGTGTGCCCGGGGTGATGGGTTTGGGGGCGGTAGTGGGAGCTCCGCTGCTCCTCTCTGCCCATGTGGTGTGTTTCCCACGGCGCTGTCCAGCCACCCGCTTGATGAGACCCCGGAGCTCACGCGACATGTCCGTGAGATCCCTACTCGTCGTCCCTGGTGCTTGCTCAGTGACTTACACCTGAGCTCCGGGGCCCCGTCTCTGCCTGGCTGGCTGCTGGCCGAATGGCAGGCCTGAGGTCGGGCTTTAACTCTCTACCCTGTGTCCAGTAGCCCCTCAGAGTCCACACCTAGAAATGCAACTGGAGCACAGTGACCTGGGGACTCGGGCCAAGGGTTGCCAGCTGGGGCATCGGGACAACCTGGTTGTGTTGGGCTCATCACCTGTAGGGCCTGTGACCTCTCTGAGAAGCACCTGCCATTGCAAAGATTCATCTTCAGTGTTGTGTGGCCGGCAAACCCAGCTCTGGTCCAGGGTGGTCATGGCTGTTGGCTGGCTTTTCCCGGGGCCAGATCTGAAAGGTGTCTTGTGTGTTACAAGTCAATTCCTTTAAAAAAAAAATTTTTTTTTTCTAGTGATTTGAGAGGAGAGGGAGAGAGAGATAGAAACATCAATGATGAGAGAGAATCATTGACTAACTGCCTCTTGCACGCCCCCTACTGGGAATGGAGCCTGTAACCCCGGGATGTGCCCTGACTGGGAATCAAACCATGACCTCCAGGTTCATAGGTCAGTGCTCAACCACTGAGCCACACCGACTGTGTGTTTTTCGTTATTGGTTTTAACACGATCAAACTGTGGATTTGCTGTCCTACTGGAGCCCAGGCCCAGGCAGCCAGTTGAGGGCTTGTGAGCGGGGAGTGCCTTTGGTCACGGGCACAGGTACCAGCAGTTGGCACTTCTGCCCGGCATCTGTTGCTGATGTGCTCTGTGGAATGGATTCTTCATTTTCACGGGAGGCAGAAGCGCGGAAGGTGGCCTCTGGGGTCACAGCCTGTGTCCAGTCCCGGTGCTGCCATTGACTGGCTACGTGACTGTGAACTAGTGGTATCACCGCTCCGGACCGCCCGTCTCCCCGTCTGTAAAGTGGGGTGATAGTAGTCCCCCTCTCATAGGCCTGTCGGCGATGTCTGGGAGAGAGGGGATGTGAACAAAAGGCTTGGCACGAGGCCTGGGCACACAATGGCTATTGTGATTGTTGCTTTGTCACTGAGACTGTTTCTTGGAACGCCCCTGTCCCTTCCTGGCACCTTCTGACTATTCAGGATGGAGGTGGGGGAAGACTCAGACTGAGGAGGGTCCGTCCTGCCCCCAGGGAGGCGTGAGTACTGGCTCTGGGAAGAATGCCTCCATTTCTTTACCCGCCACCTGGGGAAGGTGACCGTTCTTGCCACACAAGGTTATGGGAGGAGCAGAGCAAGTGTGTCCCGTGCTGAGCACAGAAAACATACCAGAAAGGTCACTCGTGTGATAGTAAAACGGTCCCTCGCTCCCTCCAGAGGGAACCCGTGGGGCCCACGCAGCACGGTGTGGGGGGCAGAGGTGTCTGTGGTTTGGGGAGGTGGTTTTGAGTTGCTTGGGCACCCAGAACCCCCTGTGGTGAAGGGGGCGCCTGGTGGCTGTGACATGAGGCCCCCCCCACCCCACATGGAGGGGAAGGCCCAAGACTGAGACCTGGGCTGGGAGGTTGGAGAAGGTGCTAGACGGCCCACGATCAGGTGCCCACCCACGCACAGTCCTCGGTTCTGGCGGAACCTTGTCACTGGAGTTGCTGAGGGTCCTGGCAACTACGCCACCTGTTCCAGGTGTGCATCTGGCCCCAGCCTCCCCCTTCTCCCGAGATGGTGCCAGGGGCGTGGACCCTGGGGCCAGAACTGCCCGGGTTTGAATCCCAGCTCTCCCTCGGGCGGGTCATTCCCGGGGTTTGGGGCAGGAAGGGATACGACCTGGCTTATGGACTGCAGGGGGTCAAGGTGGAACAATAATTGAGAGAATGACCAATGGCTTGGAGCAGAGTTCTGGGGAGGAGAGGGGGGTCGTTACTATTCTTCATGAAGACCGGCGACCCCTCTTCCCCCTAGTGGCTGGCAATTTTCTTTTTTAATATATTTTATTGATTTTTCACAGAGAGAAAGGGAGAGGGATAGAGAGTTATAAACATTGATGAGAGAGAAACATCGATCAGCTGCCTCCTGCACACTCCCTACTGGGGATGTGCCCGCAACCAAGGTACATGCCCTTGACCGGAATCGAACCTGGGACCCTTCAGTCCGCAGGCCGATGCTCTATCCGCTGAGCCAAACCCGTTAGGGCTGGCTGGCAATTTTCTCCTCTTCACTCATACGCCCGCCTCTGGCAGCAGGAGCCCCGGACACTTTCCCCCAGGAGTTTAGGGTGCGGCGGGGCAGGGGTAGGGGCAGCTGTGCAGACGGGGGCCTCAGAGACAAGGCCCCGAAGCACCTGCCAGGCTCAGGACAGAGCAGAGGGAGGCTCGGGGCATCTCTCTAACCGGCTGCTGCCCATGGTCCAGACTGGGCTTCCCTGTTATGACCCTCGGTATCGGCGCTCAGGGCCTGCCCTTGGGGGTTTGCCCCTGCTCTCCTGCCCCCTCTTCTTGGCTGGCCCGGCTTGCTGGCTCTGTCGGGGGGGAGCTGGAGGGGCCCAGTTCCCCTCGTCCAGGGGAGTCATCCTCATGGCAGCCGCTCTCCCGCCTCCCAGTCTTGCCAAGCACTTCCTTCCAGGCACCCGAAGCCTTGAACACACACAGTCTGAGGTAGCCCTCACGCAGCCTGGAGAGACTGACAACCAGACGGGGTCTAGCAGACGGAGACGTTGAGGCTCAGATCGGGAGAGACCTGCCCAGCTGGCCGATGTGGGTCAGTGGTTGAGCGTCGATCTATGAACCAGGAGGTCACAGTTCAATTCCCCATCAGGGCATATGCCTGGGTTATGGGCTCAATCCCAGTGTGGGGCCCGAGGGAGTGCGGTCAGGGCCTCCACAAGCGGGGAGCAGGGCCCTGCCCCAGAGCTCCTGGTAACAGGCTCTTCCTCCTCCTCCGCAGGGAGAAGAAGTGGGTGACCGTGGGTGACACATCCCTGCGAATCTACAAGTGGGTCCCTGTGACGGAGCCAAAGGTTGACGATGTGAGTATGAGGGGCCCGTCCTCTGGAATATCCCCCGCATGTCATCTCTTGGGCAGAGAGCCCCACTGTTTGCCAGTGGTGACACATCTCAGTGCAAAGGTATCCCTCCCCCAGGGACCCTGGCCAACATGATTAGGGGGCTGCCGTAGGGGTACCCACAGACAGGCAGATGCTCCCCATCATTGTAGCACCGCTCCCAAGCACCCGACTGCAGGCCGGGTATTACCTCGTTTATTTCTCATGCTGAGTCTGTGGAGTTGATCTCTGTCTTCTCTGTACAAGTGAGGACAGGGGCTCAGAGAGGGGAAGCCATTTCTCCAGAGTCACACAGCAAGGGTCACGTCCGTCTTGACTCCGGGGTCCATGCTCTCTCCACTCGTGGAGACCCTTTTGTCCTCACCCCGGAGTTTTGCTCCAGGAGGGGTGGTGACTCTGCTCACCAGGGG
>NW_006294609.1:2813454-2816089 GCF_000327345.1 Myotis davidii | reverse complement strand
AGGGACCTGGGGCCCAGTTCCCCTCGTCCAGGGGAGTCATCCTCATGGCAGCCGCTCTCCCGCCTCCCAGTCTTGCCAAGCACTTCCTTCCAGGCACCCGAAGCCTTGAACACACACAGTCTGAGGTAGCCCTCACGCAGCCTGGAGAGACTGACAACCAGACGGGGTCTAGCAGACGGAGACGTTGAGGCTCAGATCGGGAGAGACCTGCCCAGGGACCCAGTGAGCAGCAGAGATGGGATACAAGCCACATCTGTATGACCTAGCGCTTGTCCCCTTAACCCCGAGCGGCCACCACATCACGGCTGCCCCGAGGGAGTGCGGTCAGGGCCTCCACAAGCGGGGAGCAGGGCCCTGCCCCAGAGCTCCTGGTAACAGGCTCTTCCTCCTCCTCCGCAGGGAGAAGAAGTGGGTGACCGTGGGTGACACATCCCTGCGAATCTACAAGTGGGTCCCTGTGACGGAGCCAAAGGTTGACGATGTGAGTATGAGGGGCCCGTCCTCTGGAATATCCCCCGCATGTCATCTCTTGGGCAGAGAGCCCCACTGTTTGCCAGTGGTGACACATCTCAGTGCAAAGGTATCCCTCCCCCAGGGACCCTGGCCAACATGATTAGGGGGCTGCCGTAGGGGTACCCACAGACAGGCAGATGCTCCCCATCATTGTAGCACCGCTCCCAAGCACCCGACTGCAGGCCGGGTATTACCTCGTTTATTTCTCATGCTGAGTCTGTGGAGTTGATCTCTGTCTTCTCTGTACAAGTGAGGACAGGGGCTCAGAGAGGGGAAGCCATTTCTCCAGAGTCACACAGCAAGGGTCACGTCCGTCTTGACTCCGGGGTCCATGCTCTCTCCACTCGTGGAGACCCTTTTGTCCTCACCCCGGAGTTTTGCTCCAGGAGGGGTGGTGACTCTGCTCACCAGGGGGAGCCCCAGCGGCTGTGCTTGATTTTAGGGAGGGAGGGACGATGACAACCCCTCCGGGCAGTTTTTCAGCTTAGCAGATCCGAGACCAGGGTCTCCCAAAGACCTCAGGTCAGCTACTCTAGTTCCCAGTCAAAATCCCGAATGGTCCCACCTCCAGGCCTTTGCAGGGGCTGTTCCTCCTGCCTGGAGTGCCTTTCCCGTTCTTGTGATTGGCCCCACCTCCAGGAAGGTGGCTCACACGGAGCCGCCTGGTTTCATTTGCTCCTGGAGGTGACAGGATCGTGATTGACAGGTTTAGAGGGGCCAGAAAGGCTGGTTGAAAGCCGCTGTCTTTGGTTACCAGCCTTGAGTCTCCTGGGGGGAGGGGCGCTGGGCTGAGAACGTGGGTGCTTGTCACTTCTGGTTTTGTCTGGTCTGGGTTCGAGGAGCCACCAGAGCTGCCTTCCCCAGCGGCCCCGAGACCTAGACCACTGCGGCATTTGGCGCTGGCCACTCCGGAGGGAGACGCGGTGTGACCAGGCTCCTCAGAGGCAGCCCTGGCTCTGCCGTCGCCTGTGCCTTGCACACCGTCAGGTGTTGTATAAACACCGTTGCCTTTGAGAAGACGTGGTCCCTGCTCTCAAGGAATTTATAATCTCGCGGGGAGGGGGGAAGATAATTATAGAACAGCACAGAACAGACATCAGGGAAGTGCCAAATGGATCGCGATCAAGGAGAAAACACCACATCCGGCTGTCGGGAGGACGGGGCGGCTCCAGCTGGGCACAGAGCACCCCCGACGAACCCGTGATGTTGGGCAGGGGACCCCACCTCGCTGGGCCTTAGTTCCCTCTTTCCTGCAGCGAAGCAGTAATGTCCGGGTCCTGGCGTGTCTGTGTATCTTATTTTTTAAATCCTTACCCGAGGACATGTGTGTGGGTTTTTTATTTATTTATTATTATTTTAGAGAAAGAGGAAGGGAGGGAGAGAGAAACGTCAATTGGTTGTCTCCCGTACACACCCCAACCGGGGATCAAACTCACGGCCTGGATGTGTGCCCTGACCGGGAATCGAGCCTGTAAGCTTTCGGTGTGTGAGCCGACACTCCAACCAACGGAGCTCCCTGGCCAGGGCTTTCCTGTGTGTCTTTTTATAAATTGTTTCCCTTCCCTGTGCACGACCCCACCCCACTCAGCTCACTTCCTTGTTCTTTCCTTCACCGTTAATGGCAGCAGTCCACCCCGCACCTCTTATATAAAAACGTCCTGGAGACACTGAAATGCGTTCAGTGTTGGCATTTTCGTAGATCGTTTCCCATTATTAAATGAAGAGCCGCCTGACTCTGTAATTGTTGCATCACATTACACTGAACGAACGCACGGTCATTTATTTAACGAGCCTCTTACCGATGGACACGGCGCTTCTGACACTGTTGCATTCCGGGTTTAAAAGTGGAACCCCACGCAAAAGCACCGCCTCCCCCAGCCCTCCTCCCCTCGTCTCCCTCTGTGGTGCCCGAGAGAGGCCGCCCTGGGGCCTGGCCACAGTGGGAGTGTGTGAGATCTGTGTTTTCCCATGGCTCCCCTGGCATCGCTGTACCTGCCCTGGGCGGGTAACCATGGCCTGGCCCCCAGACGCTCCCCCTGAAGGAGGAGGAGACCCCCGACAGCCAGGGCGTTTGCGTGCCTGTTGGTGCTGGCCCCACAGACACTGGGGGGGGTTATCCCTC
>NW_006294609.1:2811789-2813442 GCF_000327345.1 Myotis davidii | reverse complement strand
CTGCAGGGCTCTGATTCCAAAGCAGGGGAGGCCCCTAATGGGACATGTTCAAGTGCAGGCCAAGGGGAGCCCTCCAGGGACCTGGGGGCTCCAAGCGGAGTCATTCATGGCACCCTCCAGGTCTCGCTCCTGCCCGCGCACACACGACCTGGTGACTCCGTTTCTGCTCCGTTTCCTCCTCCAGAAAAACAAGAACAAGAAAAAGGGCAAAGATGAGAAGTGTGGCTCGGAGGTGACCACGCCAGAGAACAGCTCCTCCCCGGGGATGATGGACATGCACGGTGAGCTCCCCCGGCCGCCCGGCCCTCTCCTGCCAGGTCCCTGGGCCCAAGCAGCTCAGTCGTATTTTGTTTCACCAGCAGGTTCTTTCACATTCCAGGCAAAGGGGCAGGAGGGCCGGGCAGGCCTGGGCCTCTGTGCCAAGGAAAAGGCTCAGGGGAGGAGAAGGAACTCCTTTTCCAAGCCCCGCAAGCCCAGGAACATAAAGTCAGGACCTTCTTCTCACCCAGTGACAGAAATCTCACAGGAGATGTTCTTTTTGCCTCCGAGGCCTGACTTACTACACAGATGGCTGTGTTGTATTTCCTGTTTCGCTTTGGCTACTGGGAAGCTCCACCCTGGGTTTCTGGCTTCATGTAAATCCACATCGACAGCCTTCTGTCCTTCGCTGTCTTATTTCAAAGCTTGTCACCAGCGTCCCACCGAGCATTTCCAGGCGGGAGACGCGCGTAAGTCGAACCTGGGACCCTTGAGTCCGCAGGCCGACGCTCTATCCACCGAGCCAAACCAGTTAGGGCTCCTTTTTTATCCGAGAGGAGGGACACACATCCCAAGCCTGTGGCTCCATGGAACGCTCACAAACTGCAGTCGCCCATGGAGCTGGCCCAGATCAAGACAGAACGTCCCCAGTGTTCCCCCTGGGGTCCCCTCCTGCCCGACATGCCGTCGGTGCCCCGGGCGAATGGATCTCCCCTCTCGCATTTTTACAAAAATGGCCTTGGTCCCAGGTGTGCGGCACGGCCCAGAAAAGCAGCGTACGATTGTGGTTGTGTTTTTGAAATCACTGCTTAAAAACTGCAGTTTAAGGTGACTCTGTGTGCCCATGAAAGGGGATCCAAAGCAAGGGTGTATGTGCCCCGGGACCCCCAGCTGTGCCACCAGCTCAACCACCAGTGTCATCGCCCAATTAACTTTCCTTTTCTTATTTGTTTTTTTTAAATTGTTTTATTGCTTAAAGTATTACAAAGAGTATTACTTATGTCTCCTTTTTTCCTGCCCTTGACAATCCCCTGGCCTCCCCTACCCCCCAGTGTCTTACATCCATTGGTTATGCTTTTCTTTTTATTGTGAAAAATTTCATGAGAGAGAAGAATGGAGAGAGTAGTACTGCTAATCATCCCCATATACCTACCACCTAGATTTCCACTGATATAAGCCATTTCTGCCTCTTTTGTTGTTAAAAATGTGTTAACGTTTTTCTGATTGAAATACAATATGCGTATCAAAAATGCACAGCTTTTGAGAGTAAAGTTCGGGGAGTTCTGAAAATGGTATGTAGCTTGTGCTAGAGCATTTCCTTTTTTAATTTTTAAATTGATTTTAGAGAGAGAGGAAGGGGGAGAGAGAGAGCCCTCAATCAGCTGTCTTGCACGC
>NW_006294609.1:2788115-2811751 GCF_000327345.1 Myotis davidii | reverse complement strand
ACACACACAGGCGAGATTGAGCCTGCAACCTGGGCATATGCCCTGACTGGGAATCGAACTGGCGACCTCCTGGTGCACAGGACTGCACCCAACCAACTGAGCCACACTGGGCAGGGCTAGAGCATTTTAAAGTAAATTTCCCTTCCTCTTGATATTTAAGTCTGTACCTGAACATTTAAGCACGCGTCACTAATGAATGACATTGGTATGCTGTGTGCCCGGTGTACCATCAACCCTAACAAAATTAAGAATAATTCCTAATGTCTTTTAGACTTAAGCTGTATTCAAATTCCCCAGTCATCCCCCAACGTCTCTTACCAACTGGCACGTCCAACACAGGATTTAAATAATGTTCTCAGATCATGTTTAGCTGTTAGAGCGCTTAAATTTCTTTTTCATCTACAATAATCTTCCCTGATCCTTCTCCCCCTTCATGGTATTGACTGGCAGAGCCTGGCCGGCTGTCCGGTGGAATATCCCACTTTGTGGGGTAGCTTTTCTCTCCCTTTTGTTTCGGATCAAGTGGGAGTTGGTTAGAGGCGCGATCAGACCGGATGAAACATGTCGGCAGCGCCGCCCCATGCACTGCGCTTCGGCCTCCGTGTTACTTCCGAGCCAAGCACACACGATGTCTGGTCTCCTCACCCAGGACCAGGCCTCAGACGCCCCCAGAGACTTAAAATGTGCCAGGCCTCTGTGGCTGGCTGCCTCCAAACACAGGGCTCCCGGAGCCCGTGGGGTGGGGGGGGCGGGGGCACTGGGTGTGCCAGCTCGGAGGTTCCGGAGGGGCGAGTGTCCCCTTGCCTGGGACAGCGTCCTGTGGGCAGTGAGGCGTGGGGAAGCTGAGCCCCCCACCCGCCGTCCCCAGCAGCTGCGGGAGTTCACCTGTGCTTCTGTTCCCCCACCCAGATGACAACAGCAACCAGAGCTCCATAGCGGACGCCTCCCCCATCAAACAGGAGAACAGCAGCAACTCCAGCCCCGCGCCGGAGCCCAACCCCTCCGTGCCCTGCGAGGGCACCAACACCAAGGCCGATGAGGCGCCGGCCGAGGGCAAGGAGCTCCCTGGGGCCGAAGGTATGTGCCCTTAGGGCTGGGCTCAGGGGTCTCTCCCCATCCGCACAGTCCGGCCTTCTGTCCGGGCAGGCGATGGCAGGTCTTGTTTTCCTCTTCTTTTCTCTCCCCATCCGCACAGTCCGGCCTTCTGTCCAGGCAGGCGATGGCAGGTCTTTTTCTCCTCTTCTTTAATATATTTGTATTGATTTCAGAGAGGAAGGGAGAGGGAGAGAGAAATAGAAACATCGATGATGAGAGAGAATCATTGATTGGCTGCCTCCTGCACGCGCCCCCCCCCCCCAGGGGTTTGATTGGCTGCCTCCTGCACGCCCCGCCCCCCCAGGGGGTTAAGCCTGCAACCCAGGCATGTGTCCTCGACCAGAACTGAACCCGGCACCCTTCAGTCTGCAGGCCAAGGCTCTAGCCACGGAGCCAAACCAGCCAGGGCGATAACGGGCCTTTAAGGAGACCCTGCCATGCACCGGCCCCAGAAGAAAGGTGATGCCTGGGGCTCCTGTTCTTGGGGGGCAATTTAAAAATCACACAGTCTAGCATCTGGAAAGTAAGTGTTCTGGAGAATGACAAAGTAAGAAAGGGGGATGGGGAGTCTGGCCCCTTTATGGGGGATATTGTGATTTTAAATCGCTGGTCCAGGGAAGCCTCACCCAGCATTTGAGACTCATCAGGCGAGGGAGGAAGCTGCCTGGGATAACTGGGCGAGCACTGCGAGCAGAGGGAAGCCGTGCAAAGGTCCTGAGGCAGGAGCATGCTCAGTGTGGCTGGAGGAGAGCGGGCGGGGCGAGGGGCTCAGACAGTGAGACCCCCGAGGAGGCGGGGCCTGGCGTGTGCAGGGTTCAGAAGGCCACTTAGAGGACCCTGACTTCATGCCGAGTGCGCTGGGAGCCAGTGGGAGCTTGTGCGCCGGGATCTGAAGGATCCCTTGGACTTTGGTTGCTGTGAACATGGGGGCGGCGGCAGGGTTGCTGCCATCGTCCAGGTGAGAGAGGGTGGCGCTGCACCAGGGGGGAGTGGAGGAGGCGTTAAGAAGTGGTCTGACTGTGGAGGACGTGGAAGTGTGTTTACATGGGTCTGTGTTTGTTTATGTTGAGGTGTCTGGACCCCGTTTAAATGAAAATGTTCACATATAGATGGGCCCTGATTTACAAATGAGTTGACTTTACGATGATATGAATGAAAGCCATACCCACTCAATAGAAACCGTACTTTTTAAAATTTGCTCTTTCCCGGGTCCCTGCTGTGCCGTTGCTCCTCACTGGGTGCTGGGCGGCGAGTCCCCTCCCACAGTCCGCCGCATGGTCACGAGCCAGGGCGCGTGAACACAGGACGAGCTGGTCACATCTGGGCCGGCGCTTGCCAGCTGTGTGGCCTTGGGCTGACCGTGTCCACTCCTACACGCCTTCCTGTTTCCTTGTTTATGAGACGAGACAAATAAAAGTTGCCTCTCTTGTCGGGTCACTACAGGAAAGTAAGCGAGAGAGCAGAATGCTCGGCCGAGCCTGGCGTTAGGAAGGCCCTGGTGAGCCATTGGGAGGGCGCCACATGAATCTTTCTCCCAAGTAATTTCCTTTCAATGTGCACGAACCGTGCACCGGGCCACTAGTATTATGATAAAAACCAAGTGCAGATTCATGATCACTATCCACATCCTGGCTGCTTCCCCGTCCTGCTTTCTCTAACCAACTGAGCTGCCTGGCCGGGGCCTGCGTCTCCCTTTAGAGGGCCCATTGCAGGAATCCGATCCCAGGTTAAGACCTCCTTTCATAGCTGCCATCTTCACCCCCCCCCCCCCCCCCCCCCCCCCCCCCCCCCCCACCCACACCCGCCCCAAGCGGGGCGCCAGAATCAAGAAGTACTCAGACGATGCTTTTAACTACAAATTCTTCATTCAACTCATAAGAAGTAAATCAACTTGTTCTAGGGCTGAGTTCTAAGGCCCCTCACAGCGGGCCAGGCCCACCTGCCCACTGCCAAGGGCTGCCAGGGCCACCCCACACACAGCCTCCCCAGGTGGGCGCACGCTGCCTGTGGGACAAAGCCGTTGGTCGCCAGCTGTCGACCTTGCTTTGAACTTGTTTACTGCTGAGTGAGTTCAGGGAATGACATCATGTTCAAGCTCCCTGGACTAAATTTAGGCCCCAGGAAAATAATTTCCCCTGGGTGAGTTCCAGTCCCGTTCCGCTGAGAGAATCAGGCCGCTGTGCCGAGCCCATGAATGCGCCCGAGCTCCAAGGCCCGTTCCCACACTGAGCGCTCAGGCCAGGCCAGGGTCAGCGTGCCTCCGGGCCCCCAGCCTCCTGCCTGGTTTCTACGCCTACGTCTGCGACCCCGCTCCCCGCTCCACTCACAGAGCTCACTCCACAGGGTAGGGCGGGACTGTGGTCGGAGAGGAGGACAGTTACAATGGAAAATGTCTGCTAAAGCAAACACATATCTCTATGTATAAAAAGCCAGCGACCGCAACACCATAACAACCAGAACGCCGGTCACTGTGACGCCCACTTGTGGCCAGCAAACCGGCCCGATCCATCTGGGGGTAAGGCCGGCTGGCCAACCTCTTGCAGCCCCACCCCCCAGCCAGCCCCACCCCTGACCGCCCCGATCCACCGATTGGGGCTGGGCTGGCCAGACTCCCCTTACCCGCCACCGCCACACGAATTTGTGCACTGGGCCTCTAGTTATGAAATAAAATATAACATGAGTGTGGATCCGGGCTCTTTTAGTGTACGTTTAAAAAGCCAGGTGACATGTTACTGGGACCCTGAGAGCCAGCAGAGTGGGACGCTGCGGGGGGGGGGGGTGTTGGTGCTATGTACCCCCTCTCCCCACCCCGCCCCCCGTGAGCTCTCCTGCTTTGTGCCCCAAATAAGCTTCAGGCAGAGCAGGCACCTCCTCCTCCAAAGCCGCACCACAACCTGCTATGTCCTGCACCTTTCTTCTGCTAAAGGGACGTGGTTGGGGAGCAGGGAGACTAACGCATAAGAAAGAGCCCAAATAACGGACGAAACAGGATTCATGAAAGAAGCAATCAGTGACAGAATGCCATGCAGCCATCTTGTATGCTCTTGTACTTAGAGAATTTTTACAGGCATGGCAAATCTCCCACAATGCTGTGTGAGCCCCATTCGGGGAGAGAGGAGCATCATGGGCGTGCAGGGGGAAACATCTGGGAAGATGGGACTAGATCCTCTAAAATGTTGCTGGGGTGGTGGTGGCTGTGGGTGGTGTGAAATCATTGGCGATTTCAACTAGGTGGGTTTTTTTTTCTGTATTTTCTGCTTCTTGCAAAGCTCAGTCATGGCTCTGACCATCAGAAGAAAAAAAAAATACCCATATTATTAAGAGAAATGTTTACCAGGGGGCAGTCCCCTCTGCGTGTGCTCCCCAGTGGAGAATGCAGGCTCTGTGCTGGGAAGAGGGAGGAGTCCGCAGCCATGGTGGTTGGAGCGCGCTGTGGCCAGCAGAGGGCGCCGGCTGCACGCGGCACAGCCTGTAGCTGCTTTTTTTTTTTTTTTTTTTTTTTTTTTAAGGTGCCCTCTAGGGACATTTGGCAGGTAATGGGTGTGCAGGAAAGGGTTGGAGGTTACAGGGCCAGCCTGTGGCCTGGATACTTAAAGCATCTCTAAAAAATACGCCAGAGTCTCCCCAACCCTCCCAGCGTATGGTAGCCCTGACAGACCGCCGAGCCACCAAACGACCCCGTTCCCAGGTATTTTTAGTAATTGTTCCATCTGGCCCCGCAAATCACGTGTCTAAAAACAGCTTCTGCCGTCTTGCTTTACCCGCAGATGCTTCTGACGAGCAGAACTCGCAGTCTTCCGTGGAAAACGCCGTGAACAGCTCAGAGAAAGCTGAGCGGCCGCCATCTGGAGAAGCGGCCCTAGCGGCAGAGACGCCCTCCATCTCTCAGGTACCCCGAGCGAGGCCTCAGAGGGGCAGCCAGGTCGGCCGGGCGCCCATTAGGGTGCCGGGGGTGTGTTGAAAGGTGTTTTGTTCTTTTGTTTTGCCTTTCTTGTTGGACGATCGGAACTTTCTTGCCTTGGTGAGCTCCCCGCTGTGTCCCGCCCTGGGCGCCGGGGCTGCGGTGAAGGGCGAGACACGGGCAGGGGTAGGAAGGGGAAGGGTCCTCAGCTTCGTCACTTTGTTCCCACAAAAGCAGTGCCTGCTCTCAGTGAGCCAGTCACCTGCCTTTAGGGCTGGGGAGATGGGTCTTCAGAATCCTCAGCGCCGGATAAAATAATCTTTGAAAGTATTTTGCAACTGAGCATGCTCCCCATGCCCAGACTCCTCTCTGGGTCATCACGGTTGGTCAGAATCTGGTCTGAATCGGTGCAGAAGCAAGTGGCCCGGGGGATAGGAACAAACGTCCCGGGTGCGAGTCCCAGCTCTGTCAGCACACACAGACGTCGGCTTCAGTGTCTCCAGCTGCCAAAATGGGGTCGCAGAGCTGCCTTGGGGCTGGGGTTTGATGAGATGAGAGAACGTGGGTAACACAGAGTGGAGCTGGACACAGAAGATGCCTCCGTGTTGCCTCGGCGACCGTGATGACTCTCACTGTCAACCCTCTGTGCTCATTTAAAAGAAGGGGGACTCAGTGGTATCCCAGCGTCAACAGATAACACCGTTGCCACGGTGCTGAATCGTTTCCGGCACCTGGGGATGAACTGACGTGTAGCCGCAGAAACGGGGGAAAGGGCAGGACCTGGTCTGCCTGGTGTGCAGCCTTGAACCAGGCTTCCCAGGGGACGCTCCTCTCAACTCGAGCACCTACGCACCCTTGGGTCTGCACCTCCCTTTCGTGCTATAGGACACCCTCCAAATGCCCAGAGGCCTAGAGGGAGTGTGGATGGAAGATGTTTGCAGTGGCAGGAAGTTTGTCTAAAGCAGGGGTCCTCAAACTACGGCCCGCGGGCCACATGCAAATACAAATATTGTATTTGTTCCCGTTTTGTTTTTTTACTTCAAAATAAGATATGTGCAGTGTGCATAGGAATTTGTTCAAAGTTTGTTTGTTTTTTAACTATAGTCCGGCCCTCCAACGGTCTGAGGGACAGTGAACTGTCCCCCTGTTTAAAAAGTTTGAGGACCCCTGGTCTAAAGGGATCAATTTAAATAAATCTAGGGTTGTGTATAAAACAGTCTGCCATACAGTTGTTAAAAAGGGCACTGCCCTAGCCAGTTTGGCTCAGTGGATAGAGCCTTTCTCTGTGGACTGGAGGGTCCCAGATTCAATTCCGGTCAAGGGCACATGCCTGGGTTGCGGGCTCGATCCCCAATAGGGGGTGTGCAGGAGGCAGCCAATCAATGATTCTTTCTCATCATTGATGTTTCTGTCTCTCTCCCCCTCTCCCTTCCTCTCTGAAATCAATAAAAATATATTTTAAAAAAATAAGTAAAAATAAAAAGGGCACAGTTGAGGCCAGCCAGCATGGCTTGGTGTTTAAGCATCGACCCATGAACCAGGAGCTCAGGGTTCAATTCCAGTTGGGGTACATGCCTGGGTCGTGGGCTGGATCCCCCGTAGAGGGCGTGCAGGGGCAGCCGATCAATGATTCATCATTGATGTTTCTCTCTCTCCCTCTCCCTTCCTCTATCTGAAGCCTGAGGGCTGAAGGGTCCCAGATTCGATTCCGGTCAAGGGCATGTACCTTGGTTGCAGGCTCCTCCCCGGCCCGGGCCCTAAAAACCAATGGAAAAATATCCTCGGGTGAAGATTTAAAAAAACTAAAAAGGCAGGGTGGGGGTGGTGGGAGCGGGCACGATTGACCCAGGTACAGAGGAAGAATGAAGAAATATTCTCACCATGTGAACTGAGAAAAGCAGGTCACAGAGTCTCAGGCCTAGCATGAGCCCACTGATGAAAAATCACCTTCAAAGCCTCTTGTATAGTTTGCGAAACCACAGTGTCGGCCGGGGTCTCCTGACCTCTGGAACTCAGTGGAGGGAAGGTTGGTTTGAAACATAGACCCACACTCTGGGGGTTGCGGGGGGGAGCATCGAGTGCTGGGGCCTGTCCCCTACTCCCCCGATGTCTGAACAGTACAGGGGTCTTTCATGTCACCCCCACTCCCATCCCCAGGGGCCCAGTCCTGAACTGGGGCCGCCTCCACCGTTTCCGTGCCCACACGGACACGCATCCTCGCCCGCAGGGCTGCCAGGCTTGCGAGCAGGACGGAGGAAGCGTTGCAGTGAAGCAAACAGCTTGATCTGGAAGTTTAGCCGTTACTGTTTTATTTTTATTCTTTTAAATGTAGTTTTACTGATTTCAGAGAGGAAGGGAGAGAGCGATAGAAACATCAATGGTGAGAAAGAATCACTGGTTGGCTGCCTCCTAAACGCCCCCTCCTGGGGATGGAGCCTGACCGGGAATGTGACTGTAACCTCTGGTTCCTAAGGTCGTCGCTCAACCACTGGGCCGCATTGGCTGGGCTGACTTCTGTTTTGAGAGGAGCTCCTAGGCTATGTCGAAGGCTGTGCAGGGAAGCTGTCATTCGGGCGAGAGCTGGTGGCAGCTCAGGTGTGGACAGGGCGCTAGGCAGAGGGAGAGGCGGGCGGGCTCAAGGGTCTTTGGAGATGGAGTTGATGGGACTTGCTGTTAGACTGGGTGTGGGAGTGTGGAGAGAAAGGGGGGACTCCCGGGCATCGTCCCCCTTTATCCCAGGAAGATGTCAGCACCCCCAACAGGTAGGGGATGGGCGAAGTCAAGAGTTGGTGCCCGGCCCATGTGGCTCACTGGTTCCATTCCTGGTCAAGGCACATGCCTGGGTTGCAGGTTCGATCCCCAGTAGGAGGAGTGCAGGAGGCAGCCGATCAATGATTCTCTCTCATCGTTGAAGTTTCTCTCCCTCTGCCTTCCTCTTTGAAATTTTAAAAAAAAAAAAAGCCGGTCTCAGGTGGTGAACACAAATGCAATATACAGATGATGTCTTATGGAAATGTACCCCTGAACCCTATATAATTTCATTAACCAGTGTCACCCTAATAAATTCAACTTTTTTTAAAAAAAGTTGTTCTCAAGTGACAGGTGAGGTTGGAGATGGGGTGGGACCGTCAAGGCAGGGGGTGGGAGAGCGACCGTTGAACCTGTTTTTGAGTCAGGGACTCTTGGGAATTTGGTGACAACCACAGACCCTCTCCCCACGGCAACATACCTGGGCACACTTAACCAATGCCAAGCGCTCGCCTGGGCCGGGCACCTGTGCTGGGCCCCTGGGAGCAATTGTTAGCGTGGCCAGGCTGGTCTAGGCACGGAGCTCGGAGAAGTGAACTTCAGAATCACCTGGTGGTTACTCACAGGTTGGAGGACAGATAATGGGGGGACACCTTTTCCAGGAGGGGTGGACTGAGGGAGAGCCTAGGGGCACCGGGGGAGGGCGCAGAGGGAGGTCAGTGTGACGGGGACAAGCAGGACCAGGACCGAGGCGACTCGCGGTTCCGGAGACTCAGGAGGAGTTTGGGTTTGAGGTTCCCTGCAAGTGTGCAAACCTCCGGAAGTCCATGCTCACCGGCCATCGGGTCCTGCCCTCAGTTCCTTCCCGGGCTGACCTCGAACCTCCCAGCTGCCCTGAACGGATCTCCTGGCCTGTTAACCTGCTGTTCTCTTTCCTTCCTCTTCCCCCAAGGATTTGGAAGGAGGGCCGCCCTCTAAAAAGATGAAACTGGAGACGTCGCAACAAAACTCCGAAGAGATGTAGACGTTCGGGGCTCAGGCTCCGGTCCGCGTTTCCCGGGAGATCCATCAGCAGGCTTACTTCTACGACTTCCCCGAGCGAGCCCTCGGGTTAGAACGACTGACTTTCCCAAGTTTACCAAGTGCAAATCCACGAGAACCTAGAACGGCGTGACTTCTCAGACACTGAAGAACTTTCTGCTGTGAAGCAAAACCCTCGAATCTTGAAGTGACTGCCCTTGTGGAGGTGGGTCGACAGCTCAGGAGTGTCAGACACTGTCTCTGAAGCCAAGATTACATTTGCGTTGCTGCTGTATTGTTTTTCGCCCCACTTCTCTCTCTGACGACATAAGCTATCTGAGGGTGGTGCCCATCAGGAATTCACGTTTCGGGGCTTTTCACTGTCCCACCGACTCCTCCCGCTTTGTTTTTGTGTGCCTTGTGCCCTTGAGGTGACCTCCGGCATGTTTTCCCAGTTGTTTTGCATCTCCCTTTGCAAAGCGCCCTCTCGGCTTTGTTGAGGCTGCCACTGCCCCGGCCGGCCGGCCCTCATGTCACGATCCTCCCTGCCCCAGGACTTCAGTGGGAACAGAGCAGGCAGGGACGGGGAGAGCCCGGGGCTGCAGAGGAGTAGGACCTTCGGCCACCTGCCCAGCCTCCACGGTCTGGTCCGAGGAGTCTCAGGTGTTAGGGCACTGTCCCCGAGCTCTGGCCACCCGATACGCTCACTTCCTCGGGACATCTGAACCTGGCGTTTCCAAGTGGCCCAAATGGACACACAGAGCCCCTAGATCATTCTGCCACTTCCACCCTCTGCCCCCACCATACCGCCTCCTCCCACGCCTCCGAAGACGGGGTGGCTTCTGTGGCTGACTGCAGGATCGTCTCGCGGTGACAGAAAGGCCGCGGAGGCCGGGAGCAAGCGGCAGGAGTAGCTGATGTTCTCAAAGGATTTCAAATCCACAGTAATCGGCTGCCCTCTGCCTCCCCCAGGCCCTCTAAGCCCCACCCAGGGGAAGGGGGTCAAGATTGCGACCCAGGAAACCCACTTGCTTCTGCATAATGTTCCTGACACCACCGAGCCAACAGACGGATCCTGTCTTATTCCCAGGGGACCCTGCGGTCGGTCCCCCCAAGGAGCGGGCCTTGATGGTGCAGCCTGGAAGGCCAGAAGGGAGGCACCAAGGAGCTGGAAAGCTTTGCCCTCCAAGAAGGGGCAATCGAATCCCTGCCTCCATCCCTGCCCGCCTGGGGCAGCTGCTTCTCACTAAAATGCAGCTGCCCCCTCGGACCAGCTGCCGGAGTGCTTGGTTCTGAGGCCTGGTAGCTCTTCATTCCTCTATGGACTCCTCAGACCCTAGCCCTGTTCCCAAGCTTTCTTTCCTGCACTGGAGTTCCAACTCCCTTTGAGCTGTGTGTGGGGGTGGGGGGGTGGGGGGAGGAAGGGTTGCGAGGTTTTGTTGGTTGTTTCCTGTTTTGTTTTATTTTGCGAACTGGTGCATATTCAGGTACCACCTTTGACGTGGGGATCTCTGTCCTGACCACCGTGGGAAGTATCTGCCAGATTCCACTTTCTAAGAGTTTCTGAGGGTGGGGCTCTGACTTGCGTTTTTTTTTTGTGAGGGAGCCCATCCATTTCCTGCTCTTCAAGGAGAATCAAAATGTTCCTGAATCTCAAATACCTCATGCAAACACGTCTCCTGAGATCAGGGGAAACAAACACGCGAACTCTGGAGATCTCAATGTTGAAGTGAGCGGTGGTGGCCGAAAGATTTCTGTCTTAAAAAAAAAAAAAATCTTATCAGTTTCCCGCCCTCAGGCGGTCCGTCTCCGCAGAACGGCCAGAACAGCTGCTCTTTCTCCGCGTTACCTCTCAGCACTCCAGGCGGCTTTACCTCCACATCCTGAAGGGTTTGAATCACCTTTTCCTTTGCAGCAAAACTCCATTTTGATGAAAGACGAATTGGGATGTTTATTTCCTGCTCTTTTTTTGGGGGAACCGAGAGGTGACGACCACGACAGCTGAAGGAGTCACGCACACACTTGCACACGCATGTCCATCGGCCAGGGTCCCCTGCGCCCGCTGCCGGCCCCGCGGACAGGCCAGGCGAGTCCACGCGGTGGGGAATGAGGACGCCGTCCACGACACCGAGGCGGTCATTCATTTTTTTCTGAAGTGCCTGAAGGTAGGGGTGGGCCGGTGGCCTGGGAGCCACCTGGCCCCACCGCGGCCACGGCCACGCCAGGCGATGTGCCAGCGAGCCCCGCATTTGATGCTGGTCCAGAGGAGACTGCAAAATCCAGATGTGCTTCCTTCCCAGCAGCCCGCTCCCCGGAGCCGCTGTCCCCCTGCCCGCCCCGCGCCACGCCCTCTCCCACCTTGCAGCTGGCCCAGCCAGGACGGGGCCCTAAGCGAATGCCTTCCGCGGACACCAGGCCCCATGGCCTAAAGGGCTCCCAGGGCAAACCCGACCCCCCAGAAGCTGGGGAAGCTGTGGCTACACATTCCACAAAGTGCTGGCACTTACACCCTTACCCTGGAAGGCAGTCGGCTGACGCCGCGGGTGGTGACCTCCCATTTCCACCGATGACGCCGTGGCCTGGCACATTCATTACCGCCAAGGACCTGGTTAGAGGTATAAAGACCTTTTTTTCACGTTACCTGATTTTTTGTTGTTGTTTTCTCTTTACGATTTTTTTTTTTCGGTGTGTTGTACAGCAGTATAATTTTTCACTTATTTATTCCATCAGTAGATATGGTTTGTACAATGTACAATGGTTCCATTTCAGAAAGTAAAAATAAAAAAAATTCGGATCACGAACAACACCGTGTGGTTTTGGTAACATTGTAATAAAGAGTAAAATCCAGTTGATGGTGAGAATGTCCCTCAGCCCCTGCTTGGCCTCCCGCACGACTGTGCGGCCCTGACGTGGAAACAGGACACCGTAAGCTCCTTGCACACAGGAGCTGGGGTCTCCCATGGCCGTGCCAGCTGCCATCATTAGGCACCAGGGGGTGCTGTGGGCAGGTATTGAGGCCACCCTACCTCGGGGAGGCAACATCAGGAGTGTCTCATGCATGAGTCATGCAGCCAATCAGAGCCCCAGTTTAGAAGTCACACCTGCCCGGGCCCCCCCTTCCTCTCCCCCCTCCCCCCACCCCCAACCTGGGTCCTGACCGAGGACCCTGTCCCTGGCTTTGGACGCTGTGGCCCATGGCAGGGACTCGGAGGTCAGGCCACATCACGGGTGGGTTGTCCTGACCTGTCTTAACTCGCCACCTGGTGACGGGCTCAGAGCAGAACCAGAACCTTCCGGGCACCTTTCCCCTCCCAGCGGCTCCGGCCTTTCCCTCTCAGCTCAGACTTCCTCCCTGAATGATTTTTCTCAGTCCAGCCTCACTTCCTCTTGCACCTGCCAACCGAGCCCTGGGGGAACGGAGATAAGGAAAGGGGAGGTGAATGTTCCCTCCTTGTTTGCCTGCCTCTCTGCTCCCCACCCCTCTCCTCTCTAACACGTTCCGTGTTTTCACCGGGACTGGTTGCTCAGCAAAATAAACTCCTGATGTGGAAAGTTCAGCTGGACAGAACGCCGGCCACAGGGGCCTGTTTGCTTAGCAACAAAAACACGTTAGCCGGTCCCCCCTCCCCTCTCCCCTTCCCTGCCCTCGCTGAGTGCCTGCTCCCTGCGTCACAGTCCTGATGAAGGTCCCTTCCTATGCATCTCCCCCTCTCTCTCTGCCGTTTCCCCCCACCCCCAGACTGCTGTCTCCCAGTCGTTCTGTTTCAGGTTCTCTGTGTTTCTCTTGGCTTCTCTGGCTTTTTCAGCCCTGTGTCTGTCTGTCTGTCTGGAGCTGTCTGACTTCCTCTCCTCTCCCTCCATGGAGGAGCAGTCAGTTTTGCAGGTTTTCCAGGCATCCGTTGAGCACCATGTGTGTGCCGAGCCCGGGTCAGCAGTGACTCCAACTTGACCCTTTCCCTCGGGGCAGAGAAGTGAGCCAGCCGGTGCACTGGGGTGTCTGGCAGTTTGCGAGGAATTATGGGAGAGCGGCATTTTGATGGCGTGGTTAGGATGTGGAGGAAGCCCCGCACGGGGCTAAGAAGCTTGTTTGTCCTGTCTGATAAGGAGTGGCTGAGGTTTCTGAGCCAGCGCTCTGCTGGACTGAGGGCAGGGTTGCCAGTATGGCGTGGATTGGAAAAAGTCAGCCTGGAGGTGGGCAGGACAACCAGGGAACTGGGGCAGTAGGCCAAGCAGGAGGCGGAGTGTTGGCTGGAGGGGCTGTGTGCCCGAGGTCATGTGCGGCAATAGACTGCAGACAGGGGGGATGGGGACAGGTGGGCGGGGGAGGCAGTTAGAGAAAGCTCTGGTGCAAGTCTGAGTTCTGGATCACCTCAACAAGTGCCATGGAGGTCCGTGGCTGGTTTCAAGGGGAACTGTACCAAGTCTTAAACACCAGGTCTACCCACGCCCTCTGGGTGAGGGATGCATGTTTTCCTGCAGCTGAGAGTAGACATCAGCTGCCTTTGCCAGTTGCATTCCCTACTTCTTCCAGTAGAGGGCCCCCTCACTCACTCTCAGTCCCGTGGGTGGCCGTGTGACCCAGGTCTAGGTCCCTCCCCCTAGTGACAGCTGTTGGTTCCAGGGTGATCACATGACCAAAAGTGGCCCAATGAGAGTCAGCCCTGGGATTTTTTGCGGGAACTGTTGGGAAAGAATTCTGCTGGAGTGTTAAAAGGAGCTCCTGGGGCCCCCTTTGCTCCAAGGTGGGGAGAAGCCTGCCTGAAAATGAAGCCAACACAGGAGAGAGTTGAAAGATGGTGAGTGTGAGCTTCCTGAGAGTAGCATTGGAGCATTTGGTCCCAGCCGGCCCTGAGCCAGTCCTTCTCCTGAACTTTCCAATTTTGTGAGCCAGTACATGCCCTTGATAGTTTAGGTCAGTTTTCAGTGGGTCTTTCCCACATGAACCCACACACGGGGTGTCTTCTGGACAAATCCAGGAGGAGTGGTTGCTGAGATGGTAGCGCTGACTCCTAACGTGGAGTGTTCCTCTCCCCCTCCAAACGGCTCCTCTTTCCATGTTCCCATGTGACAAGGACTTGGAAATGTCACAGCTGGCACCAGAAGCTAAACATGGGCCCGTGTGGGACTTCTGAAGCAGCCTCTTCTAGAAGCCTCAGAGCTGCAGCACTTCAGAGCTGTGTGCCTTCAGGTAAGTATTTTAACGTCTCTGGGCCGCAGTTCCCTCATCTGGAAAATGGGGAGAATGACAGTGCCTACGCGGGTTGTTGTGGGGATTAAATGAATTAATACACGTAAAAGGCTTGGGACGAGCCCCGGCACAGAGGGAATCTCAATGAATGTTAGCTGCTATTGTTATTGCTACTGCAGTTACTATCCTCAAGCATGTTTAGCTTCCAGAAGTTCAGCTCCTAGAAAATGACGCACAGGGAAAGGCAAGAGTCACCCACCGGGCTGCTTTGGGCTTGCCCTCAGAGTTACGCCTTCTCTCTCTCTTTTTTTTTTAAAAAAAAAATATATTCTATTGATTTTTTACAGAGAGGAAGGGAGAGAGACAGAGAGATAGAAACATCGATGAGAGAGAGACATCGATCAGCTGCCTCCTGCACACTCCCTACTGGGGATGTGCCTGCAACCAAGGTACATGCCCTTGACTGGAATCGAACCTGGGACCTTTCAGTCCGCAGGCCGATGCTCTATCCACTGAGCCAAACCGGTTAGGGCTACACCTTCTCTCTTAAGACTCCCCTCTATCCCATATGATTGACACTGGACATATCCAACCAGCACCGCCAGGTGATCCTGAGTCATGCCTTGGGGGATGAGTAGAAGCCCACAGGAAACAGGAGGAAGAGAAATCTGGCTGAAGGAAGGGCGTGAGCAAAGGGCTGGAGATTTGACAAGACATCCGCACATCCCAGTCCCCACCATATCTCTCTTGCAGGCAGCTCGGGCCCTGGGGCCAAGGGGAACAGCCCACCATAGGCCCTTGGTGGGGAAAGCTTCTGAGAGGCAAGGATCAGGATGTGGTGCCAGGCCCATGGGTCCTGTCTCCCTCTGGGATACCTCTGGGATACTGGTGCCCATGGCTGCACTGGATGACTTCGGGTCAAGGTCTTTCTCCAGATTTTGACAGAAATATCAATCTGCTTTGTAATGAAGAATCTCAAGACACTGTTAACTCCTGCCTCCCGCCCTGCTCGCTACCCACCCCCATAGGGCTCCCTCAGTTATGAACTCATTTGATCTCCTTGCAACCCTGAATGGTAGTGTTGAACTGAAATCAGCCTCCCATTATACAGATAGAAAAACCGAGGCCGGGGAAGTGACTGGACGGTCCTGCAGAGACTTGGTGAAAGAGGCTTTGGCATCCAGCCCATCTTGCACTAGATGAGGCAAATCTGGCCCACCACTTGTTTTTGTAAATAAAGTATTATTAAAACACAGCCATGCATATTTGTTTACATATTGTCCTGGGCTGTTTGCAAGCAGAGTGGAGTAGTTGCTACAGAGATTATATCACTTGCAAAGCTGAAAGTGTTTACCATCCTGCCCCTCCAGAGAATGTTTGCCACTGTTGCACTCAACTATAGTTTCCTATTGAAACGCTGTATCATTGAAATAATAATAATAATTACCTACGTGCCAGGCACCTGCAAGACTTTTCTGCATTTTGTATCCACATATAAGGGTGTAGCTCAGTGAATGTACTCAATGCACCTGCATAACCAGCACCTGGGTCAAGAAACAGCCAATGACTAGCCCCAGACATCACCCACATCCGTCCTAGTCACTACCATCCAAGGGTAACCGCTACCTGACTTTTCTTTGCACAGATGAAGTTTGCCCACTTCTGGACTTTATATTCATGGATGTGCTCTTTTGTGTCTGGCTTCTTCCACTGGATGCGATGTTTGTGAGATTCACCGATATTGTCCCAGGCCCCTGGCGTCCATTCATTGTCATTCCCGAGAATCCTCCACGGGGTGAGAACGTAACAGTGGACTCGCCCACCCGTCCTGCTGCTGGGTGTTTGTTCTGCTCCCAGTGTCCATGGAGCATGATGAATATGCAAGACATTGGGCCTCCATTAGCTTGTTTCACCCTAGCTGTAACCCTAAAATGGGGCTTTAACCCAACTTGTAGCCCCATTTTAAAGATGTGAAGACTGAGGTTCAGATACGATGGTGCCCGCAGGTGACCCAGCACGCAGGGAAAGCCCGGGTGCAGGTGGGTGTGCTTGCTGTCCTGGCTCACTGCTCCCTTGTTAGATTCGGGCTTGAAATCCCACTGTGACTGCAGACTGGATCCCATTTATATGAAATTTCTAGGAAAAGCAAAACTATGGAATCAGAAGGTAGAACTTGGATTATCTGGGGCCGGGAACAAAGATTAGCTGCATAGATGAAGGAGGAAATGTTTTGAATTGTACTCTTCACGTGGGTGAATCTCCTGGGGTGTAAAATATAGTTCAGTAAAGCCCAAAAAATGCCAAACCCATATGCCTCTATTTCCTTTTCCCCCGTGCCTCAGTTTCCCTTAGAGGTGTGAGGTTGGCCGTCCAGACTGTCAAGGGCTATTCAGCCATGGAAGTCTTCCAGCTCCCCGCCCCCCGCCCCCCTCACACACACACAGTTAGATGCTCCCCACCAGCATGACCTGACCCAGCAAAGGTATCTGTCAGGGGGTGGGGTCTCCCAGGCCAGAGGTGACATTGAATGACAATGAAGCATCCTGTTTGGCCTCCCTGTATCCCGACCCGCTGGCTGGCGGGGGCAGGAGAGCCACGTGCGGCGGATGCCCAGGCCTCAAACTGTTTCTCCAAGTAGTCCCCAGAGATGGCTGCTGCCTTTCAGTTTCGGCGCTTGTTTATTTTCAAAGGGATGTTGCCAGACCACTAGGCCACCCCTGCCCTTTCATGGTTTGTTTCACGTAAAAAAAAAAATTCAGGAGGTGAGTGAGGCGGTAAAGCGACCTGAAATCAGTTCTTCTGTCGGGTTTGAGGAATGTGCGGGCCAGGAGGTCCCCTTGCTGACCGCGGCCCCCAGAACACCTGAGATCCTGATGGTGTTACTAATCATCGTGAATATCCAATGGCTGGTGCTGGGACAATTGGAACATCCCTGTACAAAATTGAATGAACCTACCTTGCACCTTAGAGCTAGCAAAAGTCACTCAAAATGGATCCTAGGCCAAAAGGTAACTAACAATTCTAGAGAAAAACATAAGAAAAAAAAAATCTTGGGGAAGGGGTAAAAAAAAAGAAAAAGAAAAAATCTTGGTGATCTTGTGGGTAGGCAAAACTTTTTTAGGCATCAAAGCACTAACTATAAAAGAAAAATATTGATAAATTGGACTTCATCAGAATTACCAACTTCTGCTAAAGAACTGCTAAGAGAATAAAAAGACAGATCACAGATGGGCAGATGATCTTTGCAAAAACACTTCTCAGATAAAGGACTTGTCTCTAGACTATATAAAGAACTCTCTGGCGGGTTAGCAGGGGGAAGAAGGGGGGCATATGTAATACTTTCAACAATAAAAAAAAATTTATACTTTTATTGATGTCAAAGAGGAAGGGAGAGAGAGAGAAAGAAATAGAAACATCACTCATGAGAGAGAATCATCAATTGGCTGCCTCCTGCACGCCCCTCATTGGGGATTGAGCCTGTAATCTGGGCAAGTGCCCTGACCAGGAATCGAACCGTGACCTCCTGGTTCGTAGGTCGACGCTTAACCACTGAGTAACCCAGCTGGGCAACGATAAAGATTTTTTAAAAATTAAAAATAAAAAGAACTCTCAAAAGTCAAGAATAAGAAAGCCAGCACCCACCCCCTGAAAAACCTAGCAAAATATTTGCACAGACATGTCATCAAAGAAAAGGTACAGAAAGTAAAAAAGCACATGAGAGGTGATGAGCATCATTAGTTATTCGGAAAATGCAAAGTAAAACCATAATGAGATGCTCCACATTCCTACTAAAAGAGCTAAAAAGAGAGACCCTACCAAATGCTGGTAAGGTTGCAGAGAGATGAAAACTCTACATGCTGGTGGAACGGGAACGTGGCACCGCCACTGAGAAAAACGTTTGGCAGGTCCTTATAAAGTTAAACACACACTTACCCTACCAGCCGGCCAATCCCACTCCCAGCTATTTACCTAAGAGAAATCAAAATGTACGGAAGCCTGTGTGGGAACGTTTACAGTGGCCTCATTTGTAATCACCCAAAACTGGAAGCAACTGAAATGGCCTTCAACCGGTGAACGGATCGGCAGCCTGTGCTACATTCATAGCACGAAACCCTACTCAGAAATAAGAAGGAATGGACTCCAGCTACACGCAATAGTGGAGAAGAACCTGGGTGCGTTAGGGTACGTGAAAGGAAGCCAGGCTCAAGGTTGCTTACTGAATGGCTCCATTTATATGAAATTCTGGAAAAGGCAACGCTATAGAGACAGGAAGCCGATCAGTGGCTGCCTGCCGGCGCCTGGGGTGGGGAGAGGGGTTGACTACTGCAAAGGGGTGAGGGAATTATGTGTGTGTGTGTTAGGACCAGTTCATGTCATGATTGGCGCTAGTGAGGATGTGACTGTATGTTCGTCAAGCTCGTGGAATTGTACACAAAAAAGAGAGCACGTTACTATAGGTAATTCATACTGCAATAACACAAAACAAATAAAAACAATAACAGCCACCCTGACTGATTTGGCTCAGTGGATAGAGCGTCAGCCTGCGGACTCAAGGGTCCCAGGTTCGATTCCAGTCAGGGGCATGTACCTGGGTTGCGGGCACATCCCCAGTAGGAGGTATGCAGGAGGCAGCTGATCAATGTTTCTAACTCTCTATCCCTCTCCCTTCCTCTCTGTAAGCAATCAATAAAATATATATTTAAAAAAAAACAATTAACAGCCAACATCACACCGTATGTTATGTGCCATGCAGGTTGCAGTACTTTACATACGTTAATCCACTCAGTCCTTACAACGGCCCTATGAAGTAGGTGGTCATTATCCCCAAATTGTGAAAGTTTTGTCCCCAGAGCTCTCTCACCTCCTTGGTCTCCAAGCCCCTGGGTCTGACCCTCACTACCCTCTTCCTTCTGCGCCTCTCACCTTTCCTGGGACTGTCTTCTCTCGCCCACGGCCATGTAGGAAGTTGCCACTAACGTGTTCCACTGAGGAACACGCAGTTAATAATGAGGTTTAGCAGGGATTTCATACTCAAATGCCTACAGCAGTGATGGGGAACCTTTTGAGCTCGGCGTGTCAGGATTTTGAAAAACCCTAACTTAACTCTGGTGCCGTGTCACATATAGAAATTTTTTGATATTTGCAACCATAGTAAAACAAAGACTTATATTTTTGATATTTATTTTATATATTTAAATGCCATTTAACAAAGAAAAATCAACCAAAAAAATGAGTTCGCATGTCACCTCTGACACGCGTGTCATAGGTTCGCCATCACTGGCCCGCAGGAACCAGGCAGGTGATGCAGACCAGCAAAACCCACGGGACAATAGGGAGTGGTGGGGACTGTGGAAAGCTGGGGAGCACAAGCTGTGTCTAAAGGGGAGAGTTGCGCCCTAACCAGTTTGGCTCATGTTTTTTAAAAAAATATATTTCTTTATTGATTTCAGAGAGGAAGGAAGAGGGAGAGAGATAGAAACATCCATGATGAGAGAGAATCATTGATTGATTGCCTCCTGCAGGCTCCCCGACTGGGGATCAAGCCTGCAACCTGGGCATATGCCCTTGGCCGGAATCGAACCTGGGACCCTTCAGTCCGCAGGCCGACACTCTATCCACTGAGCCAAACCGGCTTGGGCTCATTGATGTTTCTAACTCTCTATCCCTCTCTCTTCCTCTCTGTAAAAAAAAATCAATAAAATATATTTTAAAAAAAATAAAGGGGATAGTTGCTCCTTAGCTCCAGCTGCTACAAAGTGGAAACAATCTGGGCCCAGTGTTGTCAGATCTTCAGATAGTCAAGGAAATCCTAACAGTCTTATGTTTATGTTGATTTTTAAAATGTTAGCAAATAAGTCACATTTTAAAAAACATGTTTAGATCTTGGTTTTTACTATTGTAAAGATATGTTCACCCCTTTCTTTTTTTCCCAAAGTCACCCCAAAGTACAAGGAAATAAGAAGTAGAGGCAGAAAATCCATAGATAGTGAAATAAGGCAACATTGGTAGCCCAAACCACTATATAAAGGAGGATGGCCGAACGGAAACCAACTTTGCAAGGCCGGGGAACAGACCCAAGTGCTGCAGAAACAGATCCCACTGTGCAGGTCAGTCCTCCTCTGAACCCTAGAAAATCTCAGGAATCAGAGGCATCAGGTATTGCAGAAAGTAGAGGATTAAAAACAGGGGTTGGTCGCCTGGCCAGCATGACTCAGTGGTGGAACATCGACCTATGAACCAGGAGGTCAGGGTTTGATTCCCAGTCAGGGCACATGCCTGGGTTGGGCTTGATCCCTAGTGTGGGGTGTGCAGGAGGCAGCCGGTCAATGATGCCCTCTCATCATTGATGTTTCTATCTCTCCCTCTCCCTTCTCTGATAGCAATAAAAATATATTTCAAAACAACAACAACAACAGTGTTTGGTTGAAAGACTGCATATGAAACAGACCTCTAGGTTGCCAATCCCATCCTGCGGTCTCAGCTGACTGCCCCTTCTCTCTCTCCTTTCTGCTGGAGACTGGAGGTTCAACATCTGGAGAAATTAAATCATGGAGACTTGAGAATCACAGAGAGTAAGCATGGAGGAGTGCGGGGAGTGAGGTGCCAGAGGCTGCAGGCCATGGGTAGCAATGCAGTGGCAGTGAGCAGAGCGAACAGCAAGACTACTGTCCTCTTCCCTGGCCTTGCTCCAGAGTTTCGGCAGCTAAGCTTATACCCTCCCTCCCAAAGGCAACTGGAGGTCATCTGTGCCATCTGCACCACCCAGAGAGAAGACCTCCAGGTTCTGCCAGTTTTTAACATCAGCCTGAAGCGGTTCTCTCCTTCCCAGAAATGGATATTTATTTTTTCAATTAAAGAAAAAGTATGCATCCTCCTTCACGGATGTCTTTTGTGTTTAAGAAACCAGAAATAAAGAGTACACTCCCCCCAAAAAAGTATACAAGTAATAATTGTTTCTTTTGGAAATTAGAAAAGATAGATAAGCATAAAGAAGAAAAATAAAAATCACCCCCACCCAAGCAGATAACTGGTGTTAGTTAACATGGTGCACTTTCTGATATATACACATGAATATATGAATTTATTTATTTTTGAAATTGATATTAAACTACTGATAATTTTTTATCTTTTTTTGTTTGTTTTGTTAATTCTTACCAGAGGATATTTTTTTACATTGATTTTTAGAGAGAGAGAGTGGAAGGGAGGGAGGAGGGGGAGAGAAAGAGAGATTGGTTGCCTCCCACATGGGCCCCAACTGGGGTTAGGGATCAAACCTGCAACCGAGTTACCTGCTCAGCCTCAGATCCTTTGGTCTGCTGGCCGACACTCTAACCACTGAGCAAACCAGCCAGGGCTACTGATAACTTTTTAAAAGTTGTTTTTTCATCCAATGTATTATGGACTTCTTTCCATGTCAATAAATATACACGTACATCATTTCATATGTAGCGTTCCATTATATTTTGGGCCATGTATATCCAACGACTCCCCTCTTGTTATAGACATTACATTGTTCCTGCTCACGGTTTATGAATGGCACTGCAGTCATCATCCTGTACACACGATAAGATTCTAGAAGCGAAATTGCGGTGTCGTATGCGGCTGGGCATTTAAGAGTTTACCAAGAAGAAGAATTTCCAGATTGAAGGAAGGCAAATCATAGGCTGGACCTTCATATTTTTGCAGCCAGAGTTCAAAGCGATGGTTTGGGCAAAGGGGGTGGGGATCTCAAACTCATAGCGGAAGCTGGCAGTCCCTGGCGACCTACTCCTCCTTAGAGACGTCTATGAAAGGAGTGAGTGCAGACGGTTTGGTGAGCCCTTCCTCCCTTCCATTCCCAACACCCGCCCCTTCAGGAGGAGGGTGGGGCAAGGCCATCAGCCTGCATCCAAATGTGGAAGTGAAACTGGCCTCAGAGCAGAGGAGGGGTGAGTCAGTAGAGGACTCACGAGGTCCTGCTGGGACTAGGGTGGGTGCTCTGGGCCCAGGGGCCTCACTAGGCCTCTCGGTGCCCTGCTACCCCCATTCTCCCCACGCCACCCCCATCCCAGGCTGGCTCTGAGTTCCTAAAACTTTCTCACTTTCTAGAAGTGTTAACTATTAGATTGAACCATGCCAAACTGCCCGTATATTTTAAAAATGTAATCATTATGGCTATGTCCATAAAGTCAATATCAATGGCCCATCCCTTTATATCTAGGTATGATTAATCAAAATTCCCAGTACTATACCCCATGGAAATCCAAAGCTGTCCTTAGGATGTATTTCAATTCTTGGGGCTGACTACCTTCTTTTTATTCCATTGACTTTTTAGAGAGAGTGGAAGGGAGGGAGGAGGGGGAGAGAAAGAGAGATTGGTTGCCTCCCACATGGGTCCCAACTGGGGTTAGGGATCAAACCTGCAACCGAGTTACCTGCTCAGCCTCAGATCCTTTGGTCTGCTGGCCGACACTCTAACCACTGAGCAGAACCAGCCAGGGCTACTGATAACTTTTTTAAAAGTTGTTTTTCCATCCAATGTATTATGGACTTCTTTCCATGTCAATAAATATACACGTACATCATTTCATATGTAGCGTTCCATTATATTTGGGGCCATATATATCCAACGACTCCCCTCTTGTTATAGACATTACATTGTTCCTGCTCACGGTTTATGAATGGCACTGCAGTCATCATCCTGTACACACGATAAGATTCTAGAAGCGAAATTGCGGTGTCGTATGCGGCTGGGCATTTAAGAGTTTACCAAGAAGAAGAATTTCCAGATTGAAGGAAGGCAAATCATAGGCTGGACCTTCATATTTTTGCAGCCAGAGTTCAAAGCGATGGTTTGGGCAAAGGGGGTGGGGATCTCAAACTCATAGCGGAAGCTGGCAGTCCCTGGCGACCTACTCCTCCTTAGAGACGTCTATGAAAGGAGTGAGTGCAGATGGTTTGGTGAGCCCTTCCTCCCTTCCATTCCCAACACCCGCCCCTTCAGGAGGAGGGGGGCAAGGCCATCAGCCTGCATCCAAATGTGGAAGTGAAACTGGCCTCAGAGCAGAGGAGGGGTGAGTCAGTAGAGGACTCACGAGGTCCTGCTGGGACTAGGGTGGGTGCTCTGGGCCCAGGGGCCTCACTAGGCCTCTCGGTGCCCTGCTACCCCCATTCTCCCCACGCCACCCCCATCCCAGGCTGGCTCTGAGTTCCTAAAACTTTCTCACTTTCTAGAAGTGTTAACTATTAGATTGAACCATGCCAAACTGCCCTTTCTGTAGGTCAAAAGTGGTTGGGTATTGGCATTCTTTAGATACGTCTACATTGGACATTGATTGGGCCAGGTGTTGTGCTGAGCACTTTGTATTCATTTTTTTTAACTGTCACAACTTTCTGGTGCATAGGAATTGTCCCCTCACTTAACGGAAAACAAATCTCTGGGTCAGAATCTCCCTGTTTGGAATGGTTTATGTGCTGGCTCGCCCTCCAAACTGATGATCTGAACAAGCGCCTCTGCGGACAGACGGACGTGCTGCGATCTCCCAGGATAACGCCTCAACTTGGCAGAGCCACCTTCCACCTCTGCGTTTAGCGAGGTCTCGGTGAGAAGTTTTCACGGTCGAAAAATGCCTTTGCCCTTCTGCGACTCAGTCTTCTCATCAATAAAATGGGACAACAATCACAGTGCCCAGCAGCATCAGGCAG
>NW_006294609.1:2787151-2787393 GCF_000327345.1 Myotis davidii | reverse complement strand
TCCCGGGGGAGGGCGGCTGGGTCTCCGCCCCGCCCCCCGCCACCTCCACCGGGAAGCCCTCCCCCAGCTCGGGAGGGGCCCTGGGCGTCTCCCAGGAAGACTTCTGGAAGCACAGCTGTTGGAGGTGCAGCCTGTCCTCCTGGCAAGGCGCAGGGTTCGCTGGCGGCCCTGAAACCTGATACGGAGATGGGATGCCGGTGTGGAGGGCAGGCGTCCCAGCGCCACCCTACGTGTGGGTTTGG
>NW_006294609.1:2764400-2787111 GCF_000327345.1 Myotis davidii | reverse complement strand
CCCCCGCCCCTCCCCAAGGCACTGAAATGCCTGGCGCTCCCTCTCCCTTCGCTTCCTTCCTCGGTGGGCTAGTTGTTAGCCTCAGGTGGCTTCTGCCTCAGCAGCAGAACTGATTAGGACTCTGCAGGGAGCCCCGGCCTGCACCCCAGCTCTCGCCAGGGCAGGGTCCCTGCTCAGCGGGGTTATTGGTTCGGTCCCTGGACTGGCTCAGGCCTTCGTAGGGTGTTCTCTGCAGGCTGCCTCGGAAGTTTCCTGGGAGATTCCAGAAAAGTGTAAAGAAGAGGAGGAACATTTCCCACCCACCCCCTTTTTTGGGGGGGGAGGGGGGAGCCATGAACCCAGAATACATTACCCATTTGCCGGAAGTTGAAACACTAGATACAGGGCTCTGGGTGACGTTTTCCTCCTCTGGAATAAATGATTAATCCATTTGTTCCTTTGTTATGTTCCTGAAATGCCCCCACCCTCCCGTTTCCTCTCCAACCGCCTTCCCTGGCGGTTTGTTGGCCCCATGGCTGCAGCAGGTTACCCACAGCGCTCCCTCTAATGGCGCGTTGGTCGGGCTCTGCTTTGCTGCTCTGGTCTTGCCAGTTTGAGCTGGCACCGAGCCTGTGAAGATGTTCTGTTTTGTTTTTTGGTTTTTTTAAAAACAAATGGTGTTGGGACTGCAGCCCTCAGCCTTTAAGCTCTGCTTACTCCATCTCAAATTGTGAGCACTTCCATTGCAACCAAACCCATTATAGCATATGCCCCAGGACGAGAGAGCCCTTTCACACAAAACAGGGGTGAAAGACAGGAATGTGTTTTATTAAAAGAATGTAATCCTCTTCTCTATCTTAATAAAAACTCCATGTACAGGGAGAGAATGGATGGCTGAGTTGCAGGTGGTATGGGCTAGAAAGCTCTCCCCTAAAGTAAAGAATAAACCAGTCTCCTTTTTGCCCTCAGTTTAGACAACCTAAAGGTTTATTGTCAACTAACACCAAGGAATTTTAGTAATGGCATTCCCCGCCTCACACACACTTCTTTCAAAAGCATTTTGGCAACTGGCCGTTGCTCAATTAACTTTCTTGATTGCAAAACGCACACTTAGTTTGATGGGAGACTTATCTTGCTCTTAACACCTCCCACCCCACTGGCTCTCTTGCTTTACTGCTGCTCCCTGTGCACAGGTCCTGCCACTGCAGGCCCCCCATGGGTGCTGCCAGCCGAGTGGTTCCTCATGAGGCTGGTGTGGCTGGCCCTCGCGTTGAGTTGGCAGTGTGGAACTGGGGTGCAGCGTGACAGAGGAAGGACTCAAAACCAGTTAGTGGACTGGGATGTAGCCTCTGGCTTAGAAAGCAGCCTGGGAAGAGAAGGGAGTATCTGTCCTCAGCTGTCGGTCATCACCACTGGCTGGCTGTCAGAGGAGTAGGAGGCAACCAGGGAAGAAGACTTAACCTCAGGGTGGTCTGACTTTCCTTTCGGTGGGGCCTGAGCCTTCACCACTGTGTGCAGTTTTCTCCTTCTCCTTGGCCAAGAGGAAGGCCAGCTGGACCTCCCCTCCTGGCCTTCCTCTGCTGCGTGACTGTTCCTGGCGTGGGCTCTTTCTAACCAACTTCCTGTGTGTCCCCTGGCCTCTTCGTTCTAGCTGCCTAACTCTCCCTGGTACACTCTGTGCTATAGGGTGTTTTTTTTTTGGTTTCCTGTAAACTGCTGCCTTCCAGCTGTTTCCAGATGAGATTCAACAGCCCTTTTGAGGGAGGAACTAAGTGCAGGGGAAGTTGTGGTTGTTTTTCCCCAGCCCTGTGAAGTGGTCTCGGGACTCTGAATATGCTCTGTATCTCAACATGCAAAGTCTTGGCCTCCTGAAGGGTCTTTGGCAGGCTGACTTTGGGAGGGGAAATAGGATGTTGGAGGAATCGGGACTGTGAGTGCCCAGTGGCCCACGTGAGTAAATAGCAGTGCTGATGGGACTCCAACTTCATATCGTTTCCTTAAAACCCATGTCCTTCCTATCTTTTTAAAAAAATATATTTTACTGATTTTTTACAGAGAGGAAGGGAGAGGGATAGAGAGTTAGAAACATCCAGGAGAGAGAAACATCCATCAGCTGCCTCCTGAACACCCCCTACTGGGGATGTGCCTGCAACCAAGGTACATGCCCGCAACCAAGGTACATGCCCTTGACCGGAATCGAACCTGGGACTCTTCAGTCCACAGGCCGATGCTCTAGCGACTACGTCAAACTGGTCAGGGCTGTCCTTCCTATCTTGATTGTGTGCTCAATAATTGGGATGTTTTGAAGGGAAATAGTTGCTTTCTCCAAGGCAAAATCTCCATGATAGAAACGTACCTTTTCTCAGCCTTTCTGACACTGTCAAATGGGGAGATAAAACTGCCCTGCAGGGTGAATGTTAGGATTAATTGAGATAATGTCTGCAAATGGGTCTAGTACCTGGCAAATAAGAGGAGGTTTAACAGGCAAAATCCAACTCTGCATCCTCATTCAACTGACATTGACTAGGAGCCCCAGTTTCTCATCTGTAAACTAAAGGAAATGATGTATCTGACAGGTCTTTTAGTGTGGCTTTCAAATGTGTGCTCTACAGATACTCAGTAGACACATTCTTGGTTTGCCCATACTTGCTAAGGCTCCACAATGGAACTGTGTACTCTAGAACACAGTTCATGGTTCTTGTCCTCTTAGCATTTTAAGGAATGTCACACATGTAAATCACCCACACAGATTCTGAATGCATCTAGTATATAGCTCTTTGTGGTTGGTTCTGGTTTCACTTCTCTAGCTTTTTATGTAGCTCTTTATTAGGGAGCCTTGGTGTGAACCTGAGGGGAGGGGTGATGGTCTTTTTTATGTATTTAGAGATAAGCAGGCGCTCTCTGCACAATGGGTTTCTGATGAAGTGGAGATTTGAGGAGACCTTTTTTTTAACTTTTTTAAAAATATGTTTTATTGATTTTTTTACAGAGAGGAAGGGAGAGGGATAGAGAGTTAGAAACATCGATGGGAGAGAAACATCAATCAGCTGCCTCCTGCACACCTCCCATTGGGAATGTGCCCGCAACCCAGGTACATGCCCTTGACCAGAATGGAACCTGAGACCCTTCAGTCCGCAGGCTGACGCTCTATCCACTGAGCCAAACCGGTCAGGGCTTGAGGAGACCTTTTAATTTGGACCTTTGAGATGGCCTTGGGATATAAGTTTCTAGACTGCGACTTGAGTAAGTGTAGTCTGTATAGTAACCCTTTGTTCTTGGCCCAAGGCAGGAATCTCTGCCAGACTTAAGGAATAGCAGGGATTAAAGGTTTAGAGCACTGTGCTCTTCAAACATTAAGTTTTCAAAAGAAGAACTTTCTGATGCTAGGCCTGGTAACTAGTTGTAAATGGGAACCATTTACACAAATGACTAAGTTAGTTTGACTCTTCTGCAACCATGCTGAAGACACAGTTTTTCTTCCTGTGCTTTCTTTAGTCCTTTATCATTATATTAGGGGCCCAGTGCACGAATTTGTGCACCTTGAAAGGAACTGTGGGCCACGAGGCTGCGGTAGGCACAGGGGCGGGTCTTGGCCCATCCTCTGCACCCCTGCCCAGCCCCTTCCACTGCAGCAACCAGACCCCTATCTGTCGGCAGCTCCCCTCCCGCCTCCTCTGCTCCCACACGCTGACAGTATGCTGAAGGCGCGGAGTGATTGGGTCCAGTGCCAGCAGTGGGTGTGAGTGGGACCAGCGTCCGCAGAGGGTGCGAGCGGCAGCTGCTGCCCTGATCGCCCCTTAGGAGCAGCGGGAGGTGGAGAAGCCCTCAGGGACAATCAGGGCCAGCAGCTGTTCACACCTGCTGATGGCGCCAAGCGATTGGGACCCATACCAGCACCAGCAGCAGGTGCGAGCAGTGGTTCTGGCACTGGCTATGGGTGCAAGTGGGGCCGGCTCTGGCAGTGGGTGTGAGAAGCGGCTACTGGCCCCGATCTCCCCTTAGGAGCAGGGGGAGGTGGAGAAGCCCTGAGGGGCAATCAGGGCCGGCAGTTGCCTCTCACATCCACTGGTGGCACCAAGCGACCATGGCCGGTGCTGGGTGCGGGCGCTGGCAGCGGGTGCAAGCGGGGCTGGTGCCAGCAGTAGGTGCGAGCATTGGGTGGAACTGGGGCATGCGGAGCAAAGAATTTCAGTAACCACCAGAGGCTCACCTCGATGACAGCGACTGGTGTCCCGCCTTGGTCTGGCGCCCCCACTCACCTTGTCCACCATCCTGCTGCGGCCAATGACCACCATGTTCTGCACACGCCCCCTGGTGGTCAGCGCACATCATAGCGACTGGTTGTTCGGTTGTTCTGCTGTTCGGTCTATTTGCATATTAGCCTTTTATTATATAGGATAGTGTGCCATTAAAAGGTTTGGATGGGAGCGAGGGCTACAGAGATGAGAAGGACAGGCTGGCTACAGAGATGAGAAGGACAGGCTCTCTCGAGGAGCTCACAAACTTGGCGTGGGAAACAGATAGACAATTGTAGAACAATTAGCAAGGACTCTGATAAAAAAAAACATGAACCAGGTCTATGGCGGTGCCAACGATTGAGTGTGTGTGTGTTTACATAACTGGTATCAATGTGGACTGTTTCCCCTGACATCAGGGTTTAATGTGCATTGCCCCTTTCCCATGTTAAGGGTTAAAAAATATGAATCACATTGCCCAGCAGGAAGCCCCAGTGTTCCTTTTACCTATCATCTTCCCTTTAGTAGTTTAGGACCAAATTTCCTTTTTATACAGAGCCCAATTGGCTAAATGTCATCCTGATGGAAAGGCGAAGGGTGATAAAATCGGGAATATCCTGGGAAAAGAGGCTAGAGGAGAGGTGGTGGGAGTTTATTTACTAGGTTAGGAGAAGAGAATCAGATGAACTGAGCAACAATTATATCCTAGATTCTCTTTATGTTATCTTAAGCATTTCTCACACTAACCTTCTCAGGTAGGTCATGGTTGAGTTCTTATTTTTCATATTTTAAAAAAAGAAAGAAAACCTGAGCATGGAAGTTAATTTGTCCTATCACCAAGAGGTTAGTCAACTTGTCCAAGACAGTGTCTGGAGCTGAAATGTTATCTCCCTTATCTGCTCATAAAAATCTGCAGTCTTGTTAGAGAGGTGACGAAAATACCAATTTTTCTCCTAACGGAAGACATGGAGAATCCAAGATGGGGAAAATGAATGCCTTTAGGTGGCCCTATCCCCTTTCATGGCTGCCCTTCCCCACTGGTGAAATCCTATCCTTCCTTCAAGACTCAGCTGCCTGATAAACCAGTTGCCTGATAAACCCAAAGGGAATAAACGCCATGGTCCTCTGTAAGTCCACAACCCTTATTGATTCTGCCTCATGCCATTACATAGACCTAAGCTACCAGAATTTCTGCTGTCTTCACCTTTGATTTGCCCACCGAACCTAACAGTGTCTGGCACATACTGAGTGATTAGGAAATATATATGGAATTGAAAAGGGAAGCTCAGGTACCTGGTCTTGCTTCTGCAAACTTTTATTTATCTTCAGCTGTGCAAAGGCAAACCACCTCTGTGGAACAATGCTTTATGGGATGTTGGTGTGGAGTGGGACAATAGGCCAAAGTGTTTTGCTAGGTGGTGTGTGAATTGTGGCTCGTATGGACTGGAGCGGTAGGCAGATTAATGCCCCCACCCTCACCAAGATGTCCACATCCTAGTCCCCACAACCTGTGAATATGTTGGGTTACACAGCAAAGAAGAATTAAGGTTGTTAATCAGTGGGTTTAAAACGGGAATATTATTTTGGATTATTTGGGTGGCCCCAATGTAATCTCAAGGGTCCTCCTTAAAAGTGGAAGAGGAAATCAAAAGAGAACCAGAGAGAAAAAGCAGCAGGAGGGCTTGGCCTGATGTTGGCTTTGAAGCTGGAGGAAGGGGCCCAGAGTTAAGGAATGTGGGCTTCCTCAAGAAACTGGAAAAGGCAAGGAACAATTCTCCCTTAGATCTTCAGAAGGAATTCAGTCTGCTGTCATCTTGATTTTAGCCAGTGAGACCCATTTCAGACTTCTCACCTCCAGGACTATCTACACTAATAAAAGACAAAGATGCTAATTGACCATACCTTCACTATGCCCACCAGCCAATCAGAAGAGTATGCAAATTAATCCACCAAAGATGGCCGTTAAATTTGCATACTGCAGGTGGGGCGGCCAGCGCCAGATGCTGCCTGAGGGATCCGGCCACAGATCAGGGACTGGGGAGGCGGGGTGGGCAGCCCAGAAGCCACCCGTGGGATCCAGGCTGCAGATCGGGGACTGGGGAGGCAGGGCGGGCAGCACCAGATGCCACTTGGGAAGCAGAGCTGGCGAGCACCTGGGCCAGAAGCCTGAGGCCTGGGCAGGGGCGGAGCCTGCGATCGGAGCAGGCTGGGGTCCCATGCCCAGGCCTAATGCCCTGGCCAGAGGCCTGAGGCCTGAGTATGGGTGGAGCTGGTGATTGCCAGGGGCTGGGGGTCCCCTGCCCAGGCCCAATGCCCTGGATGCCCAGGCCTAATGCCCTGGCCAGAGGCCTGAGGCCTGAGTATGGGTGGAGCTGGTGATTGCCAGGGGCTGGGGGTCCCCTGCCCAGGCCCAATGCCCTGGCCAGGGGCCTGAGGCCTGGGCAGGGGCTGACCCGGGGATCGGTGTGAACTACAGAGGAAACATCTTTTCTGACCACTCATTGGCTAAGCTCCCTGTATGCCACTGGTAATATTCTTAGTAACTTGGGTAATAAGAATCCAAGAAGGTGATGTAGGGTTTTTCCACTCACTCCTGGAGAAAAAAACAAAGGTCTGCTGCTGGAGAGGCTAAGAAATATCATATCCTGTGCTAGCCGGTTTGGCTCAGTAGATAATGTCTCGGCCTGCCTACCACAGGGTCTGGGTTCAATTCTGACCAAGGGCATGTACCTAGGTTGCAGGCTCTTCCCTGGCTGGGGCCCAGGTCAGCGCTCATGCAGGAGGCAACCAATGAAAGTGTTCCTCTCACTTTGATGTTTCTCTCTGTATTTCCCTTTCTCTTCCACATTCTCTAAAAATCAATGGAAATGTATTCTCAGATGAGGATAAAAAAAATAATAAAGAAATGTCATATCTTATGAAAGACACATCTTGAAAATGCCTAAAGAAAGTTGTCATTTTTTCATGGTGAAGGGACTGGAGTCCGTGTTGATGAAAACACCTTGGTGGCTGCAGTGACTGGCAGTGGCTGCAGCAGTGGGGTGATGGGGCTGGTGCCTTCCCCTGATCAGCCCGGTCGCCTCTACAAAGGGAGGCCAGACTGCGGATTAGGCCCGCTCCCCAAGGAGAGCAGGGAGCAGGCCTAAGCCGTCAGTAGGACATCCCCTGAGGGCTCCCAATATGTGAGAGGGGGCAGGCTGGGCTGAGGGACACCTCCCTCCCCCAGTGCACAAATTTCGTGCACCGGGCCCCTAGTCAGATAATAAATTTGTATTGTTCTAAGCCATAAATTTTGTGGTTATTTGTTATAGCAACAAGAGAAACTAATACAGACTTGGTTTCCAAAGTTTATTAAGGTAATGTTTTAAGCACATAACCCAGGTATAAAAAAGTCTTTCTTATTTCTTCTCCCACCACAGAGAGCATAGCAGCACACCCTGGAGTTATATCAAGTTCTGAGTGTATTAGGCGCCAGTTCAGGGGATCTTGTGATAGGAGGGACCTCGTTTTAAAAGGAAAAGTCTGGCCCTAACTGGTTTGGCTCAGATCGAGCATCGGCCTGCGGACTGAAGCGTCCCAGGTTCAATTCTGGTCAAGGGCATGTACCTTGGTTGCGGGCACATCCCAAGTAGAGGGTGTTCAGGAGGCAGCTGATCGATGTTTCTAACTCTATTCCTCTCCCTTCCTCTCTGTAAAAAATCAATAAAATATATTTAAAAAAAGAAAGGAAAAGTCTGTGAAGTGGGCTTAATTCTTGCTTCTCAGTACAATTCCTACAGTAGAGTATTGTAGAAACTTAATATTACTTATTTTTAAGGATTCATATAATGGCTGATGGAAAATTCACTGTGAGCTCCCATTGAATTAAATTACTGAAATTGAATTACTTCTTGGGTATAATATGTGCAGTCCAGATAGCAAATCGCTTAGGTGATATATTCCATCTTTTGTTGGAATTCTTTCTATAGTTAGAATTCCAGGCCACAGGACTTTGTGTTTTAGTCAGAGCTCTTTTGGCTACATGGATCAGGGGCCCTCATGCAATGGGGGTTTATTGCAAGTACCAGGAAGGGAGCTGGTTATCTGGAAGGGTGCTGGTAATCTCATGATAATTCCGGGATTCCTTGCATTGGCTGATTCCATGGAGGCTGCAGCTGGGTTCAAGGCAGCTCTGGGCCCTCCGCAGGAGAATTTGCCCTTCTTTCCTGATAATTAGGTACTTCCCTTAGTGACTGGTCTCCTCTCCCAGGCTCTGATTTTCTTTGTGGCTTTCATCCTGCTGCCACCAGCTGGCTCTCTCACCTGCTGTCCTGTTCTCTGCTTCACAGCTTCTGCTTATGGGACCTTCTGCCTCGGCCTGGCTGGAGCTTGCAGTGGCCTGTTTCACACACAGACCTTGCTTCGAGCTTTCTATTACCATCAGCGCTCTTTGCCAGTCGTCTAATTAAATTAGCCTCAGCCTCCAATTCAGATGTTTGAGGGGGAGACTAGCTGGCCCCTCCCTCTCTGAGCAGACCCTCACCAGCCACAGAGCGTGCATCTAGCCTTGGTCTTTGGACTGGTTGCTCTTGGCACAAGTGCTTAATCTTTTCAGAAGTATTAATCAGGTCTCTATTGTGTGCCAGACACTGCTCCAGCTCTTGGGGATACAGTAGTCAACAGGACAGATGAGTCATCTCCCCTCTTGGGGTTTATATTCTAGTAGGAGAATCAGCAAGCAAAGTAGATTTCTATTGTTCCTGCAATGAAGAACATATAGCAGGAGGGAAGATGGCAAGTGACAGGGGATGGAGGTGAGTGGATACTTTTCTCCGCTGATCTCGGAAGTTCTTTGAGGAGGTGACATTTCAGGTTTGAACTGAAACCTGAGTGGATAGTCATCCAGGCAGTGAAAGAGCCGTAGGCAAAGGCCTAAGGTGGGATGAATGTGGCACAGTCCAAGTCTAGAAAAAGGGCCAGCAAAGCATGGCTGGTATGTGGGGGCAGGGGTGAGTAGTCAGAATGACTGAAGAGGGGCAGGGCCTTGTTGGCCTTGGTAATAAGTTGGGAAATTACGCTCATTGCACTGGGGAGTACGGTTTGTTGAGGCCAATCTGGAGACTAGTCAATAGGAGGCCATGAGTAGAAACGGGTACCACTGAGAGTCTGTTGGCACCATTCTCAGACGAGGATGGTAGCAGTGGGGGTGATGAAAAGTGGATGATTCATGGTGGGTTTTGAAGTCGCTGATGGATTGGACATTCAGGATGAAAGGGGAAAAAAAAGAAATTAACAATGACTCTGAGGTTTTGGTCTGAGCCCTGGGAGCCATTACTGGAATGAGAAAGCTGAGATGGTTTAGTCAGCTGCGTGGCTACCGCTGCTGTGCATGCTAAACTTGGCTGCCTGGCCACCCTGAAAGACGGAGCTGTGGGTGGGGCAGCTCCCCTGGGAAGAGGCTGCAAGGGGGTGACCCAGTGACAGCCTCACTATTATCAGAACAATTCTCCACTTAGCCTGACCAGTCCAGCCACCCTGGGTTCTTCTGTCCATGTCCATGCTGCTCATCTAGCCTCCCTACCCTCTGTCATGCCTCATGAAGGGGATAATTGGAGAGGGGAAGCTTTGGAGTTTTGAGCTGGCTTTCGGAAAGTAGTGATTTTTTTCTGGTGAAATACATACTATCCTATATCCTGAATGGTGTTTTTACTCAGTTGGGGTTGGTTGTGGTGGAGCAATATTGCTGGTCTTGAATGCCCTAAAGACACTTCTCTAAATCTAGCATTCTTAATGTATTCGGGGTTAGACTGCATCATCAGAAAACTCTTCTGGAAGGAGGCAGTGTACAAGGGGTTTTTTTGGTAGCTCCAGAAAAGTGTCCACGATCTGGAAATATAATTCCAGAAGCAGAATTCCTTGTCATTAGTTTTTGAGTCTCAGAAGTGAACATAAAGCATCCCACTGAGTAACAGTGAAGAGGAAAGCTAAGTCAGAGTTCATAAGGGGCCAGCAGAGAGAGTCAGACTGCTGGTAGGAACAGAGGCTTGTGGAGTTGTAGTTGCTCTGGGAAGTGGAAACATGGGGACTGAGGCAGCACACTTCCACTGTTTCTGAAAGCAGCTCCTGGGCCTCTTTTGGTCAGTGACCATGAGACAAACTCAGTCATAGAAACAAGAAGCAGCACCTTATATAGAAAGTAAGGGGATAAACCTAGTTTCTGGATATTTACCCAATAATCTAGCTTAAAAAAACCTACAGAACTTCTTCCTATGCTCACAGGGTAACTGGCCCATTTGCAAATGGACTACCTTGTCTTATGGGACCTACCCAGATAGCTTAATACTGAGCTTTAGAGAAAGCTAATTTACAATTCTTTTACTTATTAAAACAAAACACTTGCAATGAATTCTTAAAACCACTTATGATTATATTAGTTTGTTGTTTTAAACAACTATTTTCTAGTTGAGTAGTAGGGTCTCTTAAATTGCCTCCTTTGTTTTTTAAGTTATTAAACAGATCTTCTGCCTTAGAGCAGGACTCTTTCATCCACTTATACAGACAAGTTGTTGTTTAACAACTTTATTGAGGTATCATTTACATATCACAGAATGCACTCATTTTAAGTTCATTCAGTTTTTAGTTGTACAATCAGTGGTCACAATCCAGTTTTAGAACTGTATTCCATCACCACACTACAATCTCTATTATACGTGGCCTTTTATGTCCGACTTTTTTTCACTTAGCATGTTTTCGGGATTAACTCACGATGCAATGCATGTCAGTATTTTATTCCTTTTTGTTCATGAATATTCTTCCATTGCATTAGTATACTATTTTTGTTTATCCACTCATTGACAGACATGTCAATGAGGGAAGCCTACTACCTTCATTACTTGGGTATTGACCTTCCATTTCCTGTAACAGAATTCTCTCACCGATTCAGGTAGGGACTTCCTTACCGGTGAGACTAGGAAGTGTCAATGGATGTGGTAGAAAGATGATTGGATTGGACAACACAGGACAGTGCAGTGGTGCCACTGACTAACAATATATCACTTAGCCCCTCTAAGTCGTGGTATCCTTAACTGTAAAGAAAAAAAGCAAGAGAGAAGAGAGTCATGTTTACTGATCTTATTTTTCTTAACAGACCTTTTGTTTTTGAGAGATACTGCCTTAGAAACAAGTTGCATTGAGCAATAAGAAAGAACAAACTGCTGGTATGTGCAACAACGTGGATGAATCTCAGAGACATTATGTTGAATGAAACAAGCCTTACCCAAAAGAGCATACAGCAATTCCACTTATATGAAGTTCTAGGATAGATGTAAGTAACCCGTGGTGAAGAAAATCACACAAGTACTTGCCTCTGAGGGAGGCTGGAGAGGGGAAAGGGAGAATACAGTCACTGCTAATTGTTATGTGTCTTTTTAAAAAAATGTTTTGTTGATTTCAGAGAGGAATGGAGAACAAAAGAGGCATAGAAACATTGTGATGAGAGAGAATCATCGATTGGCTGCCTCCTGCACGACCCCTACTGGGGATCCAGCCCGCAACCTGGGCATGTGCCCTGACTGGGAATCGAACCCTGACCTCCGGGTTTATGGGTCAACATTCAACCACTGAGCCACACCAGCCAGGCATGGGTTTTTTTTAATGGTTTTTTTTAAGGGAGTGATAAAAATGCTTTAAAATTAGAGAATGGTAGTAGCTGCACAACTCTGTGAATATACTAAAACCAACAAACACTCTTAGTTTATTTTATTTTATTTTTAAAAATATATTTTATTGATTTTTTATACAGAGGGGGAGGGAGAGGGATAGAGAGTTAGAAACACAGATGAGAGAGAAACACCGATCAGCTGCCTCCTGCACACCCGCTACTGTGGATGTGCCCGCAACCAAGGTACATGCCCTTGACCGGAATCAAACCTGGGACTCTTGAGTCCGCAGGCCAACGCTCTATCCACTGAGTCAAACTGGTTAGGGCACCAACGAACACTTTTAAAGGGTGAATTTCATTGTGTGTAAGTTATGTTTCAATAAAGCTATTGTTTAAAAAATATTTCAAAAACAGTTCAGGTTTTCAATATTAACTTTAGGGAATCTAACTTGGGAAGCACAGGACTATATGATGTTAACGATCTTAAATATGTCAGTGTCTAGAAATTCCATAATTCTCTCTCTTCCATGTACAGAAAATGAGAGTGATTGGGAAAGTGACCTGCCTTAAGCATTTCCCCTAGATAAGAATTGACTCAGAAATTGGTTCTCCAACTTGCCCCCTCTGTAAGGTAATCCTATTAAGAAGACCTTTTTCCCTCTTTTTTTAAAAAATATATTTTATTGATTTTTTTTACAGAGAGGAAGAGAGAGGGATATAGAGTTAGAAACATCGATGAGAGAGAAGCATCGATCAGCTGCTTCCTGCACACCCCTTACTGGGGATGTGCCCGCAACCAAGGTACATGCCCTTGACCGGGATCAAACCTGGGACCCTTCAGTCTGCAGGCCGACGCTCTATCCACTGAGCCAAACCCGTCAGGGCGACCTTTTTCCCTCTTAACATTGTCTGTTAGGGGGTCACAACTCAAATGCCCACATGGGCCAGAAAATAAAGCTGGCCATTTGTAAGGCTAAGGGGACCTTTGATATCTTTTATTTTTTGCCTTTCAAAGTCATGGTTACAGAGAAACATTTCTTTGTTATGAAAACCATGTGGGTATAAGTGAAATGGACTTGGTCTCTGTGATGGACAGGCAATAGGGAGCAGTGGGGTCTGTGGTGAAGTAGAGAATGTCTGCCTGATCTAAAGGGGACAGCCATCACTCGGCTCCAGGTGATTCTTGCCAGTGTTACAAGATCTGGCATATTTGAAAAATTGGAAGAAATCTGAATTTGTATGTGAACTCCACTTTTAAGTTTTGTTTCAGTCTATAATTTACTGTCTGAGTTCAGATATTAGGTATTCTGGGAAAATGAGTTTAATCTAGGTTGGATGTAGTTTAGAACTGAGTTTTAGCCTAAGAGATGAAGGAGTATGTTGTGCTGTTTGCCACAGGCACAAGGAAAGCCTTTTTATGTGTTCTCACTCTTGTGTACTTTCTGCCCCAGGCTCTATTTAAAGTCACAGGACTATCATCTTCTAGATTCAAAAATCTTAAGACTGTCTGCCTGATAAATCCCAGAAGAATGCATGCTCTTAGTAATCAAATACTCCGAGTTATGAGGAACTTGGGTAATTATTTAAATAATCTTGTCTTGGAGGTGGAAGGTTGATTCTCCATTTTGTGAAATTCTTGGACCATAGGTTACTCTTAGCTTTACATTCCACTTTGGATTATTACCCCTGCACCACCGTGCTTGATTGGGGTGGGGCTGTTTCATGGAGTGATGATGTGGTGAAGGAAAGGGATAATAATTTGACTTAACTCCAGACAATTGATTTGGTTATAATTGAAACAAGATTATAATTTTAAATTAGACTGAGGAATCCTTTCTCTTGGCTCCTGTTTAAAGTTTCTAACCTATATATTTGACTTTACATTACCTCTGTCTTTACCTCCCCAGTGTAAGTGTGTGTGTGTTTGTGGTGGTTAAGAAAGGAGTGGACCCTCCCCGCAACACACACATTCACACACAAGAGTATGGTCTGTGTAGCCACCTTGCACACGTTCCCTACCTTTTCTAGCTCTTGGGTTTTCTATCCATATTTGATCTGATCTGGAAAGATGTTGGCAGATAGCTGTATGGTTCTTAAAAACCATATCTTCTGCTTCTAAGCGATATTGAAATAGAATTTGGATTTATTAGAGGTACAGTGTTTTCTCTGCTGAGAAAGGTTCGCTGAAAAGTCGGGTAATTATTCTTCTAAGCTTAGAACTTACTTTTTGGAATTTGACTGTATTTCCAGGCCCCTTTCCAAGAAAAAAAAAATCTAACACCCAGAGATAACCACTGTCAATTCCCTAGTGTTTATCCTTCCAGACCTTGTGGTTTTCTTTGTTTGATTTTCTTTTTTTAGGAATGGTGAGTGTATTCCGCCTGCCCGACCTCCCCCCCGCCCCCCATTTAATAGATTGTAAACATCTTTCCAAGCTCCCAAATATTTATCTGCAAAATGTTTTAGTGACTGAATAGTATTTCATTGTGCAGATGTACTATTATTTATGTAATCTCTCTCTGCTGGTCATTGAGAATATTTCATGGTATTTCGGGGTAACTTTAAGGAATTTCTGGGTCCCTGTTCCATTCATCTCTGTTCCTATACCCCAGGTTGGCTACTTTCTCTGAAAATGTCCTGTGCCTCTTCCTTCTTCCTGACAGAAATCACCCTTACCCTGAGAACCTTTCAGAAGGACTCTTGAAAAAAAGCAGCAATAGGCATTGCCACATTAGGTCCCACCTGCCTTGCCACACCCTCATCAGTAAGGTGTGCGTGTGGAGGTAGGCGGTGAACATAGACACAGCTGAAAAGTAGCCTTTGTTTGTGCTCGGGGCTGCTGATAGGAAAGCTCCCTGCATTCTCATGCGTATCCCTATAGCCTGCAGAGGGCTGGGGGACACATCGGATGGTGTTTGATACAGTTGTCAGCAGCGTGCATGCCTGGACTGAGCACTGAGCTTACATGTCCGTGTTGTGCCCTGCTGGCTGACAGATCCATGAGGCCAGGGCTTTGCAGGGATGTGAGCAGATGGATGCCTTCCTTGGCTTTGGGTAGTTCCAGAAGCAGGGAGAGCGTGGATCTTGTGATTCCAGCTGTGAGTCCGCACTGCTGCGGTGAGCTCCTGTGTGATGGGGAGCAGTGTGGGTGAATGTTCCTCCGAGTTACAAACAAAACTCTGGGATGCCTTGGTACATGGAAGGAAGAGCTGATTCAACTCTAGGAAACAATTTAAATGCTTCCTGTCATATCGAGTCCCGAGATGCTGATCTCTGGCTTTAGTGCCTTCCTCGTCAGCTTGATCAGCTGTGGGGTGTCTCTGGTTTCATCCATCCCATGCTGGCAGGGTATGTGCTGAGGGGCTGGGTGAAGATCTGAGGACTTTGGTTATGTTTTATAAACTGGATCAGGTCATCTGACTCCCTAGGCCCAGTGGAGAGGTTAGGTTGCCCCTTGTGGCATCCCACATCCGGCAGCTGCATTCTGGCTCAGAAGTCCTTACGGAGGGCTCCCTGTCCCATCCAGCAGACCTGGCCCCAGCCTCTTTGCTTTCTCTCATGCTGAACATCCATTTATCTGACTCATCTCTATTTTCCTTTAGCTTTGGAATTCAGGATTCTCCTCCAAGAGAAACCTTCAGTGAGGGCATTGTCCCCTGGGAAAAAACCTTATCATGAAAACAAGGAACCCAGTTATCAGCTTAGCCTCTGGCTTGTCCTTGGTGTTGTCCTTGCATAGTTGCTGACAGCCAGCAGGCAGGTGGTGCGGAAAACTCACCTGTGGTCTACATGGCCTCCTCCAGATGCTTCTGAGAGCAGCCTACCAGAGACTTGCTGGTCGCAGTTGAGCTGGTTTGGCCTCTATGCAGCCAGCTGCTTTTTGCCTGGTAGCTTTGCTTATCTCTGTTTTTGTACTTGTTGCTGGTTCCTTGGAGCTTTGGGTGTGTTTGCATAGTACTTTGAGATGATTGCCACTGATTTTGTGAAATATGGATGAAGTGAACAGGGCAGGGTGTGGTGTGAGAAATATTGTAATCTGCTGGTGCCCAACCCCCACCATTTCTTCCCAAAGAGAGAGTTTCTTTGTTTATTGCCCTAGAGGACCCTGGAGTAGCAGCTTTCAGGCTTTTGTAAAGCTGGGAGCAGCCACTCCAGCTTGGTAGCTCTAATTGAGATCTTGGGTGTACTGCCTTCCTGAATTGACTGGAAAATTGACCCAGCAGCACTGTAGAAATACTTGACATTTCAGCCCTTGTGCTTTGTTGGCTAAGCTCACTGGAAATGTATCAGTAAGTGAGATTCAAATGCACCCTGGGAGCTCAGCTTCTGGGAAGGAGATCAGGGCTGCGAAGCAGCCAGCTCCATGATGTGTCATCTCTGAGTGGTAGCTGTCCCTGGTGCATCACAGGGGTTGGCTGATGTTGGTTTATGACTGTAACTCTTCCTCCCCCCTTTTTTAGTGTGATGTCTCAAAGTCATGGGGACCAGGGATTGAAATGAGTAAAAGAGGGCAGGTTTTTCAACTGGCTCTTGTCGGGCTGTTGCAATCTCTTGACAAAGCCAGCATTGTTTCGAATAAAGCAGTTGGTTGGCTTGAATTGCTCTGGTGCTCTGAGCTAGCTGTTTTTCTTCCACCTCAGCCGTGTTCCTGGGGGTAGCCTGGTCCAGAAGGGAGAACCTGCTTTCTGTTGCCCTCTGTGCTCAGCAGCATCTGAGGTGATTAGTTAGCCATCCAGAATAGACAGCTGTCTCAGTGGGCATCCCAGGCTGCTCCTGACCCCTGGCTGGGTGACAGCCAATTGTGACCTCTTGGCACGGAGCCTCCAGAAGTCAAACTGCTTGCCTGTGCCCTCAGCCTTACTTGGCACTCGCCTGCCCAGTACAGGAGACCACCTGCTCTGGCCAGGTTCCCCACCTGCTGTCTAGGTTGACATTTATGCTGACCTTTTGGCCTGGCATCTGCCCCTTTCATATGTGTGATGCTTCAAACTCGAGATTTAATCCATAGAGCGAATAATTCCTCTGTCTGGACTCCCAGACAGTTCCTCAAGAGTGGGACAGAAACTCAGTGTTTGGCTTCTTTCTGATGTTTTCAGAGGTCGCATTGCCTCACCTCTGCCCCCCATGTAGTCTGATATTTGTGTGGTCAGATTAGTCATATCAGCTGTCCTTGTGGAAGTCCCAGCCTCATAGGTGAGGACAGCAGGAACTCACGTGGGGGTGGAGGTAGCTCACACAATGGTGAGAAGATCCAGACTCCATTTCCTCCCAGAATGGGAACTTGGTTTCTTTGCATTTGATTGGATAGCTCTCCAAATGCAGTTGAGATTGTAGAGTGGCATTTGAAGAACTTAGGAGAAATGAAAAAAATATATATATATATTTTTGCAACATCCTGGCCCCAGACAGCCAAGTTAAGAAGTGCTTTTTCTCAAAGATGGACCTACAAATGCAGGAGGAGATGATACATGGTGGACAGAGCTGGGTGGGAGGGTGGTAATATAAAATGAACTTAACCACAGGGTTAGTTCTTACTCAGATATAGTCCTGGGAACCATCCCACATGGTAGATTTGAGGAGCACTGAAGAATCTACCAGTGCATCTAAATCACTACTTCTGTTCTGTCCTTTGAGTTTTGTGGTATTGAAGTTGAGTATTAAAATGTTTGCAAAAACACCTTATTGATTTGCCCCTCTCTTAAGGAATAGAGCGTCCTTTGCTATAAGCCAATTTTCCAGATCACCATTGCTTATTTCGTTAGTCATGTATTTTATAGACTTAGCCATTATTAATGGAAAATGGAAATTTCTCTTAAATGCACGATAGCCATCATTGATTCTTGAACACATTGATGGTAGTACAACTTTTGGTTGTTTAGAAACCTGTTTCTGAATATTATTTATTGTAGTATTACAGTAACCTCTTGATATTCTTGCACTGTTAAGGTACATTTGCTTTTCTAACCAGTGATCTCGGGCTCTCTTGTGAGTTGGGTTTTCAAATCTTTAATGATTGTCTCCTGCAGGATCTTGGTTGCCACTTGCTCTGCAGTGTTTACCACTTACTCTCCCTTTTTGTCTGGTGCCTCCCTCTTGCTATTGGTTTGCTTAACTTGTTAAATTGAGTGTAAAATAAGAGTAATTAACTTAGTGAGGGTTTAGAGCCTCTCCTTTGAATCAAGTGCACAGACCTTTATTATCTATCTTGAATTATTTTATTTACTTCCGTATAACTAAATAAAACTCCATATAGTTGCGAGATGATGCTGTACTTATAAGCTTCTCTTACAGAATAATCTTTATGCCATTCTTAATCCCATTGCATCAGTAAAGTTTGTTGACCAGATTAATTTGTATGTATGATAGAAATCTTCAAATCATGTGAAAGGCAAAGATATTAAACTCGTAAGAAAATTACAGTGTATTCTTATTTCTAAAATGTGGCAAATAAAAAAGTAACTCAAAATCAACATGCTAAACTGTTTCCCATGGGTAATTAATATTACTTTCAATTAATTCTGAGGTGGAAATTAACTTTTCCCCTTTTCAAGATGGACATAGTTTTGTAAAGGTCTCCCTCTAGCCTTCTCCTCGTTATATAGAAATGGAGAATTCAGACATTTCAGAAAGATAGAAAAAAAGCAAAATCATCTGAAACACTGTTCTTGGAGCTATATACTCTGTATCTTGTTATTGTGTCCTTTTTATTTCTTGCTATATCTTTGTAAAAATAGAACTGCACTATCATTTTCAGTTGTTTTTTGAAGAGCAAAAGTTTTTAATTTTGATGAAGTCATGTGTATCTGTGGGTTTTTTGTAGCCATAATTTTTGTTTATGAAGTCTTTACCAAACCCAAGGTCTCTAAGATTTTTTTCCTTTCCCAAGAAATTTTGTAGTTTTAGGTGTTACATTTAGGACTATGATTCACTTGGATTTAATTTTTGTATATGGTGTAAGGTAAGGCTTGAGATTCAGTTTAAATAGCACTTTGGTGAATGTTCTTGTTTATATCTCTTCTCGTTCTACTTATTTAATTATTTTCTGAGGATAAATTCTTAAAAGTGTAAAACTGTAAAATCAAAGGATATTCACACTGAAATCTTTGATATATGTTGCCAGACTTGTTTTCAAAAGTTGTACCAGTTAGAAAGACCACCCCAAGAATGGGAGAAAACATTTGCAATTTATATATCTAATAAGGGATGTGTATCTAGAATATATAAAGTTTATGCAACTCAGAAATAAAAAGACAACCCAATTTAAAAATTGGCAAAGGTCTTGAATAGACATTTCTCCAAAGATTTAAAGATGACCCATAAACACATGAAAAGATGTTTAACATTATTAATCATTAGGGAGATGAAAATCAAAACCATGGAAATACTGCTTCACACCAATTAGCATGTGATAAGTGTTGGCAAAGATGTGGAGAGCTTGGAACTCTGGGGATGTAAAATGGGGTAGATGGTATGGAAAAACACTTTGGTAGTTCCTTAAAAAGTTAAATATAGTCCTGGCTGGGTGGCTCAGCTAGTTGGAGTGTTGTTACGTGTACCAGAAGGGTTGCGGGTTTGATTCCCAGTCAGGGCACATACCTAGGTTGCAGGTTCAATCCCTGGCCAGGGCGGATACAGGAAGCAACTGATCAGTGTTTCTCTCTCTGATCGATGCTTTTCTCTCCCTCCCCACCCCCCTCTCTCCTTCCCTCCCATTCCTCTCTTTCTCAAATCAATTTTTTAGAAAAACACACCCACAAAAACAAAACGTAATCTCGGGTGAGAATTTAAAAAAAAAAGTTGAAGACAGCATGACATTTATTCCTGAAAATAAAGATATTCCCTTTCATAACCATTGCCGTTTTCATGCCAAAGAAAATATTAGTTCATATACTGTACAGCCTACATTAAAGTTTTCCAGTTTTCTCAAGACTATCTTTTGTAACTAGTATTTATGCATCAGCACTCAGTCAAGACTTTCATTTTGCATTTGGTTGTCATCTCTAGTCTTTTTTAATCTAGAATAATCCCTCTGCTCCCCCCCCTCTAACCCCCCCGTGGCATTGACTTTGTGAAGCAGCCGGTCCAGCTGTCTGAAGAATGCCCCATGTACTCTATTAGTTTTCTTGTTGTGTTGTGTAGCATGTTGCTCTGTCCCCCGGATTTCCTGTGAACCACATGTTAGGCCCCAGAGTCTTGATTACATCTAGGTTCAATGTTTTTGGTGAGTGTGCTTCACAGATAGTCCCTTCAGAGGTGCGAATGTCACCTTTGATCATTTGCTTCGCTGTCTTCGTTGTAAAGATATGCTTTTCTCTCTGCCATTTGTAAGTCACTTGGGGAGCGTAACTAATTCTGTAGAACTCCTTAGACCTTAACGTTTTTCACCATCTCCCTCAGTTTGGCAATTATCTTGTATCTTTGCTTATTGATTTTTTGATTTAGAAGGGTTTTCCACTGTTATGTAGTCGAACCACTAATAGTACAAAAGCTATCTTTCCAAAATTTCCCTTTTCTAAATCCTGTTCCCATCTTTTCTTCATTACTTCTTTCCCCCCTTTCTTGTTCTGCTTGACTTCAGAAACGGGTGTGACAAGCTAGCTCTTCCTCCTATTCTATCATCTTTTTGGACTACAGGTTCGGAAAATTACACGGACCCTAATTGTGAGCAATGGATGAACTGATGTTCCCATAGCTCTCTCTTCTTTTCCCCAGAATCAGCTACTGCTGCTGACACCATGCATCGGCAAGGAACAGGCAGCAGTGAGGGTGAGCCTTTGATCCTTAAGGCTCTAATCAGTGGCTTTTACCTTAACTTCTCTTATCAAAGCTAAGGATGAAGTAGGGAGGGGACCCAGAAGACAAACTGCTGGTATTTCAAGAAAGACCTCTTATTCCTTCTGCTTAAAACCCTTTCCTCCACATTTCCTTTCCCTGGTTAGCTCAACCATCCTACTTGAAGAAGACATCCTGGACCCACTGCGCGTTTGTGTGCCCATTTGTGTTTCCATACATGTGTTTCCGTACACTTCACGGGAGCCTAGATGTTCTGTATTTCCTATTAGCTTGTGAGGTTCCGAGGTTAAGAGCTGAGCCTGGCTCTGTCACCCAGTCTTCAGTGAAGAGCCTGACACATCGGACTGAGGTGAATGTTGCTGGGTGTTTCACCTCCTGGCCTGCAGGTGATTTCTTCCATACGTATGGATGCATTTGCTTCCTGGTTGGGAAAGCAAGGTAGCAAGGTGTGATTGCAGGCTCTTTTTTTATTTAAATCAAGACACACATTTATCTGTACCTTATAAAGAGTTGAGGAATTTAAATGTTTTGGCCTTTTTCTTTTTCTTTGTTCTAACTACCTCAATGCTGGCTTCTTAGCATTTTCTAGGATAACTATTTCTCATTATTCTTTATTCTTACAGAGTCCTGGAATTATGGACTTTGAGCTGAAAGAGCCGTAGCAATGAGCTACACTATGTGAATCCACCAGCCTTTGCACTTCCTCCTGGAGCGCTGGCAGGGTTTAGAACATCCCAGCATTTCTCCTGGCATCTCGCTTTCCCTGCCCTCTTCTGGGTGTTCCATCTCCAGCTGACTAAGTGCTTGGTAAGGGACATTATGGAGAAGCACACCCAGAGCTGGTGTTGGAGGCGAGTAATCAGTCCCCCAGCTGCATTTTCTTGCTGAGGGCACTTTGTGGGGTGAGGGGACTGCAAGTGCAGGTAATGGTTGACCATAAAACCCCCCAACTCCCATTTCTGTCCAAGAACTATTAGGCTTTTCTACTAGGTAGATACTCATCTGTGCTGGAGAGTGAAATGTGCTAATAAAAAAAGAAAGATGATTGTATCTGTGCCGATAGGAGTGGGATTTGATTGCACTGTCATTGAAAAGCATATCTAATCTCTAAATGGTAGTTCTCTCCTGCTCCCAAGGACCTTTCTTTACTCATCACTCGCCCTGAACAGTCACTGGGAGACTTGGCTGCTGTGGCCTCGAGGTCTGTAATTGCACTTTATCACAGCACAGAGAGTCAGAGCAGTTCTGAGCGTCATGGGAACGTCAGCTGAATGCACAAATCTCTTTTATTGAGACCTTCCTGTGTTCCAGACACCATTAGTTCATTCTAAGTATTTTGTTTCATTTAATTCTTACCTCTGCTCTGTGAGATGTTATTTTCCCCCTTACCCCCAAAAGTGAAGTTCTGAAAGGCCAGATATCTGCTCAAAGCCACATCGTAGGCAGGTGGGGACACCCTAATTTCTTCCCCTCTCCCATGGCCAGCAGCCGGTAACAGAGTGATTATGAAAGCTGCCTCTGGTTAGAAAAGCTGCTCGTGGACTTCACTGGAAGGCACCCTGTGTTCCCCTCCGCCCCCCATGAAGGGTGGCCTGGCCTGAGGCTCTGGTGATAGATGCATTTTTATGACATCAGGACCGGTACAGTGGACAGGATCAGATTTCCTGGGTAAAATCTGACTTGAGAGCAATCAGATGTTAGCCAGTTTATGCTGGGGTCCAGCCCCAGCAGGTCCAGGGGTCCCCAAAGGTGTGGACGGAGTCGGCGAAGAAGGAATGACACGAAGACAGTGTTCAGTTGATCGGCAGCCTAGCCAGGATCTCCAGCCAAGTTCTGGTCTGGATCTCCAGCGAAGTTCTGGTTAGGATCTCCAGCGAAGTTCTGGTTTGGATCTCAGCCAGGTTCGGTCGCCAGGTTCTGTAGCCGGGTTCTTCAGCCAGGTTCTGTCTAGGTTCTCCAACCAAGTTCTGTAGCCAGGTTCTGTCCAGGATCTTTTGCCATGTTCTCTCCAGCGAAGTTCTTCTGTCTCTAGGTTCTGTGTAGGTTCTGTCTTCTAAGTTCTGTG